>NC_030432.2:19443394-19775894 GCF_001660625.3 Ictalurus punctatus
TATACTATGTATTAAAAGTATGTACTCTTTTTGTGAAGAAAAAGTACATCCCTTCAAGTGTGTATTAAAAGAATATGCAAATAATAGGACATACTAGCACGAAGAGAACTGTAAAACAAACTCCTCGTTGCATTTCAGCTTTTCTTCTTGCATTAATTCCTTATATAATTTACACTACAGCATTTCATTTATCATTCCCTTGATTTTATTTTTTCCACATTTCATTTCCACATTTACATCATTCACAGCGAACCGTCACACCACTCCTCCTCCATCACACAAGGAGTTGTGGAAAAAATAAATGTCCATGGATCCACACTTCTAAAATCTAGCAGAAGTAGTAGACCATCAGGGTACCTTTGGGATACACATTTCGACATACTACCATTTGGGACACACTAATTCTAATCTCGGTTACTATTTAGTACGGATAGTGGATAGCCAATTGGAACGCAGGGTTTCATTTTCTGATTAGCAAACTGATGACATGGCTTGGTTTAAAAAGTCAACCATGAAAGCAACATATTTCAAGAGGAAAAGGACGGAGGCCCTGGCGCTAGTCAAAAATGCTAACGTGAAGCGCCGCTACAACACAAAAATAACCATTTTTATTTTTAGCTTTTATATCCAACGATTATAGTTATGGTAATTGTTAATCAGTAACCATTAATGGTTGTTGCATTCAGTCATGTTAGGTGCGTATCCACAGATTTTGTAAGCAAGGGATGTTCTGGAACCAGCCAAAATTGTCCTGTAATGCTTTTTACACCATATTTCCTCTACACTTGAGAGGGTTTCAGAGCTTGGTCAGTTTGTTGGAAGATAAAACACGTGAAAAGGTTTTTTTGTTTGTTTGTTTGTGGGTTTTTTTTTTTTTTTGTTGTTGTTGTTGTTTTTTTTTTTTTAACCAAGGACTCCAATTTCAACCAAAATGCTAGTTACTGTGTTTTCCCATCCTAAGGCTTCCTCATTCTTTCTAACTCTGACATACAGCAAACCCACACAGAGTGTCAATATGGCTGTTCCCTCGCTGTGAGTTTCTCATCGCTGGAGCTCCCAAACCCCTACCGGATCCAGAAAGATGGCAACCAGCCTGAGGTAACAAATCCATTCAGAGACACCGAGAGTTTAGGCTTTAGAAGTTTAAAAGAGGTGGTGGTGGTGGTGGTGGTGGGAGGGGGGTATTGGCACTCTTAAAAGAAAACGGCCTTTCCCTTGGTTTTGTTATTTCTCTCCCTCCTTCTTTTTTACTGTGTGGTTAAATAGTAGACCGGAGGATAAAGCCAGGCCCATTCACTCTGCCCTAAGCCCACTCAAACCCATAGCTCTAGGGTTAGGGTGTTTAAACAGAGGGGATGAGGGGCGAAAGGGGGTGAAATCAGGGCAACATACGGCGTCCAGAGCCGAGCCATTGTCCTCCTGTCCCTCGCTTTTAATAGGCCTCTTCATTTCCAATCAATCCTGCTAAATGCAAGTTTAATAGCTTTTCAATAGCGGCTTCCCCCGCCCCTCTAGGGAGAACGGGATTTTCTCCCCATTCTCTCTCCATCTCGCTTTTTTTTCTCTCTACTCGCTCTCTTTCACTCGATCATTCCCGCGGCTTCTTTTTCTCGCCAGTGAAAGGGGGCTTCCGAGCTTAGCTGACAGTGTTTGGGCCGCACTCAATTATCCACTCCATCGAAGGACACTGCAAAGAACACCCCCTTCCCCACTGCAACCCCCATACCACCACCACCACCACCACACACATACCACTATACTTCCATCTCTGTCTTTCTCTTCTTTGTCTTTCCGTTCTCCATCTCTTTCGATTTCTTTGTATCTCTCTCCGACACATACGAAGGCGTAGCTCTCTTTTGAGCTGGTGCACATTTTTGAACAGGCCTTCTTGATCTTGCAGTCTTCCACGTAGAAAGAAAGAAAGAAAGAGAGAGAGAGAGAGAGAGAGAGAGAGAGAAGGCTGAAAAAGCAGTGCAATGGTGAAAGATATTCCTTATCCCATCTGAAGGTGTGTAAACGTGTGCCTGTGTGCTGAACAGAATATTTGAAGATTACGAGGTGGTGCTTCCATACAGAACTAAACCAGCCGTGTTCGTGCATTTTTGAAGCTTTCTTTAAAAAAAAAAAAAAAGAGAGAGAGAGAGTGAGACATTGTTTCCTCTCCTCTCCCACCTTGCCATTCACTTCACTTTAAAAAAAAAAAAAAAAAAAGAAGAGTCTTTTCCTGGACTCTCTAATTGTGCTGTGCTTTTGGGATTCTGCACGTTGAATCCAGCACTGTATAAGCATCGATTGCAATTGAAAGCACGTTGCTCCATCTAAACGTTTACGGCTTGTGATAATTCATCACAGCAGCGGGGCTTTGAGCGGAGTTCACACATTGACTCTCTTCCTTCTGCGTAATCACCAGATCCCATTAATAAGTACGCGTCCATATTATCTCTCACACTGAGCTCTCCAGTATGCTCGCATCTTATCCAAGCCAGGAGGATGCATATGCCAAGCTCAAAATATAAACACCAGCCACAGACATGTCGACTGATCCACCGTGACAGCAGTCCAAAAATGTAAATCGTGTAATATACGCATACATCACAACACGAATAAGCTTGTGCCGTAGGAGTGATTCACTGCAATCCAAATCTATTTTCTGGGGGAAAAAAAACAGACAACACATCAGTGCTGGTTAATGACTCATTTCAAATTGGAATAATTCCTCTTTGCTGAATTACCCAATTCTTAGACGCTGGTTTAGCAGCTTAATTACACGAGAGCGCTCCTGACGGGGAAGAGCTTGATGAAAGAGCGAGAGGTTAGAGAGGTGCGGTGTGACGGTTTGATAAGCCACAGGTTTCAGAGCTACGTGAGGAGATACGTGAGGCTAACGATGTCTAGTAAGTGAAGCTGTCAGACATGCTGGGTCAAATCAATCACTTTTGCATTTGTGTAAGAACATATTCATCCAAATACTACACTGTTAGATCACGCTAACATGACGATTTGGAGATTTCTCTGTGAGTTTACCTTGAATACAGAAATTATACTTAGTGGTTAGCTAAACCACTTTCTAACTCTTTTTACTTAGCGTTTAGCTAAACCACTTTCTAACTCTTCACTTATCGTTTAGCTAAACCACTTTCTAACTCTTTTTACTTAGCGTTTAGCTAAACCACTTTCTAACTCTTTTTACTTAGCGTTTAGCTAAACCACTTTCTAACTCTTCACTTAGTGGTTAGCTAAACCACTTTATAACTCTTCACTTAGCGTTTAGCTAAACCACTTTCTAACTCTGTTTACTTGGGGTTAGCTAAACCACTTTATAACTCTTCACTTATCGTTTAGCTAAACCACTTTCTAACTCTTTTTACTTAGCGTTTAGCTAAACCACTTTCTAACTGTTCACTTAGTGGTTAGCTAAACCACTTTCTAACTCTTCACTTAGTGGTTAGCTAAACCACTTTCTAACTCTGTTTACTTGGGGTTAGCTAAACCACTTTCTAACTCTTCACTTATCGTTTAGCTAAACCACTTTCTAACTCTTCACTTAGTGGCTAGCTAAACCACTTTCTAACTCTTTTTACTTAGCGTTTAGCTAAACCACTTTCTAACTCTGTTTACTTGGGGTTAGCTAAACCACTTTCTAACTCTTCACTTATCGTTTAGCTAAACCACTTTCTAACTCTTTTTACTTAGCGTTTAGCTAAACCACTTTCTAACTCTTCACTTAGTGGTTAGCTAAACCACTTTCTAACTCTGTTTACTTGGGGTTAGCTAAACCACTTTCTAACTCTTCACTTAGTGGTTAGCTAAACCACTTTCTAACTCTTTTTACTTAGTGTTTAGCTAAACCACTTTCTAACTCTTCACTTAGCGGTTAGCTAAACCACTTTCTAACTCTGTTTATTTGGGGTTAGCTAAACCACTTTCTAACTCTTCACTTATCGTTTAGCTAAACCACTTTCTAACTCTTCACTTAGTGGTTAGCTAAACCACTTTCTAACTCTTTTTACTTAGCGTTTAGCTAAACCACTTTCTAACTCTTCACTTAGCGGTTAGCTAAACCACTTTCTAACTCTTCACTTAGCGGTTAGCTAAACCACTTTATAACTCTTTTCACTTAGCGGTTAGTTAAACGACTTTCTAACTCTTCACTTAGCGGTTAGCTAAACCACTTTCTAACTCTTCACGTAGCGGTTAGCTAAACCACTTTCTAACTCTTTTTACTTAACGTTTCGCTAAACCACTTTCTTGCACCAATGCTACCAGTTCAAAATTTTGAGAATTATACATTACCTACAATATGGTACATTCAAAGTATGTCAAAAGAGGACATTTTAAAAGGACAGAAAGTTATAGCTTATATGGGACTGCCTCTCGTGTGTGTGTGTGTGTGTGTGTGTGTGTGTGTGTGTTCCCCTCCCTTTAGTAACAAGGTCAAAGCGCACTTGGCCTGTCAGACTTTAATCCGGATTTTTCAAAAAAGGAAGATCATTTCACAGGCCTAGATGGCAGCAGGGCAGAGCATGTGTGTGTGTGTGTGTGTTTGTGTATGCGGTAGGGGGTTGTGTCATCTCGTAAATAGGGCAGGCATGCTGTGGGAATTGCAGGGTGCATTTACCAGCTACTTTGACTTGTGACTTTGCTTTTTTAGTCACATGCGGGCCGAGCTAAGTGCAGCAGTGGACGAGAGCATGCCATATTAAACAGCTTTGCTTTTCTTCCTCCCTGATTTCTCCATGCTGTTTTTAGAGCCCGGGGTCCATCAGAGGACTCGCTGAGAGCAAAACGGATGGACAGATGTTCGCAATGATCCCTCACTGGCTAGTATCACCAGAGACGGCACAGAAAGAGAGACTTGATGGTGCGTCTGAGTGAGTGTGTGTGTGTGTGTGTGTGTGTGTGTGTGTGTGGCAGTAATGTAAACTGTTGGCTCGTACTTGCTCCTTTCAGTCCGCTATAAATCAGAATATTCATCTCAGGTCTGACCTTATTCGGTGCTGTGTCGTGGCCAGTGTTTATTTGGCCAGTGACAATGTTAAAGAGCAGAAATGTTCTTCATCACTGCAGAACGTCTGCCAAACATGTGATCACCACCAGCCATGCGCTGTTTTAAACATGTCACCTATTTCAAAAATACAGCTCAATCTACATGACTCGTGTGATTTCATATATATATATATATATATATATATATATATATATATATATATAAATATATCTCCTAAAGGGATGAGCGATAGACCAATAAGATTACGACAGTGCAAGATGTACCCTGTGCCTGTCAATCCACATATCCTGATACTTTAATATTATTGAAAAACAAAAAACACTACTGACTTTATAAGGCCTAGGATTGCATATATGAACTATGAAAAATCTACTACTGTAGATGATTTTTGAGTTCCCATTACATGAAATGGACAGACTACTGTATAATGGTCATATAAATGAAGTGTGGAGCAATGGTCAGTGTTTGAACTAAACTGTCCCATCATGCACCACAAAAAGAGGAGGGGCTTATAGCACATAATAGACTTCGAGGCTGGTGAGGGACCGACCATTTACAGCTTCTGTAATGTAAGTGATAACAGGAACCAACTTGTCTCACAAATGTTACACAATATTAAATGTTACTAAAAATGGATAAAAAGTCATATTTTTTAAAATGCTTTAATAATATAATAAAAAAATTTGGTATAACACTTCAGAACGCACTGTAATTGGTTGCAGTAACTCCATTTTGCATTAGACTGCAACACACCAAAATATCATTGATTATTTTCCTATAACAGCGTGGTCTGTCTTGT
This sequence comes from Ictalurus punctatus, assembly GCF_001660625.3. Classification (NCBI taxonomy): domain Eukaryota; kingdom Metazoa; phylum Chordata; class Actinopteri; order Siluriformes; family Ictaluridae; genus Ictalurus; species Ictalurus punctatus. The sequence goes on from NC_030432.2 coordinate 19,449,202, forward strand.
TTTTATTTAATATGTATACTAACTTTTTATGGCCTATCAGCTACAGTGGGTTACAATGACAAGTCAGTATTATAGAAATATCTCTGACACCCAAAATGCTTTCAGAAAAGTGTATATTGACCTAATTTATTGATATATTGTTAAAATGATCACCCTATTTACTCAACAGAAGTGCTTTGTTATGCTTTATTGAATACAGTAGAAGGTTCTTAACTATTCGCAGGCTGTCCATCAAACAGGGTGGACGTGTTGGTGAAGTAGAAGTTATATGTAAATGAGATGGGGATGGGTGTGTCTCAACCAGCTCCCTAGTTCAGTAGTCAGGGCACTGATCAGGGCCATTTTATGGGCCGTCTCAATCGCAAAATCCTTCCACTGGAACTTTCGCTCCCTAAATAATCCCACAATGCACTGCAAAAACCAGGGAGCACCGATGCTCGAAAATAAAAGGGTGGACAAACTCTGACAACTTCCGTCTACAAATGTAAGTAGCTTGTTATTGTTGTTATTATTGCTCAAATGATTACTCACGTTAGTGATTTTTATATTTATTTGATGTTCTATATACGGTTCGTTTCAGTCTAACGACTTTTAAGCGTTTAATGAGTTTTTTAAAAAATCCACTAGCATGCCTGCGATCCTGCTTGACGTACCATGACAGAAATGCATGTGATTAAGCTAACAAATTTATATGACATATAAACCTTAAATATATACAAACTTAAATAAATAAAACGCGAGTACATAGTCATGTCACCGGAAATTGAGTCATCAGTGTCCCAATGTGTAGTGAGCCGGGGTCCTTACCTGTACCCCGACTCCAGTACACGAGATGCTGATTCACTACCTAAGGAGCCAGTGATCAAGACACACATGTTTCAATCAAAGCTCCCTCCAAGTCCCGCCCCATTTATATGTCAGTACTGTTGACTAGCACCTGGTTCAAACACCCAACTGCTATTCTGACTAAAGACTGGGAACGCTGTTTGAGAAAAAGACTTTAGGCAGCAACTCAACACACACACACACACATACTGTAGACACACATACAGCATGGCCACCCTGAGTGCTATGAGCTCTAATGGTGTGGTTAGCCAGAGAGGCTGACCCAACCTTATATCCATTACGCTTAGCCGCCATGCTCTCAGGAGAATGCGCCCTGGTGCTGCCCACTGCTCACGCTGATAATTCAACAACGTGCTAAAAAAGCTGCAAATGCTGCCCTACAGACCCTCGCTTTCAGATGACCCGCTCCCTCTTTCCGCCTCTGGTCTCATTTCCGTGGACAGATATATAGAGAGTGAGATGGATGGATGTGCAGAAGGGAGGGAGAGAAAATTAAAAAAATAGCTCGCTGGAAAATAAGCAGGCTGCGCTCCCTAAAAGCGATGAATTGTGTCTGCTTTAGATAAGGCCGCTAAAGCCGAGCTGGAGAGAGCGAGCTCAATTTCGCACTGGGGAATTATTATCCTTTTGTTTCACCGTGGAAGGCCCTTTTGTCTCAGTCTCATTGTGGGAGTGTGTGCGTGTGCGTGTGGGCGGCCGGGTGGAGTGTGTGTTAAGCTGCGATATAAAAAAGCATTTGTTAGGGTCTTTGCTGAAGAGTGCGCTGGATCTTATAAGCAAGAGTCTTCTGGGTTTTTTTTCCAGTAGTCTAAACAAGCCACCTGTGTCTACATGTGCCTTCTCCTAACCTGGCACACATCATCCCTTTCTTTTCTCTCCTCCACTTTCTGTCCTCATCTCTCGCTTCTTATTTCCCCATTGCCTTTCTTATGCTGTCCTGCTCTTTTTTTTCTGTCATTTCATGTCTAAATTGCAGGCTAACCACGTTTTGAGGACTGTAAGCACAGGAGGTTAATCCTCCTAGCCACTCTTTCACGCTCCTCTTCTTTGTTGGTTTCCTGGCACCAATCGGGAACGTTTTCACAATTCCTCAATTCCTTCAATCCATCTTCTATCCATTCATCCATCTGCGCCGCTCTGTCCATTTTTTTGGTTCTAACCCACTGTGGCGCACTTCCACTGTCAATTTTCTCCCACTAAATACCTCCCAGGGTTCCTTTTCAGACTTATCTACAGTGTGACCGATTTGCCTTCTCCACGCTTTTGCTTTACTGCAATCGTCTTCTGTTTTTCATCCCTCCCTTCTTTCATTCTTTCCATCTCTCATCCCAGTTTGTCTATCTCTGGCCTTGAAAATTACAGGGGATGGACTGGGACTGTCAGTCTGAGAAGATGGACATGGAGAGTGAAACAGAGAGAGAGAGAGAGAGAGAGAGAGAGAAAGGGGGAACAAAGGAGGAGGGCAGGAAGGGATCACATGGACTAACGGAAATGTGGACACGCCCACATCACCGCTGGAGGTTTAAAGGCGTAGGACGAGTCCCTGACAGATTGAGGACTCAAACGAAGACACTTTGATGGAGCTCTAATCACCGTTCCTCAGCAGGACTGTCACCCTCGGGTTTGTCCCCTCTCTGCATCTATCTCTCGCTCTCGTTCCTGTCGCAGCACTGTTCCAATTATGTCGTCACACCGTCAGTCACACGGAACGCACCATCAGGCCACATCATCCGCCCTTCTCCACATCAGGCTCAGAGGACACAAGTGCACACAACGATAGACTGTTACATATACATGATTCGCATGCTGATGTTTATAAGACTGACAGGCAACTTTAAACGGTACTGTAAATGGATAATAATGTCAAGTAATTCTTTAATTAATAAACGTCATTAGTGTTCGTAATTGCTGTGGTATAAGAGGAATAAAATACTTGCTGTTATTGGAAAAGAATCAGCTTTGAAGTGGTAACAGTAACTTGCTTTGCACCACCCCATCATTGATTATTTTAATGATAATAACAGCATGCCGCTGAGTGTTTTTAATTCTTACTTAACTGTTCTTGTATACGTCATGCTCATGTGTACTGTTGGTGTGTATTTTCTCAGACGTTACACCATCAGGATTTTGCCCAATGTTATTACTCTGTGGCTCGCATCTCACCTCCACTTTTGGACCAAAGCAGCCTCTCTTACAGTTGAAGGAATCTCAGCGCAAAAATAAATAAATAAATAAATAAATAAATAAATAAATAAAACACAGGCTAAAGGAGGAGAGGAAGGGGGAGGAAAAGATTGTCTGTACACATCAGTGAGCTGTCTTGACATGATGTTGATTGAGCCCATCTTGTCATTTCGTGCCCCCTGGTGCTATCCGGACAAGCCTATCGAAGCGCTCTCTCTTTCTCACATTCTCTGCTTGGTGTGAGTCTCTCAGTATGATTTACAACGCTTTTAGATCATTAGCTCTGTGCGCTGTTTGCATAAACGTCTCTGCCCTATGATCTGAAATCCAGAGCAGCGTCTGCTTTCGACACGAGATGGATGCTGCGTGCTGCGGAGCGAAGAAAAACAAATGAATATGGAGAAAAAATAAATAAATGAATGAGCCCAGACTTTGTGTCTGTACCTGAACCGTTCCTCGGGCAGAGACATCAGGGTAAACGACGGGTGAGGGAAAATACGCAGCATGATAAATAAGACAAGGCGATTAAAAATCCATAAAGACAATAGAAAGAGCACGTTATAACAGAGCCCTCTACTACTCGCTGAGTCGATCCCACTTCTTCTTAAAGACATAGTGAATGAAAACAATAGAATATGCAGCTTACACAGAGTCACCCGCACGTCAGACTCAATGCCCTGAGGTGTCAGTTAATTTAGTCATGGGATTTGTGACCTACGTTTCCTAATTGAGCCCAGTAGAGGCCCCTGTGACTCTGCTCAACCGAAAAAGTATGTTTTATAATTAATCCTTTTTCTTCTCCTGCTCTGTCATTATTATTAGTAGCATTATTATTCATTTATTTATTTTTTTTTTATTACGTGTTCGAGGTGAGGCTGTGTATTTGTGTGTGTGTGTCATGGAGCATCTTTGAAAATAATTTCAGGGACAAGTTCAATAAACATACAGATGGTTAAAGTGTGCTTTCTGCAGATTTTGAACTTAATGTGGTATTTTTTTCTCTTGAAGCTCTGCCTCTGCCTTTTTTTTTTCACCAGACATCAGTATCAGCTCAAGAAATCCACACATATAAAGAATTCACAACATTAAAGCCCATAAATAAAGTTATGTGTAATAAAGTGGAATGACACAGGAAAAAAGTATTGAACACATTATGAAAAAGCAGTTCTCCAAGACAAGGAACCAGCTGAAATCCGTAAGTAATTATACCCCCTATCTGTGCAGATTAATATCAGCTGGGTTAGTAAATTGATGGTCTATAAAAAGGCTTTTCGTTACCAAGGTGTCACACAAGAAATATCTCATGATGGGTAAAAGCAAAGAGCTCTCCCAAGACCTTCACAGCATTATTGTTGTGAAACATATTGATGGATTCGGATACAGACATATTTCAAAACTTCTGAATCCCCCAGTAAGCACCATTGGGGCCATTATCCGCAAGTGGAAGCAACATCACTCCGTCATCCACCGGCCACGAACAGGAGCTCCTCGCAAGATTTCTGAGCAGGGATTCAGAAGAATAGTCAGAAGAGTAGCGCAAGAACCAAGGACCACTCGGAAAGAGCTCCAGAAACACTTGGAGGCAGCAGGTGCCATCATCACAGAGAAAACAACAGGCAATGCATTCCCCTGCTCACGCTAACTCAAGACTCCATTACTAAAGAAAAGGCATGTCGAAGCTCGTTTAAAGTTTGCTACAACTCATTTGGACAAATCTATGAAATACTGGGAGAGTGTAGTCTGGTGAGACGAGAGCAAAATGTAACTTTTTAGCTGTCATACTACACCATGTTTGGAGAAGAAATGGCACTGCACATCACCCTAAAAACACTACACCAACAGTGAAGTTTGGAGGTGGAAGCATCATGGTGTCGGGCTGCTTTTCCATCGCATGGTACTGGCAGACTTCATATAATTGAAGGAACGATGAATGGAGCCCTTTACTGGAAGATTCTTTAGAAGAATCTGCTGCCATCCACCAGGATGATGAAGATGAGATGTGGGTGGACCTTCCAGCAGGACAAGGATCCAAAGCATACAGCAAAGGAAACTCTCAGATGGTTTCAGAGAAAAAACAAGGTGTTTAAATGGCCCAGTCAATCACCTGACTTTAATCCAACTGAACAAGATTTAAAGACATTATGTTTAGAAGAATGGGCCAAAACCACACCTGAATACTGCGGCCCATTCATTTCTTCATACAGGAAGCGTCTTGAAACTGTTATTACAAACAAAGACTTCTCCACTAAGTATTAAATGCATTTCAGGTAGCGTGTTCAATACTTTTTTCCTGTGTCGTTCCTCTTTATTACACATAACTTCATTTATAGATTTTAATGTATGGATTTCTTTATATGTGTGGATTTCTTGAGTTAATACCAAAGTCTGGTGAAACTTTCATGTAAATAACTTCATTGGAAATATATTTACTGAAAAAAATATTGACATGTTCAACATTTCCCCCACTGTATTTGTTCCTCATAGAGCATTCACAATGCAGATAATTAACTACACTAAAATAATCCACGAGTGCTCTTTGTTGGTCTCTTTACTTGTTTTAACATGTCCTTCACCCCACCTCTGTGGACCTTGAATCCCAATCGAGCAGCATCAAATCAAACAAAAGCCCATCTGAAATGGCAAGCAGTCTCCATCGGCTGCTAAAAGGCCAACGCGCAAGTCTAGGCATCCTTCAAGCAGTCACAGATTAATCAATGCTTGTGGTTTTCTTCATGTTCCACAACGCCTGCTCTTTTCCCCCTCAAAGTGTATGTGTGTGTGTGTGTGTGGGGGGAGAGTAGGGAGAAAAACAAACAAACATTTTAATTAAAATCATTTATACATTATACCTAATTTTATAGTCTCGAAATGTTCTTTAAATGATTTGTTGATTAAAATAAAATAAAGTAACACTGGAAAAATCATACATCCTGATTTGTGTAGTTCAAAAGGAAGAAAGAAAAAAAAATCCTGAAACTCCATTAAGTTAACGTTGATTAGTAAAGGTGTGTAATTACGCTGAAATGTAGAGTCAGTTTTTTTTTTCTTCCCCCTTTCAGATTGTACGTTTCCTCTAGAAGAATCACTCCTTGATTAATGAACAAATGATTAATGAGAGAACTAATTAATCGTTTAATTATTAAGCACGAAGTCCAGAGAAGCGGAAATAAAGGATAAAGTGGAAGCCGCGTCGTTGGAGAAAGAACCCGGGTTTGTTTTGTGTTGCCGGCGGTCAGGTGGAGGAAATACAGAACGTAAATGTCAGGTCATGAACTTTCCTTTGACCAGAATATGGCTCACAGGTGTGAGAAGAAAAACAAGTGATCTGTGGAGTCGGTAACCTTATGCTAACTGCAAGCCGACTGATTTGCGGTGCTAATGCAAATCTTTGAGGTACAACTTCACTCTTCACACACTGTAGGTCAGTCAATGTCCTCCCTCCACACCTCACCTTTAAGTAGGACACTCCATCACTCTTCGCTAACACACAACATGGTCCACTGTGGCGTGACGGCGACTGAACGCTACCCAGCACGCTGCGATGTATGAAACATGGCCCGTGCCAGAAACTATGATATACTGATGCATTTTTCCAGTCAAGTTTGACCTTTTTTTTCCTCTCGTGATATTAATCGTTGCAGTGCCAGAAAACATGCATGATCTATTTCTCCCCCAGGATCTCCATGAACTTTCAGGCAGTGCTGCGTCCTCACTACATCTTTACTTAGCCATGTTTTTTTTTTTTATTATTATTATTTTTTAGTCTTTCCTCCAGTGTTCTCCTGCACAACAACTCTGTTCCTGCTTTTCATCATCATCCCTCTCCCCCTGTGCACACTTCCGCTCTGGGATTCATCGTGGCCCACGGTTATTTTATGATCGCTGCTGAGTTTATGGCGGCCTTTAAAAAAAATGCGATGCTGCGTCCCCGGAGAAACCCCTGGCTCGGGCTTAAGGAGGAGCTGCTCCGTGATATCCACCTTTATATATCTCAGCAGTTTGGCCATGACATTATTAGCAGAGTCTCTGACCGACGGAAAGAGCCGGAGAGCTTTGGAGAAAATCTCCAGGGGCTTTTGGAAAGCCAGCGAAGAGGTAGATGAAGAAGAAGAAATGGGGGGGGGATGGAGAAGGGGCCTGGAGGCTGTGAGGCAGGATTGTTTTCAGTTAATGTGATGGAAAGGACTCTCTCTGTCAGTCTCTCGCTACACTCCCCCCCCCCCCCCCACCATCCCCTTCTCTCTATCTTCCTGTTGACTGGTTCTGTGTTGTGTGTTGGCAGCGTGGAATTGCACGGTTTCTCAGTCCACATGGGGTGAAAAGACCTTTGTCCTTCCAGTTGGCTTGGCCCATTGACTGCTTTTCTTGGACATATGGTTCCTGTGTGTCAGTTTCAGTCCGTCCCTGCACAAGAATGCTGTGGGAGGGACGTCTGCCTCCTAATTTTCCAAACTCCCTCTTTAACACCTCAGCCTGCTTGTGCTTTTGATGAAGTTAAACACTTCATTTGGGATCTTTTTAGTGACCCTCTTTACGCCACCAGCTTTGACAGTTAACGGATCATAATGTAGATAATGGACACTGTGTGTTTGTGTGTGTGTGTGTGTGTGTGTTTGTGTGTGTGTGTGTGTGTGTGTGTGTTGGCTGGGGAAGTGAAAAGATGTTTTTCCAACACAACCCACACATTAATATCCAGTATGAAATATGATTGCTGATACAATCTCCCTTCCACACCCTTTGCCATTCCTTCCCATCACTCTTTATCTTCCATAGAAAAATATTTCTGAATAACACAGCGTGTTCTCTCCTCCATCTCTTTCTCTATTGATGCATCTTTTTCAGTACTGTCTCACACACCCACACTGTTTAGTTGGACAGAGGCTTAGGCAGCAGTAATAGATGGATGCTGGGCAGTGAAGCCTGTATCTCTGATGCCCAGGCTCCTGCTGGAGTGTCTCAGCATGTCTCACTGTGATAAGCCTTTTAATTAAGTGTCTAACAAGGACGTCTAGGGGTATCCGTCGAGGGGACACGGTCGGCCGTGTATGAACCCATTAACTAGAGGGAAGGAGGGATTCAGAGAGAGAGAGAGAGAGAGAGAGAGAAAGAGAGAGAGAGAGTCTTTAATACTCCCTAGGTTATTTTGTATGAGAATGACAAAAACAGAACACCAAGGAAATAAACGTACCTCTTCTTGACACCTCCAGTCTTCTAGATAAGATAAACTTCATTTTCACATCGCATTTGGTTTCTTAGGCTGATAAACAGGTGACGCAGGAAGGTCTCTTATACCATCAGATGCCACTATTGATCATTAGACAGAGCGGCCGGACAACCTGGAGATTGCCTGCCCGCAGCTCAACGCCGATCCAATACTGGCTTCGCAGCATATGGGGTTTGAATCTCAGGAAGTCCAGATCAATCTGTACAGATTGATAATGAAAAAAGTCCCATTTTGCTTATCTACCCCACTTTGCTGTGCGGAAGTGAAGGAATAGATAGGGTTAGAGGGTATCTCCACAACACAGAAGAGGGAGATAGAAGAGGGAGAATGGCACAGGAGAGACCAAAGAGGAGAAAATGTGCTTTCCTGTCTTTCTTCTGCTGTGCAGGCAGATCTTGTCCCACTTGTCTGCTCAATCCCAAATGCAGTCTTGCCGTCTCCATCGTAAAATCCTTCAATCTTCTCTTTCGAGGGAAGTGTCTTTTAAACCTTAATTAAAACCAAATCCAAAAGCCTTTCTCGTTCCAGGGGGCGAGACCTGAAATCAACAATCAAAGGGATGGAGAGAGGCAAGAAGAGAGGAAGGAGAAAGAGAAAAATAACAGAAAGAAAAGGAAGGAAAACACAGAGAGTCTTGCATCTACTCTCAAGGAATGGTGGTCAGGGGCTCAGCTTGACCTCTTGACCTGGAGCTTCTTGCAAGATTAAGCAGCCAACAAAGCTTCTCGAGTGAAAAACCATGGCCAGGGAACAATGGCTGCCAGGCATGAGGCATATTGGATTTTAATTAAGAGCCTAGAGAACATGTTGGGACCATGTTGAAAAAGGCCGTGGGACTCGGAGGAGCCCTAGTTCTTCAAGCACTTGACCATCCAGTGCAGCTCAATGCCATTTCCCCCCTCACAAAGTCTTTCTCTTCTCTTTTGTGTGCTTTTCTTATCCTTTCACACTCTTCTCGCGCCTTTATGTCTCAGAGCCTCAAACAAGAACTAAAAGAAAAACCCTATGTGCCTGTCCACTCATTCACATGTGCCTGGTGAGAATGGCAAACAGAGACTTCTCTCCCAGCTCCACAGAGAGTTATCTGTCACCCCCACCTTTTTAGTTTCTTGGGTTATTACTCTCTCTCTCTCTCTTTCTCATACCAAAGTACAAGGAGCCAATGCCTCTTGAGGACTAGCGAGAACAATAAAGTTAAAATGGACTAAAAAAATGGGGGTGTGATTACGTGATACGGAATTATCTCAGTTGTGAAAGTGGTGGTGGGATGAAAGAAGGGATGGGACAGAATGTGAGAGAGGGGGAAATAATTATTTGCCAGCAGCACTGCCAGGAAAGAAGAGCATTGTGCCAACGTGGACAGGAAAAGACCAGCGTTAATTTAATTGCCTCTAAACCTGTATATTTTTCTGGGATATTGGATCAAGCCTGTACTTTGTAGGAAAGATTGCTAGATGTGTAAACTTTCAGTGGGCTGGGTTGTTTAAGTGCTGCTCTTATCTGTCCTTTTGTCTTTATCTATGCCCACAGCTAGATGCACCTAGCGCTAATAATAATGCTGCTAGCTAATGAACTTTGCGGGTGAGCAGAAAGCTTTAGAGAGTGCTAACATGAAAGAGAGACACAAAAACTCACTACCAAACATACAGTACTGGAATACCAAGCGCCTGGTCAGAGACAGGTCATTGTCACCTCCACAGGCAAGAAAAGCAAGTCGCTAATTGGTGCGAAAACACACACCGACTTGTGTAATGGGCATTCGAGGATGCTGGATCTTGTTAACACTATACACTAGATCATGGCGAGCTGGAGAAGACCAGGACAGAAGGAATGGGGAAAATATTGTGAGAGAGAGAAAGAGAGAGAAGGAGGCCTTGTTTGGTCTCAGTTTAGCCCCAGCATTGCTTTGTCCCTTGCCTAGCTTGGAGGAACAGTTAATGGACCTTTCCTCTCCTACTGCTGTGTAAAACTGGCAGCAATGCCATCATCAAAGCCAGAGGAAATAAATTAAGTACTGGAAACAAACCTCGACCCCTCAGGATATCGCCTTTGACCACTGTGCATTTTTTAAAACACGTGGCATGAGGAGCACAGACACTCGTGAATAATTCCCTCTCCCCTCACAATTCCCCTCCTGAGTCAAATCTGTTCCTCTTTTACACTTAAGTGAACTCGTTAATAACATTAGCAAAACAAAGGCGGCTCGGCGCCAGGCTGCCACATCGGAGTCCCACAGAAGAGCCGATTTTACCCAAACTCTTATAAAACACTGTGCACAATGCATCTCTTTCACACTCATTTTTATATTGAAACTAGAAGTGTATGAAGAGCTAATCAGCTACTGTGGTGGATTCGTGACCCTCCCTCTGGCTCGGCTGAAAGGGACTCCAGGGCTTCCTGATTGCCCCGGTCAGCCTTCCTAAGTAGCCTGTGATTGAGTGGGACCGTTAAGGGATCATCTATCACTACTCTAAGCTAGCTTAGGGAAAGAAAATGGACACGTGACACACCCACGAGGACCCCACACAAGCACATAAAAGCGATATTAAATTAACTCTAGCGTAGTTCAATTACATGAGATTTACACTGGAGTACATTATGCCAGCAGTTTTATTGTGTACACTCAAGCCTATAGACACTACTCCTTTTCCAGTGATGTAATTTTGAAGGATACATTGTATTGAACGCAAAGATACTCTCAGATCCATAGCAAACCTGAATGCCGCTCCTCAAGGCATCACTTTCATACAAGCTAAACAAATTGTTTTTCTTTCAAAGCCTTTTTATTCCTGCCATTGTTTTTAGAGGTTGCTCATAAATCAGTTCTTTATATCCTCTCAGCATGCTAGCTGAAGTTATGTGAAAGCTGAGGCTGCTAGCTTGCGGCTAGTGTGATGGAGGAGATCATCTCTCTGCCACTGTTAGTGGCACTTCAGGTCTAATGCAGAGATAGCAGGGTGTCTGTCTGTCTGTCTGTCTGTCTGTCTGCTTATCTGTCTACCACTGAAATGGTACAATTCTGCCATTTCCTCCCCACCTTGCCAGTTTTCTGTACCAGGTTTTCCATACTACACTACACTGTTTTCGGCTCCACGCTGGGCAAGAGAGAATATTTGATATGTTGGTGGTGAAAGAGCAAAGCAAATCTCCTAAGGTGAGATGTGAGAGAAGCTTCGACACCTTACTGGTGCCTTCATATCTCGGCGCAGTATCTCTCCACTGCCTCAGAAAGCAGACCGTTTACTTTGGTCTATTTCAATCTCTTCTTCTGCACAATCTGTGACTGTCTGTTTATCTATATGTCTAATTATGCTGTCTGTCTTATGTAATTTGTGCCTGGATAAATGATTGTATGCTGGAGACCCTTTCCTCCTCCTCCTCTGTTGCTTCCACATAACAAATTAGGGAAACAATGGCTGCAAATGGGCTACTGCATCAAACCAGATGATGGATGAGTGATGGGCGCTCACCGAGGGTTGAGCTCTCATCCCTTCCCACCTGCTGTCCGCAACTCCTTGCGCAGAGAAAGAAACTTCTAGTGTGCTCGATTGTGCGATCTTCAAAAGCTCTTTCATCCGACTCCATGCGTCACCTGATTGTGTCTGTTTTTGAGTGTGCCTTCCTGTCATCATGCTAATCAAGCAACTTCTCTTGCTCTTTCACTTCGCTTTCTTTCTATCTCTCTCGCTCTGCCTTCCCACTCTCTAATCTCTGTCATTATGTCTGAGTGACAAGTACTCCACGCCAGCACCCACTGCAAGACTGAGCTGGAGGACAGAATGTCGAGAGTAAACATCTGACATCCTGTACAGCAAGCCTGAGGTAGCTGTTTGTGGAAATGTATGTGTACATACTTGCTTGCATTTCCTCCCCCAGGGATCACCAGGGGTGGATGCTTCAGTGCCACAAGATTCATGCAAAAAGCTCTCCTGCTGGAGAGAGCCTGTATAGACTTTTCAGTAGAGATTCTGGCATGTCTTCAGGTACCATCGCAAAAAGACTCCAGATCACCCACTTGTTCCTTCTTGCCTTTCCGCCTGGCTTCCACTCCGGATGAACCTGTGTGTCCATGGCTACATAGTTTTCGCCATGTTTCCCTTTTTGTGTTCACCCCAAGGTGTTGAAATGTCCCACCTTGTTGTCCATCTCCTGTTTCAGTCGGTGTCTACCTCAAAAGGCTGAGACATTGTTCTTCTTTCACCAAAAGAGAACACAAATGCAGTAGTTGCTTTACTTTGGTACAAGGGTATCCGTTACCTTCTGAGCTAAGCTGCTAGAAGTTAATCTCTCTGAGTTCTCTTTCTAGTCTGTTATGGCACACCACTCTTTCAGGCTCCAAAGACTCCTGTATCTTTTTGCTAAGTGCATTTTGTTTTCATTCCCCTTCTACCTGCCTTTCCTGTGTTGTCTTCTTTCTCAGATTTGGTGAAATGGCTTGCCTAGTAGAAAATTTTATACTCCACCACACACACACACACACACACACACACACACTACCCATTCACCATTAAAAAAAAAAAAATATATATATATATATATATATATATATATATATATATATATATATATATATGCAGTGTTCAATAAAATGTAAATGTATGGACTAAGCATAAGCAAGGCTTGATCGATGGGCTTTGAGTGACACACCTCAGCCAATTACAAATTGGCCAACTTTCCTTCCAGCCTCCCACAGCAGCTTACAAATCTGCATAGGGGGCTCAGAGAAATAAGGAAAAGAAAAGGACATTCTGTACACTTTTCTTGGTATGAAATCCAGCTGTGTGACAACAAAACCGAAGATCTGTTCACCTCTGCCCAGCAAAGCATCCTCATCCAATATCTGTCTCCAGTGCTGTGTGTTATGCTTAACAGTTGAATCACTGGAATAATATTTGTACTCGCATTCCACCCAAGCCTTCAGGCTGGAGAGCTCTCACTTTGTGCAGAGAGAGGGACTTGAGACGATGATAATGAGGGTCTTCCTCTCAGCCTGAGAGTCATTCAGCGCCTTCATGAATCATGAAGAGATGGTCTAAGATCAGTCAAAAAGATACCCAGCAGTCAAGGACAAGTCCAAATCGTACGATTTGATCTGAGAGTGTGCTGAAATGTTTGAAGGGGCACAATTTGAGCACAGTCAAACTTAATCTTTGTGTTTCCTTTGTTTATCTGAGTTGTGTGAAGTCTTGTGACACTGTGCAATTGTTAATGAGGCAGCCGAGCTTTGACTAATCACTTCGTAAAGGGCACGTATCTGTAACCATGGGAAACACACGGCTTAGCTTAGCCCTTGTGCACACACTGTATTAAAGCCAAAACAATCCTTCACAGCCAGTCATCTGTGCATGATTCATGTATGAATATTCATCGATGACTACAACACCAATTCATCCAGTAAAAATCCAGTGCAGTCTCTGTCCTCTAATCACTCATGTTTACTCAGCTTCAATCTCCATCTTATCTCTTTGCCTGTTATGTTACGAATTGACAAAAAACTTTGTTTTTAAATATGAAACTGGTTATATTGAGACAGCATTTGAAAGGGTGTTTTTCAGAAACGCATTCGAAAACAAGAACCTGCGAATAAGAATGGAAGATAGGTTGGAGATTTGGCATTAGCATTCATCGTCCACCAATCTGAGATCATCATCATTTCGTTGGCCAATACTATAAGATCCTTATTTGTCAGTGATAAAAGCTCTAGTATTTTATAGTGTGTTTACAAATACACATATCAAACCCAATCTAGGAACAATCCAGGCCATGCCTGCTATTCACATTTGAATCAGTATATCTCAAATTAACATTGGAGCAAATCTCTAATCTCAATCTGACTTCAAACACACAAAACGAATTCTTTTGAGTGCCTTGTCTTGGCTTTGGGAACAGAAGGTTCATGATTCTGAGAGGTCTGCTTTATATGAATCAGCAGGACACCATGGAGGAACAAACTCTCCATTTTGATCAAGCTGAATACTGAGCCAGTATGACATAATTGCCCTGGACTTGAGTAAGGAAGTGAGCACAATTTGGCTTTGTCTCCGTGCCTGAGCAGAGGATGTACGAGAATGGAGACAAGACCAGAGGATTTGAGAAAAAAAAAAAAGGGATGGAAGACAGGAAGTCCAAATCCCTGTGGTTATACTGAACTCAGCCGTTAGCCATGTGTCCTACAGTCGCCAGTAGCTATTAACCCAAGCACCTTTGCAAACAATGCCAGGGTCTTCATCTCGGTGTATCTGCTTGGTTCAACTGATTAGCTTCCTGCCTAATTGTCTTACTCTTCACTTATCTCCAGCAGTGACCTCTGTATGTGTAGGAGGGGGTTCTCGATAAATATGGACCTGCTGAGTTCATTATCTTATGTTGAGGAGTAATACAACAATGGAAAATCTACTGTTGTAACGTACTCTATATGTGCTAGCGTCATTATCTAAATGTTAAGTCAGGCTAACAAGAGCATGGAAAACAGTGGGGGAGTGGATAAACAATTTTGGAGCATCTTCTCCTCAGGGGGTAAGGCAATACTTAGAAGAGAGCTGTTTCCTGACACTGGGAATCTCGTCTCCTGTGGATGTCCGCATATGCTAAATGAGACATAACATGAACTAGGTCTGACTGCAGGCGTCAACACGTCCGCTTGCCCTAAATTAGATCCTTTCCTAAACGTTTATCATCACTGTTGTTGGAGAAAGATAAGAGGGCTTTATATCCAACATGCCAGAACAAGAACAGAGCTGATCCCTTCATATCTGGATTAGAATAGAGACTAAAATGTTGCAATATACATGTGGAAGAAAAAAAATGTGTTAAGTGATGTAAACAAATCTATCAGGACATGTCTGGTGGAATGCAAGCCAATCAAAGCAGGCTAAAACCCATCCATATCTATGCCATGTGGGTATCAACTAAATAATGCAACAGGTTTCCAGACCAGAATTCTGCTGCATCGACGCTATTGTAGGCCCTGAATGTCACAATCTCTCTTTAACTCACACACACACACATACATACACATGCACAGACAACATCCTCCAACTTTCGTTTTTTTAGCCCATTCCCCATTTTTTGGCTCTCTCAGGCAATTGAGAGTGAGGGACAGGAAGCAAGGAAGGTTGGAGAAAGTAAACGTTCCTCTGTGACTTTTATCACACATCCGTCGACGTGAAACACACACACACACACACACACACACACACACACACACACGCAAAAACTCTTGTCTTGATTGACACTCTCCACACCATGTAAAGATATATATTATATAAATTCTGTACTTTTATTCGAGTATGTTTGTGTGGCCATCGTTTTTATCTGTCAGTCAGTTTATCTGTATGACCTAATGCTAATGTGATGTTCCCACACAGATAAAGAGAGCAAATAGACAAAATCAGAGCAGAGCAGGAAGAGGGAGAAGCACGAGCCTGATGAGATCCCTCTCCACAGCTCATATATGGATGGCGACAGGGCTGGGCAGGAAGAGGAAAGAGTGTGTGATCTTTGTGCACTTCCTTTGAACTTCGCCCCTATGAGACACATCTCTAAGCTAAAGGTTCAAAAAAAAAAAAAAACCCTCGCGTCCAAGATTACTCAGAATACTGATGCCGGAGCTGAGTAGAATCCCGCCGGGAAGCAGAGGGACATTCTGAGAAAGAAAATTCTGGATGCTTTGGTGAGGGCATACATATGAATGTTTTCCACAGAGGCAGTGTGTGAACAGCTTGTTTTCCTCCAAGCCTCTGTCATGTTCTGCCTCACTCGCTGCTAGTTCGAGTTCTAAGCTCCAGTGCTGTCACATACTCCCCCAAGTGTGTGTGTGTGTGTGTGTGTGTGTGTGTGTCTGCGTGTGCGTGCTTGCATATGCAAGTAGAAAGAAGAAAGTGAGTGTAGGAGCTGGAGTTTGTGTGTGTGTTAGAGAGAGAGAACTCCAGGTATTAGTGTACACTGTGGTGTGTGTCCATTAGCGGGGATTGTGTGGCGTGGTGAGTCAACAGCGTGATGGCTGTCACCTACGCACTGTGAGGAACATAGCACTGTGTAGATGTCAGGTGAGATGAGTAGTGGCCATCTGGGAGTATGTGAGAACCTCAGCACTCCTCCTGGAGCAGCTGCTGCCAGTCTGTCAACGAACAGTCTGCTACCAGCTTACACACGTGCACACACGCACACACACACGCACACACACATGGGTGTCATCTGACTGGAAAAACCACACGTGAAATGCAATATGGGGAAACTGTTTGAAAGCGCACTTTTGTGTCTGCACACATCTTGTCGGGTACAAAAAAAGTGAATGATCATGTACTGCACCTAAATATTTATTTATTCATCCACTGTTGCTTTTGACAGGCTATTTATCTACTTATTAAAAAAAAAATCTATCAATTAATTCAATCAATCAGTCAATTACTTGTTCTTTGTTGATTAAATCTGCCATATATATATATATATATATATATATATATATATATATATATATATATATATATATATATACATACTCACACACACACACACACACACACACACACACACTTTTGTTTAGTTGTATTTTGTTTCTTCAGTCACTATTGTCCTGTGCATTTATTTGTTATTCATTTATGACCTTCATTTTGGTTTAATTGTTTTCAAATTCTCATTTTGTCCCTGGAAATTGAGAAAATGTATTCCTTTTCCCTATTTTTTCTTTCTTTTGTTCTCTGTCTATCTATCTATCTATCTATCTATCTATCTCTCTATCTATCTATATATCTACCTCTCACTCTGTCTGTCTCACTCTCTATCTATCTCTCTCTCTCTCTCTCTCTCTCTCTCTCTCTCTCTCTCTCTCTCTCTCTCTCTCTCTCTCTCTCTCTCTCTCTCTCTCTCTCTCTCTCTCTCTCTGTGTCAGCCAGAGCTTAGCTTTATCCAAGTTCTGTTTGTCAGTTTGGTCAGGCAGGCTTTTTATTAACATTCCCCACTAATATTTTTTTTTGTTTTGCCTCACAGTCTGACGGTGCACATCCTGATTTCACATTTAAATTTAATTACAGCCTCCATCCGTGTCAATACTCTGCTCTCATTTATCAAAAAGACACAGAGAGAGGGAGAGAAAGTGCAGCTTAACAGCCAGTAAACATTTGGGGATTTTTTTTGTTTGTTTTTTTTTCATATTCATTTACCAGAGCGTTGGCCGAAAGCATTTTAATTGGTTGCACTTTTGGGAGTGATTGAGGGGATTTGAAGCCTTTATCTCGAGTTGAATCAATGCCGCCGTTAATAATACAGACGATGAATAAAACATTTGGTGGGAAGGTAGGGAAACAAAAACACACGAGGCAGGTACAAAATAGAGCGCTGGAAAGATTGATGTGTCACAAACCATTGTGTTCTTGAGGGTGTGAACATCAGAAGCTATTCAATCTCATAATTCCAGGAGGCTTCTGAAGTGATCGGTCCTACTTTGATGACGTGACGGAGATGTGTGATGCAGTTTTTCAAAGGCAAAGGTGTGATTGGTTCATTTCATTTACAGTGTATTCATGTAACAATAGTATGTTTACTGTCTAGCGCAGTTTGGTGACTTCCTGCTCAAACACCCTTATTAAAGCTGCTCATAAGCTTTGTAACATCATAGCTCATACTTACCAAGACTTTTCAAAGGAAACTAGCTAGTACACGCTCAAAGACCCTGTTTCCTCAGGGGATTTCAGCACACTCTAGTCGACTCCTTCGTTTTATGAACAAGTGGCCACTGGCAACACAAAGGGACGCAGGGTGACAAGTGTGTGAAGCAGATTTCTTAACTGGAACACTTGAACATTGACAACAACAATAGGAGCAATTCCTTGTAGCAATTTATTAGCTTAATTTACTTCAAACTCTGTGCAGTCATATTGATAGCTAGCTAACAGGATAATGCAGCAAAGCATCAACATCATCATCACCTGTGAGGTAAATACCTGTTTTGAATGTTGAAAATGTTATTTAATATTTTATTGACCCTTACATCCACCGGAACAACTGCTGACTTTAAAACCTCAGAAAGTCCAGTGTAAAATGTTACTCTTGAATTTGCATCTGTAGTGTTTGATGCATCGGGCATTTAGCAAAATTAAATCACAACGGTCTCTAATGGCCTTGGAGAGTGTACGTAGCTAGTACAGTTAGCTTGCTTTGCTAATCTGCTAACAAAGCCTAGTACATAAAGTGATGTGTACACATTATATAACTATGTTGGACAGTGCATGCCCACAAGTGCAAAACTATAAGGGACGTGAGTGACTTACACTTTTACAAAATACAGCATTTAAGACAAAGCTAAGGAAAACACTAAGTGATGTCAGACACTCATTTGCATATTCATACAACACAACTTGTGATTGCTTACAAATCTGTTGCTTTGCTTTATTATTATAGCTAAGATACAACTTCCATTTTAAAAGGAGGGACAGAGGAATTTGTAGAAAATTAGTCGTGGCTGGGATTGGTCGCTAAGCAGTGGTGATCAGTGATTGGTCACTAAGCAGTGGTGATCAGTGATTGGTCGTTAAGCAGTGGCGATCAGTGATTGGTCGCTAAGCAGTGGTGATCAGTGATTGGTGGTTGCTGGGCAGTGGTGATCAGTGATTGGTGGTTGCTGGGCAGTGGTGATCAGTGATTGGTGGTTGCTGGGCAGTGGTGATCAATGATTGTTGGTTGCGGTGCAGTGGTGATCAGTGATTGGTGGTTGCTGGGCAGTGGTGATCAATGATTGGTGGTTGCTGGGCAGTGGTGATCAGTGATTGTTGGTTGCTGGGCAGTGGTGATCAGTGATTGTTGGTTGCGGTGCAGTGGTGATCAGTGATTGGTGGTTGCTGGGCAGTGGTGATCAGTGATTGGTGTATGCTGGGCAGTGGTGATCAGTGATTGTTGGTTGCGGTGCAGTGGTGATCAGTGATTGGTGGCTGCTGGGCAGTGGTAATCAGTGATTGGTAGTTACAGGGCAGTGGTGATCAGTGATTGGTGGTTGCTGGGCAGTGGTGATCAGTGATTGGTGGTTGCTGGGCAGTGGTGATAGGTGGTTGGTGGTTACTGGGCAGGGGTGATCAGTGATTGGTGGTTGCTGGGCAGTGGTGATCAGTGATTGGTAGTTGCTGGGCAGTGGTGATCAGTGATTGGTGATTACTGGGCTCCCGCCTGTTGGCAACTGGTCACGAACCTGCTCTCTCTCTCTGAACTCACACAAGCAGCAGCTGTTAGGGAAACTATTGCGCTGAGGCAAGCACAGAATGTAGTTAACATCTGCTCAGAAAGTCTGTCAGTTCGGAGCAATATACCTGCTTTCTGCTGAGAAACTCACTAAAAGTCCACAGCAAATGGTATAAAGTTGCTAACAAAGGGCAATGTAAACACAACAGCTAAAGAAAGGCGCTTCAGATGAAGTCGTTTAAACTGTTCAGATATCACCTCCTACCGACCTACTCTATTACCCCAGATCTGTTCAATCAAACAGTGAATTGATCAATATGCTACTTTAATGATTTTAATAAAAAATGCCATCACTGCTTTCCCTGAGGATGTCGCCCTGAAAGCACAGAAAAGTGTGCCACCTCCACTCGAGCCTAACACACACTTCTCAATATTTATATAATGTCGCTACATTATTCTGTTTGAAAGAGATAGCGTATTATCCCTGGCATGCCTATGAAATTATTAAGATGCGCGCACGCGCGCGGGCGTGTGTGTCCTCTTTCCTCGGCTCTGTGTGCGAATATAACCCTCCGGCGTTAAGTTTGAACGCGCTTTATTTCCTCCGTGGATACATTTATAATCTACATTTTGCTCAGAGTTCTCTCTCTCTGTGTGTTCTTCTTCTTCTTCTTCTTCTTCTTCTTCTTCTTCTTCTCTTTCTTTCTTTCTTTTTTTGGCAATACTGGGGCACAGATGCAAAGATGTTAAATGAATAGCTGGAGGGTTATAAAGTTTATCATGACCTAAATGATCTGTTTGTGCACTGTAACTCATCGAGAGCTCATCCGTTTATTAATCTCTCTCTCTCTCTCTCTCTCTCTCTCTCTCTCTCTGTCTCTCTCTTTCTCTCACACACGCGCGCGCAGGAACGCACGCAGCCCAAGGTCCCATATAGATAGATAGACAGATAGATAGATAGGTAGATAGACAGAGAGAGAGAGAGAGAGAGAGAGAGAGAGAGAGAGATAGATAGATAGATAGATAGATAGATACATCCCCTACTGCAGTAACACATGTGTGATGTGTGAGCTGCACTATGCCTTTTAAGCAGTTTAAGAGTTCTCTCTCTCATAGTCCACACACACACACACACACACACACACACACACACACACACACACACACACCAAACCTTAAACCGATTGCAGTCTGAACTAATCAAATAAAATCAACAGCCTCAATGACGAAAGTTTTTCCATCGTACCATTCATTCTGAACCCATTAATAACCTGGGCTACACACACACACACACACACGCACACACACACCCGCACACACATACGTTACAATAGACAGACGCTAAAAATGCGCGAACAATACCGCTTCATCACATTCGTCTTTTCGCTCGATTTAACAGACATTTAACCCGATTAAGGGCTTCCCGATGAACTAAGAATTCCAGTTAAAGCTGATAAAGCACTCTGATGAAGGGTGCGAGGTCTCACTCCAGTACCAGAACTGGGAAAAACACTGCTGTAAGAGTGGTGGTACTGGTTTGACGCAGCGCGTCCTGGGAAATAAGACAAAACCCCCAAACCCTGGCCATTTAATCCATGCTACAATGTGACACCTTAGAGTACTGCCGTGCAGAGGAAATCAAACCATTTAATAAAAATAAAAAAATAAAAAAACCCTAAAAGAAACCCCAAAGCTCTTACCTGTTCCTAAAAGGATAAGAGCGATGCAAAACTGCAGCATCTTGCTCCAATCTTCTCGCTCTGGTTAAAAAGCTGCGCGCTCGCGACGCACCGGTCCGGATGGCCAATTCTTCCTTCAGCGCCTCTCCAAAGCAGGACAGATCAAAACAAAACAAAACAAAACAAACAAACAAAGAAGACTATACTCAAAATCACCAGCCTCGGACAGCGTCCTCAGTGTCTCTGCTTTGGTCCGAGAGTGTTCACAGAATTCCGTGATGGGTTCAGGGTTCCGTGTCCCTTCCGAGTTGCGAACTTTGTTCCCGGACGCTTTGTCTCGATTTCGCATCAGTCTGCAATCTCTCCGGTTATCGTGACTTCAGTCCTTTACTCCGAGTCGGCTCGGATCATCTCTGCACTGGGTTGTCCGCTCAGGAGTGCTGGAGTAGGAGCGCGCGCGCGCGCGTGTGTGTGTATGTGTGTGTGTGTGTGTGTGTGCTGCTGGGCTGTGCCGATGCTGAATGAAGCTCTGATTTCCTCCGCAGCTGAACGCGTTTCAGCACCAGCCTTTGCTGAAAGCACCACTCGTATCCACACCCCCTCCGTTCCACCCCCTTCTGCGCGAGATCACACTCCCCACACTCCTCACACCCCTCTGCGCTCTCTCACACTCCTATACGAGCTCACAGACACCTCTGTTTGCTCTGGACTCCTCTCTTAAACAGCTCTGAAATGTTTCACGCGCGCTGCACTCTTTACACAGCTGTACACGTTCTTTCACTCCAGTGCGCACTTTCACACTCCTTACAAGTGCTTTGTTCCGGCTTATACTCCTCTATGCAGCGTCATCTTTTTTCTTTTTCTTTTTCTTTTTCTCCTGTGCTTTCTTGCACTCCTCTCTGCGCTATATAGAGAGCTCTAAGAGCTTTTTAGTCTCGTTTTGTGCACTCTTTAGACAGCTCTAACACTCCTCTCTGCACCCTCACATGCTCACAATATCACAATCTATTACAATCTATTCACTCATACACTTTAGTACTCACTTTAGACACCCTTTTGCGCTCTTAGACTCCTCTCTGCATGTTTTAGACCATATAAGCTTTCATAGTTCCCTATGAGCTCTCAGAGAACACCCATGATTTGCTTTGTATCCTCCTTCATGCACCCTTTAGAGCCCTCACGTTTTTCTCTGCACTTTGGTCTCTCCATCTCCTCTCCTTGCACTTCAGATTTCTCTATGAATTCTTTTTGCACTCTCTAGACAGCTCTATATGCTCTTACACTCCTCAGCATGCTCCCTACTCATTTTAGTCTCCACTACTTCTTTGTGCTCTCATACAGGGTACATCTGTCTTCTCCTATACACTCTTTAGTCTATGCAATATAAGACTGAGCACACTCTCGTAGCTGATTTTATACTACTCTGTGCTCTCAGACTCCTCTTGTTGTATCATCTATAGTATGAATCTGTCATAGGGCATCTGTTGGGTTCGGTTCTGTCCTTTCTGTCGGTTCAGGCATAAATAAAGAGAGATGGCGTTTCTCGTTTGGGAACTAGAACACCCACTCATGCACACTCCACTGGGCTACAGCCCCTAAGGACCTGTGATTAGTTTAAGAAGAAGAAAAGAAAATGGAGGCGGGGCGAGGCCTTAGACTCTTTAGTGCTAGAACAGTAGGGGGCTGCTTGGTTAAACACCAAAGTCCCCAGTGTTGAATTAACACCTCCAGGGTTCTTTTAATTCCAGCTGAACACAAAGGAATACTGTAAAGTGTTAATTTAACACTGGGGATTCTGAAGTCAGTGGAAAGTCTGTAGAAAAAATAAACACGGAGAAGAATTAAGTAAAGAAATACGATCTCATTTAAATGAAACTGTCTCGACTTATCTGTAGAATGTGTCCAAACATAGCCAGCATGTCATATGTGTGTTTTAAAGTTATACAATTATAAAACAGCTTATTCATGCATCTCCCCCTCATCTATCTATCTATCTATCTATCTATCTATCTATCTATCTATCTATCTATCTATCTATCTATCTATCTATCTATCTATCTATTATTCCATCTGTCAAACTTCTTCATTTGATTCGTTTCATAAACCAAAGTACATTCAACTCTTTTTACTGTTTTGTAAATGAATTAGTAAATGTACAGTATATTGAATTCCATTGTAATTTGAAGATGTATATTTCTGTGAAGTCTTTATTTTTTTTGGCTCCGGATCCTCTGGCTAATCACAGATCGATAGACTGTGATTCACTGACATGGAAAATGTACTTAAGTTGTACTTATCTCATGAGAAATCGGTTCCATTTCAAATGATTTAGTGTGTTGTGTGGTTAGATTTAGCTCAGGTTCGTACAAATCGTATCGTGGGAATTGTTTTTAAATCCACACATTAAGCATTCCATAAATAAGTACCTTGAATCTGATTATTCATATTCTCAAAGGCATCCTCCCCTGATTACAAATACATGGTTTTTGATATCAGATTATGTAATCCATACAGCATGTAGTCCATTACTACCCAACCTAGCTCATTTCTGATATCCACTAGGTGATGTAATTTATCAAGCACACCACCGTGTACCAAAAAAATTAAGCGCCTTTCATTAACTGTGTGGTCCTGATCTGTGATGTCCCTTTTATCTGCTCTGTCTGTTGGTGATTGCAATCAACAGTGTGATAGAAGATCAATGAAGTTCACCCAGGTGTGAATCACATCAGCGCTGTGGCAGGTGGCTGGATATTAAAACAGAGGATGAAGCGTTTAGGACAAGCACTGAATCCCAAATGGCTCATGACTCTCTATATTACATAGGGTAGGAAATAATGGCTTGTACACCAAATGAAGTGCACTATATGCCCAGTAGGGGGCTATTTGGGCTTGAGCCAAGTGCTTGTCAAATTGTGTGCTTGCAGCAACCTGCCAATCTTAGATATTGTTGGTCTCTATAGAGTAAAGTGGTAAGTCATTTTGGCCAAGATCATTTCTCCTCCATCACTGTGGTTGGAAATATATTATTGATGGGACTCTAGTTGTTCAGCATGGTGTTGTTTGAGCTTGATGATGAATCAGAAATTATGGGAAGAAGGCTAGTAGGACAAGGCTACTATAAGTCAATACTACTAGGCAGGTGGTTTCCTGCTTCCAAAGCAATATGAAGAGAGGTGAAGATGGATGTGACCAGCACTGGAGAACGAGAGGAGCAGGGAAAGGTCATAAGAGATGTGCAGAGGTATCAACAACTATGGTTTATCCATAGAATTGATTATTTTAGACCTTTTTGCTACAATGATATGGAAGGCATATGAAAGCTATGCATTTCTGCTTTTTAAGCCAAAGTAGCAATATAATTCACTCAGCAAAACAATAACAACAACAATAAAAAAAAAAACAATTTACTAAAAGGAAAAAAAAATGTTGAACTTGAAAGTAAAAGACACACTTTTACTTCTGGTAGTGGTTACTTTTACGTCATGCCAACTTTATCTAGATGAACTTTGTCCTGTGAATTCGGTCTTGTCAGCCAAAAGAAACAAAGTGGGTGGGACTGTGGTCTCTTTGGTTGGTAAGAAAAAAGATCACAATAGAGGGGTTGCTTATTCTTAAGTAGCGTTCACACCAGACTTTGCCTTACTGTTTTTTTTTTTCTTTTCACTGTTGCTTGGCTCACATTTGAAGAAAAAAAAAAAAAAAACAACAACCCAAAAACGTCTTGTTCACCGACATATGCTAGTTGTTTTTTTGTTTTTTTTTTGTGGTAAAATTCAGTTTGTTTTTTTGTGTTTTTCTCTGCCTGCTAGGTTTTTCTTGTTAACATTGTTGGATGTGAAGATGTATTTTGGAGTAAAAGGGGAGGAGGGTGAGAAGAGGAGGAAAATGGGAGACCTGCTTTGCAAAAATAGAAAAAAAGGTGGATAATGCGATGAGAAAAAGAGAGGAGGACGATGGGATGCCAGTAATGTAGAAAAACGAGAGAGATGATGCCGACACTGGAGGAAAAGGAAAATAAGACAAAGGGGCGTCTATAGTAGAGGAGAAGTAGAGAATGGAGCATGGTAAGAGACTGGAATTAGAGGAGGAAAAGAGGATGTCGAAGACAGGAGAGAAGAGGACAGGAGAGAAAGAGTTTGAGAATATACCTGTATGAATAGAAGATTAGAAGAAAGCTGGGAGAAGAGGATGATGGTGGACTTGTACTGGAAGAGACAAGAGAGGATAGGATGATGGGATAAATGGATATAGACTGTATATTGGAAAGAGAGGCAAGAAATGCTGTAAGTAATGGGGCTCCTACTGTTTTATAGAAGAAGAGAGGAGGATTATGGGAAACTACAGTATATTAGAAGAAGAAGAGATGGAAATGATATAGGACAGCTGTAACTGGAAATTGACCGGTAGGTTGTTCCAGTCTTCTTGGAGAACGTGATAAAGTTCTTCTACAAGTACAATCCCAGAAATGTGATCTATTACTTAACAAAATACAAAAAGGTGGTTCTGGACCCTATCCTGTGAACACTGGGAGCTAGGAAAGTTTCCACCCTGGATGGAATGCTGGTCCATCTCAGGGCACTCCCCACACACACACACGGTACTTACACCAACTGGTAATTTAGTGTAACCAATCCACCTACTGGCATGTTTGTGGGTGATGGGAATAACAGCAATACCTGGAGGAAACCCACACCCACTAGAAGAATACGCTCAGAAATTCCACATAGACAGTAATCCGAGCTCAAGATCGAACCAGGGTTCTTGGAGTGATGAAGCAGCAATTCTACCCACTGCAACACCATGCTGCTATATAGACTAAAATGTAGGTTGCATAAGACATTTGCACGACTTGTGCACTTGAGAAAGGGGAAGGGAAGGAAAATGAAGATGGTAGAGATCATCATTGGAGAAAGAGAAGAGAAGAGTAGCGGATGAAGGGCCACCCACATTGGAGAAACATGAATGACAGGAGTAGAAGGTGACTGAGATCCATATTGCAAGAAGAGAACAGGATGACTGGAGATCTATATTGGAGAAAGAGGAGAGGAAAAGGAGAAGAAGTAGGTGATGAGAGATCTATATTGGGAAAAAAGAGAAGAATAGATGGAAGGATAGGGTTCATGCAGTGTTAGATGATCTACAAATTTTAGAGCTTCACACTAACCTTCTTGATAAATAGGGGTTGAATGTGTATTGGAAGAGCAAACTCAAAAATGGTTCTTAATTGATTGTATAGACTGAGTCGGCAGGTTATTAGTTACCCGATACCTAATAAATCATTAACTCAATGTAAGGACTTACTTACTTGGATAACATGATGGTAAACATTGGAATAAATGTAAAATAAAATGAAAAATCCATCATCTGAAATCTGAACGTTTGCCAAAAACTACGGAAAACTTTCTTTGGCTAGTAATCTGCACACTGAATAATAAAATCTGGAAAACAAGATGCAAAATCATTACACAACAATACCATATCTCTGCTGACGTTGTGTTTAAACAGATTATAAGGGAACTAAGACGACAAAGGACAATTGACCAAAGGACAAAAAGTAAACACTCGTGGGACATTTTAAACATGTGATAGCTGGCAAAATGTAAATATTCACGTGTCCTTTGAAATGTTAACAGTGTACATGTTAATGCTGTGATACTTGTGATAATTGATCATTCTGACGTAATGAATATTTGAAATAAGTAACATGACTTATTAGTGATGACGGATACATTTTAATGCTTTAGTGATTAGTTCCTGGATATAAATAAGACACACGTATTCGTGTGTGGTTATGTTTTGCTTTGTAGTGGAGCTTCATGTTATCACTTTTGACAAGCGCCACTGATTCTGAACAGATGAGACATCGGTTTTACGTAAATGCATGTGCCTGGCTGCAACAGAGGAGCTCTTACAGATATTGGGATGGTTCATGTTGGAGTCACCAAACTACATCTAGTCATTGCAGTAGTCTAGTGCTGCAGTATTTTTTTTTTTTTGAATGCTTGAAATACACTATACAGCCAAAAGTTTGTGGACACCCAACCTTGCTTTGTGTACAGGGGCATTGTCATGCTGGATCATGTTTGATTCGAGTGAAGGAAAATCTTAACGCTTTAGCAAACACATTCTATACAATCGTGTAGTTCCAACTACGTTGCAACAGTCTGGAGATGGATTATATATGGGGTATATATAAAATGGGCTTGCTGTATGTAATAGGTATAATTTTTAGCCATATAGTGTACTTTGCTGGACTGCAATCTGCCATTTTGATGACTGCTATCATATGGTATCAAAGAAAATAACATCCCTGGCTGATTCAAATGGGAAATTACATTACATTGCTTTTTATATTAAATTTAGTGGTTAAAATGTCTTTAACCTCTTTTGTTAGTTCAAAGAATATTTGTTGTTTAAATGACATCATTCCCTGAGTTGGTGAATTTTGATACTTTAATACTGGCAAGTTTAAAAAAAAAAAGAACCAGCTTCATTTTTTCAGAGTGCACAACATCTAAAATGTCTCTCGCGCCAAGTCTTTTAAAAGCATAAATTATTCAACTAAAAATATAAAGGCAAGTTTTTGGTTTAGGTTTATTAATAATAGATACGGTTTGATATTTACTAAACTGTTCTGTGAAAGAAGAAGCCGACAGTATGGATGTCACTTCCAAGGTAATTGTAAGAAAAGTAATAAATTAAGCATGAGGCGAAGTGCTATGGAAATGCGACTCCCCAGGAAATGAGAATATTTTAACAAAATATTATCTCAGTCTCCATTTGACCCCAGGGTCAATTAGAAAAGAAACGTCAACATCGGCGAATGTGCCGGTCCAAAATTAAAACAGGAGCTTCCTCTCCTGTGTAATTTGCAAGGCTGATGCAAAGTTAAAGTGAAGCCTGTGTGTTTTCTCCAGATTGCTGCCTAATTGCACAGGACAATGAGGAATTGATTAGGACAATTAGGGGCAAGGCAACCTGAAACACGACGGCATCCGCAAACAAACACAGAAAGTGCTTCTTGCATATGAGGCAGTTTCTGTGGCATAGCTGAGCACCTGTTACATTACAGTGCATTAGATACTGATGTTTCCCATTTCAGCCTACAACAGTGGCTTATTGTACTGCAGAAAACAAAGCATCTCTCATCTAGCGTATACTATGTACATTTATGAAAGATCACCATATGAGATATACTCAACACAAATCACATTTACACAATCTTAGTATAGAGTATGTACTGTAAGTGGAAAAAACAAAAAAACAAAACATGGAGTGGAGTAGGGTGCTGTTGATTTATTTTCCAATAGCAGCACTAATAAATGAGGAATTTTCAAAAAGTGTTTTATTTTAATTACTATACCACAGCATTTTTCCAACATGAACAATTTTGTATTGATTAAAAAACATTTAGCTAAATTTAACGTTTTGGAACGTCTGGGAAAGAAGTTAGTTCCTGTTAGCATTTACATTATAGCAGCTATAAACAGTTGTTCCCTCACCAGCCTCTCTCTCTCTGTCTGTCTCTCTCTCTCTCACGCTCTCTCTCTCTCTCTCTCTCTCTGTCTTGTGCTCTCTCTCAAAGGTAATAAGACATGTGCGACATGTCATGTTACCAAGAAACCACAAACCACTAGTAACTTAAAAAAGTAAAAGTGTAAAAAAAAAAAAAAAAAATCTTGGCATTTGAAATCACAAGCTTGTGCTCACTAACTCCACAGTGTACAGGTACACACAGTACACAGTAGATATTTTTGATTCAAAAGCAAATCTTTTTGAATGAGTCTCTAGTGAGTTTAATGAGTGAACAAATGGGGTCTAAATCGGTCACTGCCATATACACTACCATGTTCAATACCATATACCCCAGTCATTCCTTCTGTTTAATTGCTGCTGATGCAGGATGGGATCCCTTTTGAGTCTTTTTTTTATGCCATTGTTTCCTCTGACTTTTGTTATTAAAGATCTTGATTTCTGTAAAGCAGCTTGGTGACAATATCTGTTGCTCTACACATATATAAAATCAATCACGTGCATACATTCTCATGTTCTCATTCAGTGCATCAGCTGAGGTCAGTGAGTTGTGTTTGAGCTCAAGCTCATCCAGGCTAAGCTGGAGATGTCCAGTGCTTCATTGCATAGACGTACAATCATATGTAAAACAAATAAAACAAAATAGCAACAATTATTAGCTATTAAACACTACTCAACTGAATGAATCACTTAACTGAACAGGCTCAAAGGACTTCTAAAAGACTCAAAATCTGTTGCATAGTACACTATATGGTACAGTGTTGTGAAAAAGTACTTGCCCCAATCGTGATTTCTAAATAGTTTTAGATCTTCAAACGAAATACAACATAAAACAAAGGCAGCCTGAGTAAACACAGAATGCAGTTATTTATTTTACTGACGAAAAAAAAATGTTATCCAACACCCATGTGAAAAACTAACTGTAAAATCTTAAACGTAAAATCTGTTTGTGCCACCTATAGCAGCAGTAACTGCAACCAAATTTTTCAATTGGAGATCAGTCTTTCACTCACTTCCAGGACTACTACTTTACTCCTCTGCTTTGGATCATTGTCGTGTTGCATAATCCAGTTGCACTTGAGTTTCAATTTAGGGACTGAAGACCGGACATTCTGCTTTAGGATTTTCTGGAAAGAACAGAATTCATGTTTCCTTCAATTATTGTAAGTTGTCCAGGCCCTGAAAAACAAAGCATCCCCACACCATCACACTTCCACCACCATGCTTGGTAGGTATGATGTTCTTTTTATGGAATTCTGTGTTTGGTTTAGTTTGGTGATGTAACAGGACCCCCGTCTTCCAAACAGTTCCACTTTCGACTCATCAGTCCACAGAACATTCTCCCAAAAGGTTTGAGGATCATCAAGGTGTGTTTTGTCAAAATTCAGACGAGTCTTAACGTTCTTCTGGGTTAGCAGTGGTTTTCACCTTGCCACTCTTTCATGGATGCTATTTTTACCCAGTGTCTTTCTGATAGCGGAGTCATGAATAGTGACCTTTATTGATGCAAGAGAGTCCTGTAGTTCCTTTGATGTTGTCCTTGGCTCTTTTGTGACTTCCTGGATGAGTCGTTACTGTGCTCTTGGACGAATTTTGGAAGGCCAGACACTTCTGGGAAGGTTCACTACTGTGCTGAGTTTTTCCATTTGGAGATAATGGTCCTTTGGAGCCTTTGAAATAGCTTTGTAACCCTTCCCAGCCTGATGTATTTCAATCACCTTCTTCCTCATCATTTCTGGAATTTCTTACAATTTCAGCATAATGTGTTACTGGGTAAGACCTTTTAACCAACTTCATGCTGTTGAAAAAGTTCCATTGAAGTGTTGATTTGATAGAACAAGGTTAGCAGTAATCAGGCCAGCTGAACCACATTATGAATGCAGTTTCATATATTTGGAGAAGTAGTAACTACGGGGGCAAATATATTATCACACAGGCCTAGTATTGGATAACTTTTTTGCTTCAACAAACAACATTATCATTTCAAAATCTGGAATGAGATATTCAACAAACACATATGAGCGCTATGGTTATGGTCAGGTGTCCATAAACCTTTGACGATATAGTCTATATAAAGCAGGGTTGCATAGAGGTCAAGTGTATTTCCCTGCTGTTTGTCAATGTACTGATTATAAAGTTTCCATTACATTTACAGAAATGGAGTAGCTTTGGGGGGGGGTGTACTGTGTTAATAAATGGCCTACAGTTACAGAGCTGTCCTCTGTATCATTGTGATACAGAGGACAGCAGTTCTGCAATGTCTTTTTATTGAAGGAGTATGTCATTGCAGTGGCAAAATACACCAGTGTGCTATAATTTCTTGATAATACTCCTGCACATTGGAGCCATCCAGCAAAACTGAAAGGCTATATTTTATTTCCATTGAAAGCTACAATGGTCACCGGTGTACTTTTATTGTAAATATTTTATTTTATAGACATCTAAGGGGCAATTTGGGAAGAAGTGGTTTAAAACGATATTTCTGTATGCTACCTTTTAAAGAAATTATTATTCTTATTCCTCTGCATCTGTGTTTCTTCTCCATCCAACTGCTTACATTTTTTTTCTCTCTCCAGCTTCTTCTCTAACTCCTATGATACCTGAGGGAATGATAAAGTAGTGTTTCTGTGCCTTATCTGCTTGGAGTTGGAGCTAAATAATACAAATGTGGAGTTGCTGGTCTCCCTGAGGACCAGATTTGGGAATCCTGGACCTGCTTGATGCACATGATATTCTACAGATTGTTGGAAAATACCGAATGAGTGATGCCTCAGCATTCAAATAAGTTGGAGAGATCATCGTGAAAATTTGACAGGGAAAGTTTGTCACGCTTTTGCAAATGTCAGAATGAATTATTAATCGGAGTTAGTATTTGCATATTGTTATGATTTTATTTTAAGAGTCTTGTTCTGTCCATTTGGAGTACAGGCACGACAGTGCTTTTTCCTCGTATGAATCGTGACCTTATGTGGACTCAGATCAGCTGTTTGTCCTGGTTTGGAGTCATCTCGAAGACACAGCAGGTCTCTCTGTCGAGCACAGTGTGTCCTGCACTAATCCCACAGTGAGCTCTCCCAGATGGGCTGCCAGATTTAGATCAGCCACTCAGACACACTCACCAGCATCAGCAGACCTCAGAACTGCACAGATCTCAACCGAATTATATTGATTGCTCCGACTAAAGTTATATCCAAGGGGTGACATATTGTCACTGTCACAAGATGACAGGTTTGAACTGATTTGGTAGATAATGCATCGTTTTCATGGTGCTGCCTGAACAGTTCAGTGATCTCATAGCACTTATGTAGCACTGTGATGTTCTTTTCCTAAGGTGCCTGTAATTTAACAAGAGGATGTGAACATTTCGGGGGAAAACAAGACTGTCGTTTTTAAGTGTTTTATTTATTTATTTATTTTTTAAAAAAGCAAGCATGCGTTAGATATTACGCTGAGATGCAAAGAAACCAAATGTCATATTCACTTTATTCTTACATGTCTAATTTCTTTTAACAAGACCTGAAAGGTACATTTTTATTTCTAAATACAGATGAAGTCATAGTTAGTAATGTGTATTGGGATCAATGGGAAGCCGTGCATTTATGCTGAATTCTGTTCAGCGGTGAACCATCGGCATCAGGTTTAGTATATTTTATTAAATGATATTATATCTACTAAGAAAACAATTTTTTACGTCAGATACATTATAGCGTGGACATCATACGCTACCAATACATTAACTTTGGCATGTGTCATTCATTTATTCAGCTGGGGTTACAATGGAACCAATCCTGGGAACAACAGGATCAAGGTGGGAATATAGGACCATCCATCACAAGCCACCATGCATACACACATCCACAATGAGGCGTAATTTACTGTCACCAATGCACCAATATGTTTTTGGTAAGTGGGAGGAAATCTGAGAACCCAGTGCAAGAACAAACCCACACAGAAACATGCAGAGAAATTTCACACAGAGAGTAGCTCAAGTTCAGGATTGACTGGGAGCCCTGGAGCATACAGCTCTGTTATGATAAAATATTGTGTTTTTTTTTTTTTCTATGTAATGTAATTTGGGGACGCCTACTAGCCTATTAGGGAGGTAAGTAATGTTACTAGGGAATTCCAAAAAGACAGTTATTTTGTTTGTGAGTGAGTACATTTCCCGGCACTTAATTCTCTATGTGGACAAATGAAAGTTGAAAGGGAATAGTGTCAAATATACTTTTGCAATATCACACAAGCAAGAGTGCTGTTATTTGGCAATCACAGCCATGTCAATATTCAGTTCTACAGCATGAGTCCGAGCACAGTATTGCACATTTTATAAATAAAAAATTAATATAGAGTAAATGACATTTCAGATACAATATGGCTATATACAATATTTTGTTTATTTTTGCTCCATTAATGGAAATTGATCCTGAGGAAGCCACACTCACTGACAGACCATCAGCTAGCTGGCTTGCTTGCTTCTCCTTGGGCCCATATTGATTAGTATGTTCCTGTTATTGGTGCATCCAGTGAAAATGGCTTCCCTTCTTCCTTTTTATCTTCATCTGATGAGGTTTGATATTTAAAGTCAAGTTATATTCATGAAAAAAATGTATCATTAGCCATGTCCACTGATGATATCATTAACTCTACCATAGTAACTTTTTTCAATGTAACTAACTATTACTTGACAAATTAGACAATATAACAAAGTCAGTTCCCGTATACAGAAGCACACATGAATACGTCTCATAATCTCCCCAAACTCTAATGCCTACGACTGTTTAATTACTTATCCAACTTAGATTTTCCCCCCTATTGATTTAGTAAGAAAGCACTCAGTTATCGCCATTCTATTAAATCGCTACACATTTATAATGATAGTAAAAATAATTGCCTTTCCGTTTACTTTGAAGTGCTGGTGTAACACCTGTTCATTCAGCAACCTGTCCTGTTGAGAGTGACTTACATCAGGCGTTACTCGGGATAACAGCAGATTGTTTGCTCAAGTAATTAAAGCTGCTGTGGGCCAAAACAGCAGGGAACCACAGCTGGGAATTCCCTGGCCATTGCATGGCTACTTAATTATCCAGACAAAGCTGAACCAAAAATTGCGATGCTCCACCTCAGGGGATGTCCAATTTTAGAACACATATGAATGTAGTTTTAACGGTATAACATACAACTCACTGTGACAGGGACAGGATACCTCATTCAGCCATGCTATCTGATTTTTTAAATGGGTATAGGTAAACATGTGTGTGTGGTCACTAATCCCTGACTAGAATTTTAGTGCTTACAGTGTGTTGATGAAGTTTTCACTTCTCATTCTTTGAGACACTGTTAGAAGTAAATGATATTATATATTGTGCTACATTATAGCATTAGAGCTTCAGGGTTCTGTGGCTTGATCCATCATGTCCATGTCTAGCTTCATCTCACTTCCCAAAACCTTCTAAATGTCTGTACGTTGACTTATTTACTCATTCATTCATCTTCACTAAGTGAGTTATTTTGGTCACGGTCATAGCAGATCTGTAGTCTATCACGCTATCACACTGCATGATGCAAGTCCATCACAGGGCAAATATTCACACACTCATTCACGGCTAGCAGCAATTTAGAGTTGCCAATCCACCTTCTGGTATATTTTTGGGAGGTGAGAGGAAACCAGAGAACCCTGGGGAAACTTAAACTTTGTACTGATAGTAACCCAAGCTCAGGATGAACCATGGACCCTGAAGCTGTGTGCTACCATGTCACCACCTTTAGATAGTCTGGCTAGTCTACATTGTGAATAGATGCAAATCTGTGCTTGTGTATATCCAGAACAGGCTCTAGATACACCTTGGATAATCAGTTATGGACAACAAATGAACTAGAGTTGTAGGAACAAGAATTTCAAATAATTAAATGCTGGTTTATGATTGCTTTCAAATTGGCTTCCAAGGCCCTTGGAAATTTAGAAAAGAAGTGGAGACAAGGTAGTTCAGAAAAGCCACTCTCTGAAAGGTAGGGGGTAGCTTCAACTCTGCTCCTGTCATGAGATTATCCAGGTTACCCAAGAAAGAGTGTTGGGAAGTATCCTTGCTCCAAGTAGCATATCTATTAGTTTAACTAAAACAAACAATATACACAATATACAGTATATTTTAATCCATAAAGTTTCCTGTCAGCTGGCATTGGTGCTGTAGCATTGCTTCATGGCCTCCGGTCCTGTGACTAGCTTTGAATTACTGCGCTAATGTGTGTGTGAGATAAATTGGAATCCCATTAAAGATGTATTCCTGCCTCCTACCCAATGTTCCTGTAATATTCGTTGGACCGGGATAAAGCTTGTTACTGAAGATGAAGGATGAATGAATGAAGCTCACTGTAAGTTGGTTAGAGTCATTTTATTTTGCAACACAATGTCAACACAATGGAAGTGTTTTTTTTTTTTTTATGGATTCAGTATCTAGGGACTGTAGAGTACCTTGAAGCTCAAATCTAAAAGTACACAACACTGTGCAAGTGGTGTGATTCTATACTATTTTGCCTCAGACAAGGTCAAACCAAAAAAGTTGTCTCTGTCAAAACTTGCTGCTGTTTTGCTGGCACCAAAAACCTCAAAACAACAAAACCTGGACTTTTACCTGTTACTGTGTCGTGTTTATTGCCTTGTTGGACAGTCAGCCTACAAATAGCTAAGATCATCCTACTCTTTGGATGGAAACAACTCTTCCAGGCTTTCAGAAGATCATTCTCAAAACCCTTTCTGACAAAACTTGCACCAGCCTTCAGGAGAATGAGTCTGAAGAAAAAGCACTCTATTGTTTGCATCCCCAAGGCCTGCTGTGTCCACCAAGCTGCCAGTGATAGCCTCCTTGTGTTTTAATGCTAGTACTCTTGTTATTTTTTGGCATGGTTTCAGGGGTTTTGCCCCCGGCATCATAATTGAAAGGAGGCAGACAGACAGCGGCAGCCGCCCACTCGCATGACTCTTGCTAATGTTAGCATTAGCAGCAGGGCTAGCTGACAGTCATGAGAATGGGCTGTGACTGGCTGCTTGTTTCGTGCCACGATCCCTCAGCACTCACCTGCTCTGGAAAAAAAATCATCCAGCTTGAGGGCTATAAATAATGAATGACTTGTCTGCTGTCATTTTACATCTTGCATCAAGTCCTGGCTTGGGCATTATTAGGACCTTCTCTTTCTCCTTCAATCTGTCTCGCACTCTTACACCTTTTTTCTCGGTTCTGCTCAGATTCATCACACACCTTTCCTCCAGTTCAGATGTCAGTTCTCCTTCAACTCATTATTGGATTTTCTGTCTGTGACAGCAAAGTAAGACAACATTGCTTTATTTCTCTTTCTTTATTTTGTTTTCATGGTTTTGTTTTGGTTCACTAAGTTCTTTGTGCTTATTTGTTAAGCGCTTTGATGTGTGTAGCAGCTCAGGTCCTGCATTTGATTCCTTGTGCCTGATTGCTGGAGGGCCTGTTCCTCATATGTTGACCCTGTCATGGTGATGCACTCATCTGGACATGATCTTTGAGTGTTGCGTCTACAGAAAAGCCTGCTTGTTAAACACTGAGTGAAGTCTGGTGAAATTCCGCCTGAGGGTGAAGAGACAGAGCCCAAGCACACCCTTTCAACAGAAGATATCATGGATTATTCACATTTGCAGCTGCGCTGGTGAGAAAAATTGATGAAGAACAGCTGGCCAGAGCAGGATGTGTGTGT
This sequence comes from Ictalurus punctatus, assembly GCF_001660625.3. Classification (NCBI taxonomy): domain Eukaryota; kingdom Metazoa; phylum Chordata; class Actinopteri; order Siluriformes; family Ictaluridae; genus Ictalurus; species Ictalurus punctatus. The sequence goes on from NC_030432.2 coordinate 19,485,559, forward strand.
GTGTGTGGAGGGGGTATCTGGGATGGCAATGCTGCTCCACCTTTAGCACGTCAAGAGAGAAGCTCAGCTACCATGAGCCCCTGCTGTTCACGCGGAGCTAAATAAATTACTGCAGCAAGGACCAAAACCAAGAAGCACTGCTAACTTGCACAGGCTGAAGTATCGGCCTGCGGGGCAAGAGCGACTGCAGAGATGGGAGTTTGGGCAGTATTGATGGCTTGGACAGAACCTCAGTGCACTTTAATCAGAAATTCTTTCAGAGGCTAAGTAGGACTAGTTGGAAAACCTAGAGCCACACTCACTCTGACTTCAGTCTGAACCAGCTTCAGAGTCCCATCACTCAAATGTGAGGACATTTGGTTAATACTTAGCAACTAATGATTAATATCTGTATTTTTCTAAATAATATTCCTTGAAACAGACATGCAAATTCATTTTAAATCCTTGGTATCATTAAAGCCACTGACATGTGAAGCGAATAACATTGATTATTTCATTACAGTGGCACCTGTCAAGCAGTGGGATATACTAGGCAGCAAGTGAACAGTCAGTTCTCGAAGTTGATGTGTTGGAAGCAGGAAAAATGGGCAAGCGTAAGGATCTGAGTGACTTTGACAAAGGCCAAGTTGACAAAGGCTAGATGACAGGGTCAGAGCATCTCCAATATCCAGGTCTTGTGGGGTGTTCCCGGTATGCAATGGTTAGTACTTGCCAAAAGTGGTCCACGGAAGGACAACTAGTAAACCAGCAACAGGGTCATGGACACCCAAGACTCACTGATGCATATGGGGAGTGACTACTAGCCCATCTGGTCCGATCCCACAGAAGAGCTACTGTAGCACAGATTGCTGATAAAGTTCATCCTGGCTATGATAAAAAGTTGTCAGAACACACAGTGCATCGCAGCTTGCTGCGTATGGGGCTGCGTAACCTCAGACTGCTCAGAGTGCCCATGCTGACCCCTGTCCATGACAGAAAGCACCTACAATGAGCTTGTGAGCATTAGAACTGGACCATGGAGCAATGGAAAAAGGTGGCCTGGTTTAAAAAAAAAAAAACAACAACAAAAAAAACTTTTTTCTTTTATACATTCTTTTAAAACTGGAGTAATGTGATCAGTCTCTAGTCTATAATCCAGTCTTTTGAAATTGCTGTCAATAATTTTCCACTGAAAAGGTGCCAATGGGGAATTTGAAACAGTTTGGCACTTTTCCATCAAAAAAAGAGCTGGTCCTCAGGCAGAAAAATCAGTTGAGCACCAAAGTGGTCTGATTCTGTAGCCACTCAAGCAAGTTATACTATTGACATGACTGTCATAAAATAAGATGAGAAACCCCTATATCTGATTATAGTTTAGATATACTGTATATGACGGTTCTTAAACTGGTTTCCTGAAACCGGTTGGAACTGATTTCAGCAATGTCTGTGAAAAAGCAGTATTAGTATAAGTGCAAAGATGAACCAGAGAACGGAGATGGGAGCCAGTGGTGAAGGAGCTGGTGTGAGGCGGAGGGCTGTTTTTAAATTAAGGTCTTGTGATGCCGCATTTAATTTTTCATCAGTCTACTAAATTAAAAATGTGAACGGTCATTACTTATTTGTCAAGCTGTCTCAGCGCAAAAGGTAGACGTGACAGAAAGGTTTACGTAAGGCTCAGAGAACTAGTCGCTGAGAAACAGCTACGGATCAGAGTAATGAGAGAAATAGAAAAAGAAAACTAGATGAAGAGAGAACAGGAGAAGAAAGTAGAATTTAAATGTGAGGTTGTTCGACATGAATGTATTCATGGCTACTGGACCTCGGTGTAACATATGGGAAAAGTTAGCATATATTACATGGAAAGACCTGGGCATGCATATAATCAACATGGAAATATCGAATACCACATGACAAACCCGTAAGCTCTGCAATCAGGCAACTACCAGGAAGAGAACGACTTTTGTGATGTGATTATAATCTGAAGGCTTTAACACAACTGTTGCGACTCTGGTAATCATATAGAAATGAACAGTGATCACTTTTCCTGCATTGGCTCTAGAATGATCTCTCCTATTCATTATTTTCCTAGAACAACATTATTTTCAAAACAATTCTTACATAACAAGGAAACCAAACCAACCAGCTGTCAGGTGAATCATGATGTTATGACAGTTTTCAAGCACAAAAATTACCGACAAATCTGGGAAATGATGCCACAAATTACACCTGTGCAATGGTCAGAAGGTGTTCATTTATCTTCCATAACAGCTGATCTTACGTCTTTCCTGCTGTAAGGCAAATAACAGATTTATATCCACGTACATGTTCTAATACATTATCGTTTCTATAGTAATGGTTCATTCACAGAGACTTGTTTAGTGGACACTCTATTTAACTCAGTAAGTAGATAAAATAACTGCGAGAAATGTCTTGTTCAAGTGAAGCGTTCTGTAAGGAGATGTTTAAGAGGAATAAAACATTTCTGGGGTGTGCGGTTATTGGAAAATAATCAACCTATGGGTGGTAAGAGTAGCTCTGTATCGCATTGGGCTACATCACACCAACTCGTCGTTGATTACTTTCCTATAATAGCACACCCTGTCGTGTTTAATTCCATTTCAATTCTTTCCACGTGCAAACTAAAAAAAATATACACAAAAAATACTTGTTTTTGATTTATTTGTAATTCGTGTATACATTGTAGGTATGTACCCACATAATGTTTCTGTTGTTTTGTTTTATATTATTGGGTTTCACTTGTTTAATGCAGACTAATTTCGCTTGCAAGTTTGCTAGCTATTTATTGTGGTATAGCAGGCTTCCATGTACTGTAGTGTTTAAAAAAGTCACTTTTTTAGCTCTTTAGTCATGATTACTCTGACAGTACTGGTTGATGGGCATTAAGATTTTAGGACTTATATGCAATATTAAAAAAAAAAAAAAAATAGCCCGAAAGTTATGAGTCAATCTTAAAAGTTTTATACATTATTGCTAATAGGGAAACTTTCTATGAGTGACATTTGTATTTCCAAAACCTAATTTTCCACATATAAGAAACATTGTTCCGAAGAGAAAAGAAGACACCAGGACAGTTGGCTTTTATGTAATTAAAGATCCTCCTTATATAGAATAATGATGTTTATTAGTTAGGCATGGCGCCCACATTTGGTTGGTTGTTATATATGAATAAATGATAAACAAGCCTTTTTCTAATGAGGCATAAATCACATAAATGATGTTGATTTTGCTCTGAGGGTGTTTGTGCGTCTATTTTTGGATGTTTTGTAGCGGCTTGTTTTGCCTCCTCTTGTTTTTGGCCTCATGCTGGCTTGCTTTTCCTCTGGAGGTGGTGGCCGTCTGTTCAAGGGTCAGTAGAGGGCTGCAAAACACACACACACACACACACACACACACACACACACACACACACACACACACACACACACACAATGATCCCTTGCGACATCCCGTCACGCACTCCAACAGGTGATGTGCCAGACCTGAAAGCAATGGCAGAATGGACAGCAATTGATGGGCAACACACACACACACACACACACACACACACACACACACACACACACACACACACACACACACACGAGCCTCTCAGAAGTGCCTGTCTCTACAGCTGACTGGTTAGTAATTCAGCTGCCAAATGAAGTGCTGCTTGGCAACACTTCCCCTCCGAAAAAGTGTGTTTTCTATTTTTCATCACCTGTTCCAAAAGGTCATAGGGCATTTTCCATTTTACAACAGTACCAGCTCTGAATTCCCTTTGTAACAACTCATGCACACACACACACACACACACACACACACACACACACACACACACACACACACACACACACACACACACACACACACACACACACACACACACAAAACATCTACAGATGCTCCAGAGCATGCTAGATCCCTGGCATCAGAGCCTGCAATTGTCTCGAATTCCTCTAATCACCCTCTTTCAAGATCTGGTTCTCTATTTAGAAAACATGTCAGTTCCAAAAGTTGTTTTTTTCCCCTTCAATGCCCTCTTGAAGGGGCAGGAAGCTGATTAAGCCTTCACAAACACAACCCAGCAGAATCCGGAGTGATCCTATGGATGAAGCTCTAAACCAGACTCGCTTTATTACTGTGCATCTGGAATGAATGGACGTCTAAACCGCTTACAGCAACCGCTTACAGGGCTGTGTTGGTTTTCAGAGTGAAGGATGTGCATCTGTTCCTGAGCTTGTTGGGAGGAAAGGGAGTGAGCTGACAGGATAAAGTTTCAGAAATGACATTCCAGGTTGCTTTCATTCCAGAGGAAGAGGCTCCTCATCAGAAAGACCTCCGTCTCTGTTCCTTGACCTTGGAGGAGCAGGCCAGGGACCAGCCGCCTCGGGTTTTCACAGGAAGAGCATGGGTCAGGAAAGATAACCTGCATTGTTCATCATCTGACTAAAAATGGAGAAGATGATTCACATGATGTTTCACTTTCCTTCAGATGACTTTGTAGTCATTCCATTTATGACGTTCTTCCTTTAGTAAGCAAAGGTTAATTAACTTGAAAAAAAGAAGGAAACCTGACAGCACAGAAAAGAAATTCAGAACTATATTTGGTATCCATGTGAACTGGATATATCATGTAGTATAGTATAGTGTAGTATAGTATGATATGGATGGTATAGTATAGTTTAGAATAGAGTATAATAATATAGTATGATATGTTATAGTATGTTATACTATCAAACCGAGCAATACAGTTACAGAAATGATCAACAAATAAAAAATGTAAAAAACTAGATGTAGTTCAAAGACACTTTTTTTTTTTTTTCATGAACCATCGCAGCTTCTCTAACACATACTTTGCAGCCTATCACATGCATGTATGTAAATTATTTATCTGAAGACTAAGTAAGACATTAAGTAAAGACAGGACTCACACTTTCAGACTTAAATAGAATTTAAAAAAATCTATTAATTTACATAGTGAAATGATGTAACTACCGAGCTTGTTAAAATGAATGAATGAATAAATAAATAAATAAAAGCTGTTGAGGAAAACAGTATATTTGAAGACAAAATCAACAGATATGTATTTATTCTCCATTTGAAGTCAGTGATGTCTCCTGGTGTTCGTCCAAATTTGTAACGTGAAGCACCGGCGAGAAACAAATTGTAACCACTTCAAACCGTTAGCATTTATAGCCATCAGCTAATCAAAACTAAGCATTAAAAGTTAGCTGTTTTTGCGGTGCAGTCATGCTAGCTGCTTAGAAATCCTTCACAAATATTAGTTGAATACCCGTTGATATATTCGTTAGTGCACAATCCTTCCAGAGAAATAGAACATTTCGGACAGAAGTCCTTTATTAGCTGTGTAAACAAAGTGCTTCCGAGGCTGTAGGAGGTGAAACCAGTTGAGTATTGATATTAATCTAACTGGTTGCCATTAATACAGCAGTGTACGTAAATGCTTATTAAAAAGTACTATTTATAAATGAATAAACATTTTATTCGGCTTTGATGTTTACTGAAACCTAGCCAACAGACCAGTGGCTCACAAGTGAAGTGATGCATGCTCTTGGCATCTATGATCTACTACAGTTATTACATTCAGAGGCCAAAGCTAAGAACTGCATTTCCTTCCTTTTTTAATATGAATGTTGCTGTGTTTCTTAAAATCAACCTAAAAATAGTTGCACTTTTACTCTGTTTCATGGTGTGTTTCCTTCCAGGAACTCCAAGCCATGCCTTGTAACCTTTATTTGAAAAATACACACGCACTTGTATCGCAGTAGTAAATGTTCTCATTAGTGTGTGGTGAGGTTTACTTACATTTATTTTTACTTTCGTATTTTATTGTAGACAGACCCCAAGTCACATGCATGTTTATTATATATGTACACCCCTATTTCATTTTTATGTGCCATTCATTCCTACGACACACACATACACACGATTTCCCCCTTTCAATTTCACTGTTCCAACATTGTGGTCTGTGTGGTGTGTGTGATCAGCCTGGAGCAGCCAGCCATCTTTGGTTTTGGCCCTTTCTCCACAGAGACATGCTCCATTTACAACCTCCACTTAATTACACTCCACGCTGCTGAGCTACGTTTCACTCCACCACTGCAACCGCTGTCAATAAAGAGGACACGCAGTGCACCGGCAGCCAGACACATTCATTTTTCTGTTTCACAAATCAGCGCACACTCCACAGTCAGAGAAGAGCTCGTTTCAGGAGCTCGATATTGGCATTCGGATTTCCGGATTTGGCTTGGGGCTTTCGTTCTGTTTCTGTGGCTCCAAGATGCTGCGGCATTTCTGAGCGATTAAGCGAAACCATGCGCAGGTACTATACAAGACCAGCCTTGGAGGAGGCCAGGTCATTCCACATAATGTGATGCATTAAGGAGTGTGTACAAATTAAGCGAGCTGAGTAAAGGATAAAATAAAGATCTGTGGAGAAAAAAAAAAAAAAAAAGCTAAGGGAGATCAGTGTTTGATAAACGATCATGTGAAAAATGTGCTGACGTGAATAAGTGAATGTTGACTGCTCGCTTTGGAAAACTCGATTGATGTCAGCAGCCGGTCCCCAGGGGCTTAAGCAGGGATGCAAAATTTATCAGCAAAGATTTGAGTGCATCAAAAAGACCTTGGCTTGCACTGTGACGTGATCTGGAAAGCAGTGAAAGTGGAAGCATATGTGGTTAAAAAGAAAAGCCTTTAAATTAGCAACGCTCATTTCTGGCACCGTATCATGTTTCCCTTATTGGACAGTGAAACCAGTTGTGTCCAATCATGACTTTACATAAATCAACCGGTTTATGATCTAGTGCGGTGAGGAAAAAGTAAAGTATTGTTCAAGTCGTAATTATAGCAGATGACCTTTGCTGCTGCATGTGTGTCTGCATGCACATGTATACTCAGAATCCCCCAAAGACTAACACGCTAATTATTGCATACCAGCAGTTCGGTCCAGAGGGTTTCCTTTTGTCAACAATTCCTGTGATTCATTAGCGCACGCCGTCTGACTGTGAGCCTCGAGGGAGGATTTGCGGAAAGGTAGTGGAAGAGTGGAGGAGGCATGGAATCAGTAGTTTGCCTTGTTAAGAAGCAAAAATGATTGATGAGTGTAGTGCGGAGATGACATGTCTCAGCCCCAGCTAGATGTTCGCTGGGTGCTGGATAGGGACTCAAATCTGCTGCGACTCAGATGCTGCACTGCTGAGAGAAGGATGGAGGATGAAAGAAAGGAGGAGATAATGGAGAGTGACAGGATCCGGGGCTGCCGTAAGCATCCGTTTGCATAGGTTTAAACGAGTATGAAGTTGGATTATTTCCCTCATCAGTCTCACAGCATAGACGCCACATGGTACGTGTGTATCTACGTGTGTCTTAGCATATATACTAATTAAAGACAGCTTTGTATCTGAAATTTGATAATTATTGTTCTGTCAGCATTAGATATGTGTAGTGGTCTGGGAAAACCCATCAGATGTTGCTTTGTCTGAATTCTGGCACACACTATGGACAATTTAGAGATGCCAATCAGACTACAATGCATGTCTTTGAACTGGGGGAGAAAACCGGAGTAGCCGGAGGAAACCCTCGAAGTATAGGGAGAACATGCAAAGTCTGTGCACACAGGGCAGAGGCGGGTATCGAATCCCCAACCCTGGAGGTGCGAGACAAACGTGCTAACCACTAAGCCACCGTTCTTCCCAATAATAGACTTATGACAAGATATAATAGAAGTATTTCACCAAAACTACATGGAACTATTTTTTAGAGACTATTATTTTTTATTTTATCCCCCCCCCAATTTCTCCATAATTTGGTCACCTGCCACCTATTATACGAGAGCTACCAAACAGGGCTAACAAAGTGAAGCCAGCCTACCACATCTTTTAGAACTGCTACTCATGCTGCATCATGGGGCAGCATAACACATTTGGAGGAAAGCACTATCCACACTCTTCCACATAAATGAGCTCACATGACACCCACCACTGGCTTATATCACTGTGATTGACAGGGGGAAGAGACAGAGAGAGAGAGAGAGAGAGAGAGAGAGAGCAAGACAGAGAGCCTCACTCCCACACCGAGTGCGTAACCGGTTTCCTCTGTTGGCTCGCAGTGCTGTGGCAACATCGGGATTCGAACCTGCAATCTCTCAATCTCCCAATGTTCTCATATAGTACCTATAGTCCATACTTTTTGTGCCATCTACCGTTTACATCCTTTATATTATAATTTAAAAATATTTTGCAAGTAAATTCTGTTTCATGTAAACTTTTTATTGTCACCGGACAGTCGTAAAAGCAGTTCACTGCACGTCATATTGTGTATAGTTGCGTGTGTGACCAATAAAATTTGAATTTGTTTTGAATTTGTCACGTTGAACACATTTGTTGCACCACTTGGGAGCCAGAAATGTTGTTTATTTAGATTACTTTCCAGCCTTGCTTTCGCAGTCTGTCTGTCAATATCATGTTGGGTAACAAACACAGCTTTAAAACAGTCTAAAAATTGGCATTATTTTATTTATGTTATTGGAATAGCTAGGTGCCATAGTGAAATTTCCATAAGCCTAATCAATTCCGTTTGTAATCAGATACTGGCTATCAAAATGAGTCATCTTACTTGATTTTCTGTCTTGAGGACTTTTTTTTATGTGTGTGTTTGTGTGTGTGTGTGTGTGTGTGTGTGTGTGTGTGTGTGTGTGTGTGTTTGCACTTGTGTGTAACCTCAGCTTTATGTCTCTCTTAAGTATGAGTGTACATGAGTGCTTTAATAATGCCTATAAAATAAAATGGCAGCAATACAATAAAATGTATTTGTGTGTTTTAGACTAGAAATGCAGTCTGAAAGTGTCTCTCACACTTTATGAGTTTACGCCTGATCTCTCCTCTGTCGTTAATCCTGGGATGGACTAATGTGAATTTGTCTGGGTTCCCATGAGGACCCTGATTAAATCGAGCTTCTGAAAGCTCAAGTCTTTCTCCCTGTCTCTCTCCCTCTCTCTATCTCTCTCTGAGGGACGATAGAGGAGAAGAGGCCCCGTATTGAGCAGGGAAGTGGCACTGTCGCTCTCCTGTCTGTCATCAGCGATTAGTGGTCAGATCAAAGCCCTGATGCAATCACGGCCTCATCGGGGAGTGCTATTATCAGGCCCTGAGAGAGTTCCATCCATGAGTGTATGTGTACGTCTACGTAAAGACCTCTAGAAACCTCATACACCATCTCACCTACCCACTAATAACAAAGCTTTGCTAATCGAACCTCTTCAGACTCTCTCAGTCCCTGAATACACACCTTTTCTTTTCACTAATTAGGACACAATGCTGTAAAGATGGAAAAAGAGTGGGCTTCAAATGTCACCTGTGGAGGTGGCTAAATGGGCTCTGCTTCCTGTTGGCAAGCGACTCTGTGATATGCTAATGCTAATTAATGGGATCTTGTCATGGTGAAATGGGTTGTTCACAATCAAGCAGGTCTGACTGTCTGTATTTCACTTAATGTCTCTCAGGCGTGGAGATTGTCGCTTAACATTGTTAACCTTTATTTGGACGCACAGGAAGGAGACAATGGCTGCGACAATTGTGTTTGATCAAGGCTTGTCTGTTTCAAAACCCTCTTCCTTTTGTCTCTCAAAATGTCAAAATGAAGAACACGGTTACCCAACCTTTTCATCTTTTACCAGCATGGCCGGTGTTTCTTTGAATAAAAAAAATAATAATTGGTTTCTCAACTAGAGATACTATTATGAATAATAAAAAAGATTGTATGGCATTTATTAAATATTAAATAGAAAAACTAGTAAACAAACATATAAATAAAATTTGGGCAGCAACTAACATTGCTACCTCACAGCTCCAGAGCCTCTGGTACAATCCTGAGCTTGGGTTATTGGTCTGTCTCGGGTTTCTTCCATATTCTCTGGGTTTTCCAGTCTTCATCCACTTTGGAATAATCCTGCCAGATGGTGGATTAGCTACGCTAAATTGCCTCATGGTGTGCTGATGGTGCGGGGATCACGGTGATAGACTGGCCTCCCATGGTGTATTCCCACCTCATGTCCAGAGTTCCTCGCATAACATCCATATCCACCAACACCCTGACCAAGATAAAGCACCTATTGAAGATAAATGAATCAATGGAACAAATCAATATGAGTGAATCAAATGCAAACAAACCTAACTGATGTGAACAAGTATATTGCGATCACTAATTATAATAGTGTCTTATTATTTCTTTTCAAAACCGTTGGATAATTAACATAGCTGTGGAATGAGCTGACATCAAGGATAGATAAAATCACATTTTAGATTAATGTTCTTCTCATTTGGTTTATTGTTCACTGGATAATCAGTGCACGACAGAAGAACTGAAAATGTGTGGGTTTACCCAGCATGAATCTGATCATCATGGAGTTAGAGACCTCCAGGATGAAGTTTTGGCCCTTTCCGTCATCATTGCACAACTTTCCATTTCTTAGCACACTGAATCCCATGCCTGGTCCTGGAGTACCTCTTGTCCTACAGTTTTCCCTGATCCCAACAAACTTGATTAAACTAATCAGCAAATTACCAACCCTTCCTAAGTTAGGTGAGCTAGAAAAGAGAAAACACTCAAATGTTCAGGACAGTGAGTTCTCCAGGACAAGGGTTAGAAACCTGGTATAGAATTCATATGTGAAGCAAGGAGACTTGCAACTCCTAAAAATATTGGATATTCACTGTATTAGATATTGCATTTGGAGACACAGTGGCTCATTGCTGCATTTGGAGGTGAGGTTTGATTCTGCTTGTGGTCAGTGAAGGAGAAAGGTCTGTGTGTGTGTGTGTGTGTGTGTGTGTGTGTGTGTGTGTGTGTGTATGCTTTGAGACCTGTGTCCTGGGAGGTTTTCCATGCAGCTGAAGACAGTGATCACTGTAATCTTCACCGTGGCAGGGGACGAAGCAGCTCACCCAGGATGTGACATGGCTGTCACCAGAGTCCACGCTTGACAGAACTCTGGCCTGACAAGTCCCACTGCTGTGAGGCAACCGTCCCTCTTGCTCCACACCCCTCTCCAATACATACACTTTCACAATCACTTTCCTCCTCCCTCAGTCACGGAATAGACTGCACAGCAACTCCTCTCTCCTCCGTTTAATCCCAAGCTTGAGTGACAACCTTGTGATGGTTGAATTCCTGCCTATCTTCTCTCCAGCCTTGTAGGGGCATGGAGTGTGTACCAATGTGCACTGATTGTGTGTGGGTGGGTTACAGTATGTATGTGTTGAGAGGACCGTGTGTCCTAGCACCAGAGGACACAAGACTGACATTCAACCAGTTGTCTTGTTTACAACACTCTTGGCCCTTAGTGAGTCACTTTACATGGTGATGGAAGATATCTCATATCCTTTTCCACTAATGAAGCTCAAATAGTATATACTGAGGAGTCAAAGTTCCTGGAGGAGACACTGGACATGACAGTGGCCTTGATACGTCATGTGCTGTTACTTCTCATAATGTCTTTTCCTTCATCTCATGTAAAGCAGAATTTAGTGTATTTTTTCACCTTGTTTTTTTTTTTTTATGCGTGAACAGTTGGGATCTTTTGCCTCACTTGTTCAAGCTGTAGTCTAGCTCATTATGGCCTGTGAGTGGGCTGAACTTGTTCCACCTCGGGCATTCTTCTCCTTCAAATCAACCTCATTATCCCTCACTAGTTTCAGCAAAGGGTCAAAGAGTCATGGTCATCCCTCTGTGATTGCTAAGGCAACCAGGTCTCCAACTGAAATTCACGGGTAGAGTTTTTTGGAGGACAAAATTCACTCACTTTCCCCCTCAGCAAAGATTGACAAGAGAAAGAGTGAGAGATCTAGGACCTGGCCTGTCATTAGTGATTGATAGATACATTTTAGTCAGACTGGGGTGTCTAAACCATGGGCTGTGCAGAGTTTTAAAGGTGCTTACCCCAGCTGGTCATGGCCCTGTTATGTCTTATTCAGGGTCAGATTCAGAACAGACCAGAGCAAAAAACAACTTGAACGATGACGTACGAGAGCACTCTCTCACTTTAGACACCGCTCATCAATCAAACCCAGACCCTGGGCTCAAGTCTATGATAGGACACCTTGATGGCTGACACCTACTTTCATAGAACAGTAGACAAAGTTAGCTTACTGCTGAATGATTGATATCAAGTGGACAACAAGGAGTGAATGTTCTTCACTGCTATTTAAAGAAAACACACTTCAGAGGGAAAAATGGAGTCTTCTCAGTATTGTGGTTCTTCAATGTTGTCACTGCATACTCTTATAATAATCTCATAATGATTTAATGTCTCTTGATGTCTTATTTTATTATGAAATGTATCAGACATCATCATTCTTTAATGAAAAAAAACAACTTTTCGTACAGAACAATCTAAAATAAAAGCTTTGATAGATTTCCACTTAAATTAGTTTGATCATGGTTGATTCATGGTTAATTTGCAAGTCTTCAGTTTGTTTTCCTTAAACACAGGTGTTGTGAATACACATTTGACATTAGCAGAGAACTGAATTTTTACTTTCTTTCATGACTTTAAACCATGAACGCTAGCAGTGTAATGCGACAAACTGTATCTATAGTGGTTTCCTGCTCCAAATATTCCTATCAGTATCTGTATTCAAATTGAAACCAGAAGTGGGCATGGTCTAAACCAGAAGGGCTCTTTATAATGAGATTTCAACTGTGACATTGTCATAATATTTGACATGTAGAAATGCACGACTTGATTCTCCCTAGGTAGGTTTCATATATTGGAATAAAATGTATGTACGAGAAGAAAACATTGCTTATTGCTCTATCCTGTTTTTGTTCACTGGTCCTCCTGTACAGATATTTGTGCCAGATATGGTTGGAGCATTAACCATGACAATACAGTATATACTACCTGTTGTTATATTTTTGTGAATTCAAAAAGTAATGACATTTTTTCTTCACAGAGAGAGATAGGTGCAAAGACATGGTTTTCACAATGTGTCAGGGGAAAAGTTTGAATGCTACTACACTGTGTTTTCCCAGAAGCTGCATTGAGTAAGAAATAACATTAAGTGCTGCCAGCCAGTGCTGATCTGTGTGGATTTTTGTATGTTCTCCTTGGGTTTATTCCAGGTTCTCCAATTTCCTCCCATCTTCCAGAAACATGATGATAGTTGGGCAAAATTGTCCTAGGTTTGAGTGAGTGTGTGAATTTGTGTGTTCATGGTGCCCTAAAATGGACTGGTGTCCCATTCAGGCTGTATTTCCACCTTATACAGTATTCCTGGGATATGCTACAGATCCTCCATGACCTGACCAAGATAGAGCTCTTACTGAAGATGAATGAAGTCTGTGTTGAACTCTGCTGCAAGTCGAAATTTTGTTAAAAAATTGCATACTGTTAATGCCTTAGAGATCATACAATACTGAACCAATTTCTTCGCAGCAAGCTTTTATCACTACACTAATAACTAGCGGAAGCTAATTTGTGTCTCCTGTTTCCACTCTTAATGCACTTGCACAAAAATCCATTTGCAGGCAGCTGCTGAAGCTACCACGCTCCTGCAAATGCCACTCCCAGTAGGCTGAATGCTACTGACGTTTGACCTTATGCTTCTGAAGCAGACAGAAACCGTTTCTGATAAGCCTTCACATTTTTTTCTTAATTATCTTTAGGGCAGACAAATATAGCAGGATAATTTTGCAGTTATCCATAAATGATTCACATTCACCCTACGGGCGTGGTATTAAGGAGGACTAAGCTGATATTTCCTCTTGTGCGTGTGTGTATGCGATTGCGTGCAGGGGAAGCCACAGGGGATTGTCGGATTCAGTAACTCTTCCAGTCAGGAAATGGGGCAACTGGTCATTCATTGTCCAGACAAAGACTGCCAACGTCTACAATTGCCCAAGGAAGCATCAGGACTCAGAAGACAGTGCCAGGCAGTGTTGCTTCCTTGGGCATGGACCACTGGGGACAGTTAAGCTACTTTTCCATTGCACGGTACGGCTCGACTCGACTCAGCTCACTTTACTTTTCTGAGCTGGCTTTTCCCGCTGCCACCTCAACGTGGGTGCCATCTTCCACTCGCCTTCACGCAGGAATAATGCTGCATTATCGAAGCCCTGTACAAATACACGGTCAGGCCGTATTCCAAACGCCTTTCCTGTTCACTTTGTTGTAATTTTATCTGTAATGAGATAAATGATACATCATTTTCAATTAATAGAATATTACCATACTCAAAGTTTGTATTAAATGACACACATTTATTCGGGCACAATACAGAACCACTCGTTAAGGAGAATTAACTACTCCCTCAGTGTGTGGCTCACATTTAGTATCGGCTCGGCTCACTTGGAACCTCGACCAAGGGGGTACTAAAAAAAGTACCAGGTACAAGCTACTACCCACAGTGGAAAACCCCCAAAAAGCAAGCAGAGTCGAGTCGAGTCGAGCTGTACTGTGCGGTGGAAAAGTGCCATTAGTGTGCCACTTATGATGGTTGGCCTGGTAGAGAAGTGCTTCCAGGTCAGCTTATGCCATAAGGAGAACATATTGCAACATTCTTATAATGCAGATTAAGTAGGACGATGATAATAGAACAATGAAGAAATTGTAATGGCCCACTCCCACTCCACAACTATGTCCCTATATGCGGTACTATTTTAATCTCTAAACCTAGCCAAAAACCTGGTACATGGCCATGTAGTTTAAAAGGAAGAAACCACTTTGCCAGCTCCTTGATGATGGTCACAGTGTTTAAAAAAAAGGCAGTCTGTGTTTAATGTTTAGTCTGAATCTGAGAGCATGTTTTTGTAGAAAGAGAATGGGGTTGTCACCGGAGGAAAATATCTTTACTGTAAAGACGTAACTGAATACAAATACATAATACATTACATCTTCTATATCGCTTATCCTTCCTTCAGGGTCACAGGGAAACCTGGAGCCTGTCCCAGGGAGCATCGGGCACAAGGCAGGGTACACCCTGGACAGGGTGCCAATCCATCGCAGGGCACACTCACACACTACGGACATGCCAATCAGCCTAACATGCATGTCTTTGGACTGGGGGAGGAAACCCCCACAGCATGGGGAGAACATGCAAAATCCACCCACATGTTCCCACGGTGAACCCACAAATGCATAATCTGTTGTGTTAATCTGAAATAATGTTGTACAAATATAAACAGTAGAATGATTTTTTAATGAAAGCTTCTGCTTCAGACTAGATTTCAGGGAAAATCATTAAAAAATATTGTGGACACAAACAAACAAAAAGGGGTTAAAAACAAAAACAATCCCATGCACATCTCTAGTTGAGAGAAATGATGAACTCGAGCAATGCAGCTGAGGTTGAGGAACTGTCAGAGCAGGGGAGCAGAGGAATTTGCAGACCATGATGACAGTCCTGGCATTTCTACCTACTCATATTTTCCCAGTGATTTCTAAGGTTTTTGAGGGGGAACGAAGGTAGTTCCATCCATCCATCCATCCATCCATCCATTCATTTTCTGTACTGCTTATTCTACACAGGGTTGTGGGGAGGCTGGATCATATCCCAGAGGACTCTGGGCACAAGGCGGGGGACACCCTGGATGGACATGACACAATCACACACACATTCACACACTAGGGACAATCTGAGATTGCCAATCATCCTACAGCACAACTCTATGGACTGTCGGAGGAATTAGGAGTGCCCAGAAAAAACCCTGAAGCATGGGGAGAACATGTGAACTCCACACACACAGGGTGGAGGCGGGAATCGAACCCCCAACCTTAGAGGTGCTAGGCAGATGTGCTAACCTATAAGCCTGGTAGGGTACACATTTAATAAAAAATCCCTCCAGTTTAGACTTCTGACTGAAATCTGAATACAGATCCATATATTTGGAGCAGAACTTTGGAAAAAGTCAGAATGGGTTCTCTTCTGTACCCAGAGGATGACATATATTGATGACTTGGTGACTTTTATAGCATTACTGGACTTGTAAAAAGAAACCTCTCCTCACCTGGAACTTTTCGGACTTTTTTTTTGGTAAATAACCAAACCAAACAGGTCTCTTTGCGAACATCTGCATGATAAGGACTCCTTCATTTCCAAAGTACTTAAAAAAAGCCTAAAATTTCAATTACTCCTCCTTCCTCCACCCTTGACCAATCAGTCAGCTTGTTTATCGGCACTTTACGAAGTCGTATAAATCACGTTGGACTCCATCGACCAGCATCTCACTCATGATCAGTAGCTCAGAACAACTAATGGATTTGCTGCTTGCTTTGATCAATACCAAGTTTAGAATTGGACAAGGCAAGATAGTTTTGTTATTTGTTTACATTTTTTTTTTTTTCAAATTTGAGTTGATTTTTTAGGGTCTTTGAGAAGGTTGCTGTTTCTGGCTGTGTTTTTGGTATTTGTACTTGCCCTGCGTGGTGAGGAGGGAGAGTACTAGACCCTGGCATCAGACTAGTGCAGAGACTGAAAGCGAAAACGAGCCATAGCCAGTCTACAGAAAATAAATACGGATGGCGGAGGGAGAGATGAGCCGCTGATCATCTGTTTTGCCATCTGCTCTTGCGTGTGTGTGGATGTAGCCATGGCTATGGTTGCTTAGTCCTCTGAGGTTTGTTGTTTTTCAGACATAGGATCGCCAAGCATACACAGACAAACTTACAAGCAAAGGTTAGATGGTCTAATTGAATGGATGGCACATATCTATTAAATATACGAAAGAAGTATGAGTACACACAGATATCCATGTCATATGTCAGTCCCCACACACACAAAATTTGAATGCACACATTCTCATGCACAACTAAATGGGCAGGCATTTATTACTGGGCTCTAATACGAACTAGGGACCTGTGTTTGTATGGTCATGTTTTTATATGATGGTGGGGATGAAATGAACCCACAGAAACCCATAGACCCCTCCCACCCCCCACCCCATATGCTAATTATAAAAATGTTTCCTTTTGGTTCCAGAGGTTAGGATTAAGTGTTTAGGTTTAGCATAGCAATAATTATATACATTATTAATTATATCAATGGGAGGTCCTCACAAGGATAGTATGACACATGTGTGTGTGTGGTTGACTCTACCCTGCATATTTTTCTGAGCAGCTGGCTTGGTGCTGACATCAGGAGCAGTTGGGATAGTCCAGTGCCAGGCTGCAATGGGATGGATGATTGCTCAGTTGGCAGTGTCCTGCAATGTGACGGTCTGCTACACTCTCTCTGCAATCATAACTCCAAATTCAGTGTTCTCAATAGGGTAGAAGACACACACACACAGAACAAAAAGAATGACTCTAAACGCTCCCAGTCCTCTCTTTGGGGGTGATTTTGCTCCGTTGGCCGGTAATAGTGTGAGTGGGCATTTATGAAAGAAAAAAAAAACCACTGCCTGCTCAATAATACATATTCCTTATGGGAGAGGAGAGGACTGAAACACAGTCAGAGCTCTCAAAATCAATCTCGCTGCACGGATGGAAGCTGCAGCGCAAAAAGAAAATGGCAAACATCTCCGTGGTTGGATGCCTTCATATGCTCATAAATGTCTTTTTATACCAGGACATTTGTAGCATGTGAGTGTGTGTCAGAAAGAAAACGAGGCCAGGGGTGTGCCTGTGCAAGTGGGCCATTTTGTAGTAATAAGTCGTGTGTGTTGGCCCCGATAAAACATAATGCTTCATATAGGGAGTCATAAAGCACTTTTAATTTAATTAGCTGCACCGTTTGAGGATCGATAGCTTGTCAGTTGCGATTTAGTGACTGGCAAGGGATCTGTGATCAAACGGAGGCGGAATGCTTTTATTCACCGTGGCAGGAGGGGATAGGATCTGTCTTTACTGTTTACATTCTCAGTTTATGACTTTGTTAAATGTCAGCCATGACTCTTGTTGATGAGTAACTCCTGTTTGTCTACCACTCTCTGACTGCAACCCTCCTCCCCCACATCCCCAAACCCACGGGGTAATGGTGCATTCGGCCTCCTCAGTTAGCCTCTGGGTGACATGCTTGAAACTCAAAAGAGCACAAACATCGGAAAAGAGAGAAGGGGGAGGAGGAGAGGATGACTCAAAAGGCTCTGCCCGTTATGTTCTGAATGAGGGGAACCTCAGGGGTGAAGCGGGCCACACACAAGCTCTCTCACTACACTAAGCTCTTTCTGCTCGTACAAACGCGGCCTTTATTTTAAAAGATGAAGCCAAGTAAGAGAGAGAAGAAAAGAAGGCCAGAAGCAAAAATGCAGCCAGTGTTAAAGTCTGGCTCTAGTGTGTGTCCAATGTGTGTTTGCCTATGTTCTCTTTGATACCAAACGACTCTGTGATACACAAACCCATTTTTCCTGGGTGCCGTTGCATTACCCCATGTGCTGGAGAGATACCCATTATTTCATGGACAAGTGAAATAGTCTCCTGCAGACAAGCCATGGTCTTCAGTCTATTTGAAGCTCTACCAAATGCTGACAGCCTCTGTCATTTGAAATAGCTCTGGCACTGAGCTACAAAGATGGAGGACTGTGAAAAGCATCCTGGCCATGTGCTGAATTTCCTCGATAGGGGACCTCTAGGGCTCGTATGGTTGATCTGAGCTGCTATAACTTGTTTGGCAACCTAAGATCTTCTGTGGTTTTGTATTAAAACCCATGGAACAATACCTTTTTACCAGCTAGCAACAAGCGTTCTTGGCAGGAGACACCCACTCAGGTACCTCATACACAACGGAAAGGTTAAACTCTGAAGGAGTCCATTTGCCATGCTGAGAGAGAATGTAACAGCAATGACCATGCTGGTCACATGCTTCGCAACATGCTCCAACAACACTGCTGCATGTACTCCTCAAACACACACACACACACCTGAGTGTTTGGTGGTTTAGATGGAGTGCCACTTGCTGTAAATCAGGAGGACATAACAGGCTGTGATTAAGGGCAGAGCCACTGCTCTTCTGAGGACCGTAAATAACCTCTCGGCTGGCCCAGTACTAGGGATATGACAGAATACCTTGCAATGGATATCTGCTAGAGTTACAACACTAACATTATGTTATTTTGATACAGCAGGGATGTAACTGAATATGAATACATTATTCAAAATGAAGAGATATTATATTCTAAAATAAAACACAAATATGTATACGGGACACCCTATTTAGGTTTGTTTTGTTTTTACATTTTGCCAGAAATGTTCATCTGGTTGAGACTACAGCTACACTGGTTGAGAGTGTATAGAAACTAGGATCCCAGGGGATGCGAGAAAAATGTCATGCGAGCTTGTACTTTAATGCAAGTGTGACTGAGCAGTCATATATGAAAATTACATTCAATCAGTCATCCTTAGTAACGGTCTGGTCAGAGTTGTGGTGATTTAAATTGGGCTAGTTTGTTTATACTTTGGGAAAGAGAACCAACTAAATTCTTTAGAAGGTACAAACAAAAATAACTGACCTCTAGTTGAGACCAATTATGAAATTGAGTGATGTAGCTAAGGTCAAGGAACTCCCAGTATTGTTACAGTACTGTTTCAAAGGTATAGTGGTTGGGTTAAAAAACAAACAAACAACACAAAACAGGAACTTCCTTTTTTGCCATGCCCACTCACTCATTCACCCCGGGACCAATTTACCTTAGCCAGTCCACCTACTGGGACCTTTTATGAACATTTCACAACATTAAATGTAACCATGAATGGTTAGAGAAAGTACAATAAGTCATTATTTAATACATAAAAATACGTAATTGTTGGCAATTTGCTGTGGTGTCAGAGGAATAAAACAATTTGGGCCATGCTGTTATTGGAAAATAATCAAGTTCAGGGTGGTAAGAGTAACTCTTGGCATCACATCACCCTGTTATCAATCATTTTCCTATAACGGCATACCGTCTAGTCTTTTATTCCTTAAATATTGCATCTAAGGCCATATTTTCCAACACATCATGTAAGCAAAAGTGTAATGACAACCATAACTATATGTTTCAAATTCCATGTATATGCTCAGAACGTCAAATATCTACAAACATATCATAAGTACATTTTCAATCTAAAAGTTTCTTCCCCTTTTTAGTAAAACACACACACACACACACACACACATACACACACACACACACACACACACACACATGCACATGATTCCTTGGATCCATTTCGAGGAGGGTGACAGGGTCAGATTATCAGCGAGTACGATGATGAGACGATGAGCTCTAATCCCTGCTTGCGCAGAACCGTGACCGAGATCAATTAAAGCAGCAGCAGATAGAGATCAGAACCGTAGCGTGAGCATCAGATTAAGGGAGGAGGATGGGGAATCGGATGCCTGCTATCTCTCTCCACTGCTATCTCTCATGCTCTCCCACTATCTCCCTCTTTATCACTAGCTCTCCCTCGCTGCCTTTTATCTCTCAGTCTCTCTCTGTCTCCGGGTGCTGCAGTGCTCTGCAGAGTCCCAGTGGGAAAGCTGGCAATCGGCAGATCGATTCTCAACGCCTCCTTACAGCTACAAAAAGACAATAAAGAACAATAACAGTCATCATCAGCATGCCACTAGCAGCATATCTCCAGCCATCAGCACAATCGTTATTGCCCTGAGAGATGCCCCTCACCGGATGAGCCGATTATGCTGGCATGTTGTGCTGCTGTAGTGATGACAAGGATGCCAGGGTGATGATTTCAAAGCATGTTCTTAACTCACTTCTCTGGCCACTTCCTGAAACATAACAAGGTACTTTAAGGGAGCTCGGTTGCCTATGATGAATTCACACTCTGTATAGTGATGAATGTTGGGCTAAGCTATTTCATTCTCACTCATTCTCATTATTTTTGTGCAGTCACTAGTTATATTTAATATGGACGTGGGTCGGTTATATTCAACTGAGAAAGTAGAGAGTGGGAAAACAGAGTCTTGGATTGATGGCAGGTTCATAAGAACCAAGATTAGATGTGCCTTTCCTTTTTAGAATCTTTTCTAAGGAAGCACAGCTATGAGCATCATCCTGTAATGTCTAACAAGGGTGCAGAGATCTCCATGGATCTAGGCTCCTTTATATGGATTCAAGCTCCTTTACATTCTCATATAGGAGATTTGGGGATGTTGACTAACCTTTTCAGTTCAGACCACAGGTTTTCAACAGGGTTTAAATCCACAGACATTTTTTTTTTGTCTAAACACTGTTTGTTTAGAAAACCAGCCAAAAACAAACAAACAAACAAAAATTAAGGCGCATACACAACTTGTCCAATGTTGACTTCCGCTTTTGGAGATGGACAACCAGTCCTGCCACACCATTCCAAACACAAAGCCCAGCAAGCTACAAGGGGCCTCCAGAGAGCGGACAGTCAGTCTTAACCACACACAGGTGTAACCACTTACTCATTACCCGCTAGTTCTTTGCAAGACCTCATCCCATTGATGGTATTTGAATCATAATAGCTAGTGGAATTCATGATGCCAGCAATCTACACAAGAGTCCCCTGCTAGCAGTAATCATAAAACAGCCTTATTACCTTATAACCACCATATTATACAATGGGTTTGTGACTTCTTTTTGTATACAGTCACCATATTTAGATTTGATCTGTTGTGGTCTTATTCCAGTGATGCTTGGTGAAGTTCAGGAGAATTTTCTAGTAATGTTCTATTAGCTGGGATGACAGTTTGAGTCACTACAATAACCTGATAATATCTTTTCCCACAGTAAAATGCTAGGCAATTGTGGTGATTTTAATATCGGCATATTTCTAATGTGTGGGGTGTGTGTGGCGTCTAGGTGTCTGAGATGTTTGCTGATTCTGCAGACCTCCAGCATGCATGAATAGATCAATCCGGCCTCGCCCGCATCTACACATTCCCAACATAACTGTGATGTGAATCCCTGGAGCGGAGTGTTTCTCAGGCTTCTCATGCTTTTTTTGTACTGCCTACATCAAAAACACGACCTGCAAAAATAAGTGAGAAGTTCAAATTTAAAGGATATGAAAACTCTATGAACAATTTTCTATTCCGCTGTTCAATCTTCTTACTGCTTGTCACTCCTCTGTCCTCAGAGACACACATACACACACACACACATACACACACACACACACACACACACTCACACACACATCCAAGCCACTGCAACGTTTTTCAGCTTCGGGCGGGAATGGGGGGTGAGGGGGGAGTTGGGGATTGGTGCCCTCTGAATGTTATCCTTGAGTCTTTGTTTTTGCTATCAGTCTTGGTGAACATGGGTGGCGTTTAGGTTAAATTTGATCATCATACTACAAAGCATGAATTACTAGTTTCAGTTACACAATATAATATCTTAGCAAAGTTAGCTATACCTGTCAGTCACCTAAATACATCACTGCATTAGCAGTAAATTTGCTGATCTCGTAATGCTAGAACCAGATCAGTTAAGCTGGCTTTTTACCATGTGTAGTCAAAATCAGTGGCCATATTTGCTAGCAAGCATGCTAACTACATCAGGGCAGCTAGTGTACTCATGTCAGGGCCCGCAAGCCAGATGGGCTTGGCCGCTGATGCCACTATGCTGCTAATTGCTTACTTGGAACTGTAGAAGTGCTGATAATGGCTCAGTTAAATTACACCATTTAACCACTTTAGTTCTTTCCTTCCACTTTTTAGAAGTAGACAATGAAAGCCAAACAAATAAACTTCACAGTTACGATTGACTTAATATTACCTAAGTCTTTACACTCAACTGAGACATTTTCCTCATTAAATATTGCACTTTGCATTTCGTGCTAAGGTTTGAAAGGTAACCCTCAGTTTTCCTGATTTTGTAGATCTGGGAGGTCTGCAAGCCATGTATATCCAGTAGGGTACATTTCATTTTATCATGTGATTTAGAAGTCACTAATAGTAGGTTCAATTACTTCGCTTTGCT
Source organism: Ictalurus punctatus (assembly GCF_001660625.3). NCBI lineage: Eukaryota > Metazoa > Chordata > Actinopteri > Siluriformes > Ictaluridae > Ictalurus > Ictalurus punctatus. Next base: position 19,508,443 of record NC_030432.2, read on the forward strand.
TTATTTGAAGTTATTCATTTCTAACAGTGAAACAGCTGCCAGCCAACTTGGCAAAAGTATCAGATTGCCTGTGACATAACAGTGGAGCTCGAAAGCGAATAGAGAGGAAAGAGAATGAATTGGACAGGGCAAAGCTCCTGCGATTAGACCAATGAGTCATCAAAAGAGTGAGTAACTTAACTGGCATTGCTGTTATTTGGTCAATGCCACTATGCCAGTATTTTCATATAGTCCTTTGACTTTTAAACCTTTGAACTGAGGCAGCAGAGTCAAAATAATACAGTGGGTGCAAATTATCCATTATTTGGATCTGTATGAATGACTTGTTGCTTAGCATCCCTGCTTGTTTGATCTAGTTAGTAATAATAGTTAAACTATTGTGTAAATAAAACTGACAGCCAATAGGCCAGCAGGTTCACTTGCAGAATTGAAAATTAGTAAAAAAAAACCCAAAACAAACATCTGCTCTGTTGTTACTCAAAAAGTCATGACATTCCTTAAATAACACTACTGTAATCCTGAGGGTGTGTCTTTAAGTGCCTTTGAGCTACTCACAGGAAACGAACCATCAAGCATTTCCTGTGCATGCGTGGATACTTTAATTTTTTGGCATGTCATTCCGCACTCTTTCCAAACCTCCAATCTTATGTTTCATTACTGCTCTCAAGGCTGCTTATGTTCCACCCCCCAGCTCCTGTCTTGGGTGGATTACATGCTCTCTCTCTGTGGTCTAACTGTATAGGATGTGTTGAGCTTTCTTCTCTAATCCATTTTGCCCAAAGACATTATTTGTACCCGTACATTTCTCCTGCTGAAGGATCACAGTACAGGAATTTTAGCATCAAGTACTCACTGTTGGATAAAACAACAACAACGATGTGAAAAAAAACATTCCTTGTCTTTTTTTTTTTTTAGCAGCTTCTTTTATTGCATGTTCAGTGTTTTATTTTTAAAACATAAAATGACAAACAACAAAGGAAATCTTTGGAACTTTTTCCTTATTCTTGGCCAACTGGGCCAGCATTGCTTGGCAGTGACCTATTTGGAAGCGAGGGAAGTGGGAGTTTAAACAAGCACAGCAAGCAAGAACCAGGGGCAGATTCGCCAACAATGCCTGGTGGCATGGACTTGATTTGCCACTGTGCCAGCAGCTACAGGCTCTCGATAAGTCTGTACTGTTCCTCACGTTCCACCGTACTTACTGACCATGATCCCATTCTACTGCCTCAGATATACAGCCATTTCAAAAAGCCGTCATGAAAAATTAATACAACTTTGGAAAATTATATTTCTTAAACACAAACACAGAAATGCATCCACAAACCATAAACCTCACAACCAAGTCTGTGTAGTAATTCTAACAATAAAGCAGCAAACATTTACAACATTTGGCAGACTCCCTTATCCAGGGTACTTACATTTATCTCATTGATCAGTTGAGGGTTACGAACCTTGCTCAAGGGCCCAGCAGTCGCAGATTGGCAGTGTTGAGATTTGAATTCACAACCTTCCAATCAGTAGTTCAGCGCCTTATCTGCTGGATCAAGCGCTTGATTTCATTGCGCTACTGTACATCTATTCCTTTCTTTGATATTTTATTTCCAAATATTTTATTGGGTTTGTGTAGTGCTTTAGAAAGGGTGATGTTGGCAAAGCCTAAAGCAGGGTTCCCTATGTGGGCATCTCCTACTCCATCCCTCTAATTGGGGTTGGCTACTGTGCATCTTGTAACTGCATGGCTGAAATCTAGTTCTTCTCCAGTCTCGGTTCTATGGGCAGAGTTGGTGTTGCAGGTCTTGGTGTTGCTGATCTGATGTCGGTCCTCCATTTACAATTATGTGCTTCGTTCATATCAGATGTAATTCCAGTCTGTTGTTCACCCTGGTGTAAACAGCCTGCTCATTCTCTCTAGATCAGCTCTGGATTATTCCACTAATCCAAAAGAAGGAGCCTCAGTAGGCCAGGACTTAGGTAGAGATGCTGATATGGAATAAGGGGAAAAAGAGGGGGAAGAGTTTCTGACACAACAAACAGAAAATGTTAAGTCTCACACTGTCAATCAATAAAGATTGAAGATTAATTCATCTTCAGTTAGTGATTTTTCCTGGTCAGGGTCATGGGAGGTCCAGAGCCTATCCTGGGAACAATGAAGGAATATACTCTGGATGGGATGCAAGTCCATTGCAGGGCACCATGCACACACTCACTCACACCTAGGGTCAATTTAAAGTTACCATACATACTAACATTTTTAGGAGGTAGGAGGAAACTGTTAAAACCCAGAGGAAACCCATGCAGACACGGGGAGAACCTGCAAAACACAATTACCTTTATTCATTTGACAGAGGTCCACTCCAAGCAGTATCAAACTCAATTACGTTTAAGTGTTGTTGACTTTCTATCTCATGTATGCGTCACCATTAGGTACCATTACACCTGATCTGATTTTTCAAGATTCAAGATTTTTTATTTGTCACATATACAAATATACACCGTATATAACTTGCAGTAAAATGAAAACCTGGCCTACTACTCTTTAGACTGTACATTAAATGCTAAATTAAAATGAAAAAGAAAAGAATAAATAGAAATAATAATAATAATAATAATAATAATAATAATAATAATAATAATAATAATAATAATAATAATAAACATTGGATAAGAAAGATGAAATATATGTACAGAAATGTGCAAAAAGGGGTGTACAAAATGAGCAAGGAATGTGCAAAAAATGGATGTACAAAATATGCAGTATGTTATGTGTCGTAACGAGCAAAGTGCAGTGTACAGAATGTCAATGGAGTGCAGAGTGACTGTAGAGGCTTTATGGAGTCCTTTATGCAGTCCTAAGGGATTTCAAATTCCAAATTATAAAGATCTAATTTTGCCCAGACAGCACTCAAAAGTAGATGAAACTTGTTTGCTAATCAGGAAGACACTGGCCCATGTCCTTCCATGCAACTACACAGATGTACTCTTTTCCTTCTGCTTATCTTTGGGTGATTATTAGCATTGGAAGGAGTGCCACAATTTTATTCCCATGACTAATTAAGATTCAAAGAACAATGATAAGTTTTGAGACAATGTTGTCCAAACAGGTTTTTTTTACATCCTGCCAAGCTTGGCTATATTGTTTGTGCTTGGCAGTTGTAGTCGAGTTCTGGAGTAATACAACAATTACTGTTGTATAATAGTAATACAACATGGATATTCATACATTTCTAGCCAATCTATGGTGGTTTGTTTCATTTAAACATGAAAGTAAGAGGTTTTTTTCCCCCAGTGTTTTTTCTTTTTCTACTTTCATGAAACAGAACTAATCTGAATTGTCACATTTACACCATGGACTAAAAAAAATTCCATAATGCCAAGGTGATTGTAAATGCTACTTTTTTTACTGGAAGATCTCCTAATCTTTTTAATATGGCTTTGCTGGGATTTTATAGGTTCAGGGTTTTTATCCATCCAGATCAAAGCTTTGTGAAGTCTAGAAACTCATGGAAAGCTGCAAAAAGAGAACATGTCAAACAGATTGGTTAATCACAGTGTTGAAGCTGCAGTTGTGTGTAGAGACTTGAAAAGCCATACGACAACAATGCTATCGCTTTCTTCTTCATCTTGTTTTTCCTTTTCACTTGCTGAATTGTATTCCTTCTATTTCCTCGTGAAGTCTGCTTCTGTTGAAGTTAAAATGTTCTTGGATGTCTTTATAGTTTAGGGACTCCTGGGGTTTTTTGAGCCTCCTTTTGCTCTCTGCTGTATTAAAAAAAAGTCAATTCTGTATGACCATACAAGCAGAGGATTGAGGGTGGTATTAATTATTGGGTTTTACTTACCACTTAATTTTGTAAGAAATTTTAAACTTCCAACCTTATCACTCTCAGTTGTTGGAATTCTTACACATTCTTAGGTCAAGTTCCACACCATACAAATTGGCTACAAATTTGATTTGTAAAAGAAATGTAGGTATTTTCAGTATCATCTTCTTTTTCAAAAAGTGTTGTAGAATGTCAGAATGTAAGATTTTTTAAAGCATATTTGTTTGAACGGCATTCATTTAAATCATGACCTTCTGTCACAGGAGTGTCTTTGTCAATAAGGAGAAAAGTCTGGACAGAATATTAGCACCTTTTCCCATTCAATAAATTAAAATGGATCATTTTGCCACTGCTCAAAATCATCCACCCCAACACACCCCATGTTGTTCACCCCAACATTAGAAGATTCTGGATCCAAGTCCCAAAGATTCCACAGCCATCCATGGCCATGAGCTCAAGAGATTAAAATAGACTATCCTCTCTGTGTTGGAGGGATGGCATTACTGAGGGATTGGCATCAATCAGAGTGACACTAACCAATCGTGGGTGTCCCGGAGCTCATGTATGCGGAAAAGGGCAGTTAGTGCTTTCCTCCAAGTGTTCAGCTACACCAGTGGTCACCAACTCTGTTCGTGAAGAGCTACCTTCTTGGTGGTTTCATCCATCCATCCATCCATATTCTACCGCTTACTCCCTTTTCAGGGTCGCGGGGGAACCTAGAGCCTATCCCAGGGAGCATCGGGCACAAGGCGGGGTGCCAGTCCATCACAATACACACTCACACACCCATTCATACACTACGGACACTTTAGACATGCCAATCAGCCTACCATGCATGTCTTTGGACTGGGGGAGGAAACCCCAACAGCATGGGGAGAACATGCAAACTCTGCACACACAGGGCCCCGGCGGGACTCAAATCCCAGACCCTGGAGGTGTGAGGCGAACGTGCTAACCACTAAGCCACCGTGCACTTGGTGGTTTCATTTCATTTCATAATCAAGAACTTCTTAAGGCAATGATTAGATGGTCAGGTTGGCACAATTATGGTTGGATAGAAATACAGGAAGGTATAGATATACTATAGGTAGATTAAGGTAGATATACAGGAACAGGGTTGGTGACCACTGAGCTACACTGTTACCTAGCATAGGCAGCAGGAAGTACATGGTAGCCTTCACCCCTTCTTGGTAGCTGTTGTGAGATAATGAATATGGCTGAAGGGTGGGAATTGGCAAATGACCAAATGTGGAGAAATATGGGGTTAAAAATGGTTTCATTTTACCAGAAGAACTGGTATAAATTTTAAACTCGGTTCTAACCCTAATCTTAACCTTTGTGTATTTTCATACATCAAATGTATAAGTGCAAGCTCATGTTTGATTTGTCACCTTTGCTGACAGTGCCATCATTAATAAGGAAACACTAGAATATACAAACTTATTAAAAGTAATGTTAATAGGACCATATTGTGCATGCATTTCTCCTGTATATTAAAATATTAAAGGTCCATTGCAGAATAGAATTGTGTTAATATATTCCATCGGATCCAGATGACTCATAATAACGACATCTACCGAGGGAATATTCTGCTATAGATGCTTTATCATGTTTATAAACAACAGAGACACCTCTGTTTCCCCTCCGCCTCTCTATTCTCCTTGCTCTCCTCCTCTCCATGGGGATTTCCGCCACTCTCCTATCTTTTCTATTCCCTTCGCTGGCTGCGCGTCTTAGCTAATGGTGTAATGGCTTTTACTTCTTATTGCTTGTTTTGTTCTGAAGCCATAATGGACGCCAAAGCTGGCACATTGGCTGTGGCTGAAAGAATCTCTCAGTAGAGCATCACTGCCTGTGCTGAGATGTCACGAAAGTTGTCGCACTGCCAAATGGGAGGATTGTTATGTGTGTCATGGAGCGAGCTGGCCTGTGCCTGGCACTGCCAATGCCAGCACACTGCGGAAAGAAGCGCCGGTGCAGCAGATCACACTTACAGCTGTATATTATAGTGGGTCAAATATACAAAATGCACATGTTGTAGTTTTAATGGTCCATGAATATTTAACTGCTGGGGTCAAGCGAGGGGGAAAGACTGTAAAAATCAATGAATTGGATTTTTAAATGGTCTTCAATGTACAGAAAGAAAAACCTGAGAGAAAAGCGAGTACTGATGTATAAAAATAGGCTGATGTTTCATTACTGCAAACGCATAGCAGAGAGAACAAACAACACATTTTTAGTGAGCCAACACTTTTTGGTGTGTGCTTTTGTATATTTGTTGGTACATGTGCCTAGGTTTATATCAGTGTATCCGCTCTTTCTCTCTCTCTCTCTCTCTCTCTCTCTCTCTCTCTCTCTCTCTCTCTCTCTCTCTCTCACACACACACACACACACAGACACACACCGACCATCATGCCCATAAATTTAATTCTCCAATCAGAAAGCATGAAATACAAATAAAGAAAGGGGGAAATAAAAGCTATCCTTCTGTGAAGTGATCCATGCCAGCATTCTTCTTTCCCATAGCATCTTTACACAAGCAACTAACAGCATAACATTCTAAAAGGAGGAGAGAGTGGTACAGAAACCATCTGTACCCGGCCTTGGCTGCATGCATAGTGATTCCGCGCTGTTTTCTGGGCCATGCAGAGCATGACAACACTAGCTAGCGGCTGATATCTCTATTTTTCATCCAGCTTTTAGACGGATGGAGCCCTGGGCATGGTGCAACAAATTCCATCAGCTTCTCAATATTCAAGCCCCCTGAAATAGATGGATAGATAGATAGAAAGGGGGTTTGGAGGACTGGTAGATGTTAGGAGACAGAAATTTTGGGGAGGTAAATGCATAAGGTCACAAGAGATGCGTATCTTAAGAGAGAACATAAAATGAATAATACAGTTAGACCTCATTATGGAAACAATCGATAAAGGATAACAAGTTCCTGGGCATTTTCGGCATTTCCTCCACTGACTTCCTGTAGCTTTCTGCATTCGATTTCTGCATTAGATTTTTAACCCAAGTGCTTGCATACAAAGCCAATTATGGACCGGTCCCGCCCCTAGCTGATGGCTGTGGTCAAATCCTGAATGGTATCTTGTAAGCTTTGAGCCAAGCTCGACATGATTTGCCATCATTCGAGACACAAGACAAGCTAAAGACTTTATTCTGTACTGGCCCCAGGAGGTGGATGCAAACAGCTGAGTCTTTTAATGTCTTCAACTTCCTTTCAATAAGCACTTAGACATGAGCAGCCATTTTTCAGCCCTACGTTTTTTCACCTTACGGTCGCTAATGGGCATTTCATATAATGAGCATTTAGTGTACTCACAGTTGCCATGGTTTCACTGGTAGTACCAGGCTAGTCGATATGTAATATGGAATAAAATGCACACTTTGGTATATGCTGTTATAGGAAAATAATCACCAGTGGGGTGGAGTGAACAAGATGCGGTTACCACACCCTGAAAATAACATTACATCCCAAAGTGTTTTATTTATCGTAAACCACAGCAACTTTAATTAATTAATGACCAACACTTCTTACTTTTATTTTGATCAGTTTATAGTTATATTAAATAGTGTGGAACATCCATGTGAAAAGTTAGTTCCTGTTTTACTTGTTATAGCAGCTACAAACATTCATTCCCTAATCAACCTTTCTTTTTTTTCTCTCTTTTAAAGTCATAAAACACAGCTTGTCTTGTCTTGTCCGTAGGAAAGTCTTGAAGACTTACTGTTATACCGTGCTGACACTGGAGACTCCTTCCATAAATGTTTTTTAAAAAAAAACTTAAATAGCATGTCTTGTTTTCTATCACCCAATAGCCAATAGCTGTTACTATAGAAACGATAACCTGTGATCCATCATTGCATTAATGTAACACCTTCTGACCAATCAGGTTCGAGAATCACCTCTCGAGCTGTGGTTGTAATGCTACACAAACAACATAACTAGCTACAGAATGTATACATAAACACACATTATACCACAAATCGGAAGTCTTCCGGATAAAAATAAAACATTTGGAAGGAAATGGTCGTGTATTCCTGTCATCGGTGCAGGGCATCACAATTTACTACTGTCAGAATGAGCATAAAACAGTATTTTACCGTATATGATTTCTGTTTAAGTCTTTAAATAGAATGACAAAAACACCAGCGTTAACAACATACTCATGCAGTGTCACAGCCAGTGAGAATGCAGGGTTAAATGAACATTAATCATGCATTTAGGACAACAACAACAACAACAACAACAACAACAATCTTATGTATCAACAGCAGCTCCTGTTTTGCTAACCATAGCTTATTGCTATCTTTGAATCCATGAGTCTGCACTAGCAACAATTTGTTTTCCATGTAGACAGCAAACCACTTCTGTCTTGATTACAGCATCTGCCGAATGCCATAAATAAATATAAATATAAATGTAATTGTCAACACATATAAAGAGAAAGACACATACAGTGAGCTAGAAACTGAGGAAAATATTGTTGGGTAATAACATTTGCATAGCCAAATGCAATGCAAGTGTTCTGAGACATGAAGTGAAAAAAAAGGAATATATTGCCAGAAATACAGCCATGGAATATTTTTAATATCATCTGTAAGCACATTCTTATAAGGCTGTTGTATGAAGGACCGTTCCAGAATATTAAAAACAACCAAAGGAAAGAAAGTACCTAGGCACAAAACATGGTTAGCAGTTTATTTGAAGACAATCTACATAACTCATGTATACGAATTAAATAACAGAATTAAAGAATAATACACGAGTACATATGGAGGGTTTATGTCAGTATTCACACAGTGACATGTTTAAGGAAATAAATAAACATATGCATTTTATTCAAAAGGTCTTCGCATGCCATATTAATTATTTATTATTAATGATAATTAGTTTCTGTCTTATGACTGTGGCATACCATGATGATGCTCCATAACTGTTAGAAATGTAGTAAACAGTCTTTATTTTAGTTTAGAGTTATTCACGGCCTTATTAATTTCCTTATTCATTTCAATGAAGTGGATGAATGTACACACTTTATAGAGACCAGGAGCATTATATGAAAGATTTAGAGCTAGATAAGTAGGCCCCTTCTCAAAAATAAAGGTACCAGAGCGTATGTTCCCTTGTCACTTGGGTGGTACCAACAAGGGGACATGTCGTGTACCTTTAATGTATATTTTACCTGAGAAGGTACATAGGTTGTAGATTTTATTTAGCTTTAAAGATAGATCAGTGCTCCTAAAGGTCCAGTTATATATGATCAATTAGTGGTTATCACATTTGCTTCCCACCTCTACGGTTGGGGGTTCAATTACTGCTGCTGCCCTGTGTGCACCGAGTCCTCATGTTCTCCACGTGCTTCGGGGGTTTCCTCCGGGTACTCTGGTTTCCTCCCCCAATCGAAAGACATATGTTGTAAGCTGATTGGCATTTCAAAATTGTCTGTAGTGTGTGAATGAGTATGCGAGTGTGCCCTGCGATAGGTTGGCACCTCGTCCAGGGTGTCCCCCGCCTTGTTCCCTGAGTCCCCTGAGACAGGCTCCAGGCTCCCCGCAACCCTGTGTAGGATAAGTGGTACAGAAAAGGGATGTATGGATGGAAGATATGTACAGTAAAGGTACAAAAGATGTACCCTTGTTGGTACCACCCCAGCAACAAGGAAAAGTACAGTCTGCTACCTTTATTTCTCAGACTGTAGAACAGCATTTTTGATCTTTTTGTTCAGCTTGATTTTTCTTTGTGGTCATATATTTTGTCTTATATTTGAGAGTTCCACTCCATACACTGATGCCATATGTGCAAAGTTTTCAATAGACAGGTAGTCACATGAAGAAGTAGAGAAGAGATGCACATCTCTTATCTTAGACCCACCATACACACACACACACACACACACACACACACACACACACACACACACACACACACACACACACACACACACACACACACACATACATTAAAAGTCCTTCAGCCCAGTCACTTTATTAGTGATCTGAGCTGCAATGAGCAGATAAAGGCAGGCAGGACTTTCCATAAATGCACTTATCACATGCCAACAAGCTTTCCACCTCCCTCTTGACTGACAGGTGAGGCACTTGGGATTCGACACGCATCTTTGTTTCCCCCATGTCAGGCATGCACAGCATCTCAGAGTTTTGGCAAATCTATACACTTGCACAAAACACAAGCAGACTGACACATCCATCTCCAGGAGCATGGTAAATGATATGTGTCTGTATAAGCACATGTGTTTATATATATATATATATATATATATATATATATATATATATATATATATATATATATATATATATATATATATATAGTATCTCACAAAAGTGAGTACAACCTTCACATTTTCACTTAGGGGTGTACTCACTTTTGTTGCAAGCGGTTTAGACATTAATGGCTGTGTGTTGAGATATTTTGAGGGGACAGCAAATTTACACTGTTACACAAGATGTACACTCACTGGTTTACATTGTAGCAAAGTGTCATTTCAATGTGTTTATATATATATATATATATATATATATATATATATATATATATATATATATATATATATATATATATATATATAGTAGTCTCTCAATCACACACACATACACATTCCCATTAGAGCTGCAGACAACGCAGGTCTTCACTCTCAGCAGTGGAATAATGCGAGCGTGTGCGAGTCAGGCAGCCAATAAGAAAATCAAACAGCAAAATGAAATCCAGAGGAGCGGCGCTTTCACCTCCCCAACTTAGCAGCATGAATTTTTCATCACCATTTCAGTGCAGCAATATTACCTCACACTCTTTAGCCTACCACTCAATAAAGAGCTTCATATTTCATTAACAGCCTCTTCCTGCGCTGAGGCTGCTGTCATAGCCACAACATACAGCAGAGCTCACACACAGCATGCCACCTAGCAAAGCGCTTCCACATTAAACTCAAACCAGACGCCAAAAATTGGATTTACCTCTGAGATTGGAAGCTAGAGTGAGATATTGAGCTGTGGAGACAAAGTGTTTCCTGAACGTCATACTGTTTTAAATATATACAGTACTGTGCAAAGTTGTAGGCACCCTATTTTTTTAGTACAAACTTTGTTACAGATTTTTATTTTATGATTTCTACATTATCGAGTCAGTACCAAAAACATGTTAGATTTCCAAACATTACTTTTCCAGCACAAAATTATATTTACAGAAAAATGTTCGTAAGTCAGTAAAGAAAGCAGGATATTATGTAAGAGACCACATTTCAGACAAAAACACAATGAAGGGTTTTGCTGCAAAAATATGAAACAAGTGTGACAGTTAAAGTCTCCAGAAGAACCGTGGCTGGTTCTGCAAGATGCTCAATAAAATGTACAGCTCATTACCTTAGAAAACTGCATAAATTTTCATTTTAATTATTTTGTCACACCAAATATTGACTTTGTTTCATTTACTACTGTTTACTGCTCTTTACGGTGTGTGTATGTATATGTATGTATACATATAACAATATCGGCCCTTCATACCAATGGGTAAGACCAAGGAATATAGCTGTGATGTGCGGCAAAAGGTTGTTGAGCTTCACAAAAGTGGTTATAAAAAAATAGCACAAACATTGAAAATGCCCATTTCCACCTTCAGGGCAATAATTAAGAAGTTCCAGTCAACTGGAAATGTTATGAATCAACCTGGAAGAGGATGTGTGTCTATATCGTCTCAACGCACTGTGAAGAGGATGGTTCGAGTGGCCAAAATATCTCCAAGGATCACAGATCTCCAAAACTACAATCCAAAGTCATCTAAATCATCACAAGTTGTTTGGAAGGGTTTCAAGAAAAAAGCCTCTACTCTCATCCAAAAACAAACTCAAGCATCTTCAGTTTGCCAGACACTACTGGAACTTCAAATGGGATCGGGTTCTATGGTCAGATGAAACCAAAATTGAGCTTTTTGGAAATAAACACCAGAGGTGGTTTTGTCGGACACAGAGAGGTAGTCATATGGAAAAGTATCTCATGCCCACGGTTAAATATGGTGGTGGCTCTTTAATGTTTTGGGGCTGTTTTTTCTGCCAGAGGACCTGGACATTTTGTTAGGATACATGGCAGAATGGACTCAAATATCAACAGATATTAAATGAACACCTGACTGCCTCTGCCAGAAATCTTCAAATGGGCCGTGGGTTGGATCTTCCAGCAGGACAATGATCCAAAACATACATCAAAATCAACACAAAAATGGTTTACTGACCACAAAATCAAGGTCCTGCCATGACCATCCCAGTCCCCTGACCTGAAACCCATAGAAAACCTGTGGGGTGAACTGAAGAGGACAGTCCACCAGCATGGACCTGGAAATTTGAAGGATCTGGATCAGATCCCTTGCCATTTATTCTCCAACCTCATCAAGCATTATAGGAGAAACTCAGAGCTGTTATCTTGGCAAAAGGAGGTAGCACAAAATATTGACTAAAGAGTGTCAATGATTGTATAAGCTATATTTAACAAATCTCTCTCTCTCTCTCTCTCTCTCTCTCTCTCTCTCTCTCTCTATATATATATATATATATATATATATATATACACACACATATATATATATATATATATATATATATATATATATATATATATTACAATATATATATATATATATATATATATATATATATATATATATATATATATATATATATATATATATATATATATATATATTGTACAAACCTGTGTTTTGTTTACAATTGTTTGATATCCATGAGAGCAGAGTATTTTTATACTTTTTTCTACTTATCTTTATTATTTAAACATAAGGTTAAATAATATCGATAATTTTCACAGCCTTCTTTGCTCATATTTCAGCAGTTTCTAATATATTCAAATGTCATCTTATTTAATAATACAGTGGAAGCCCTGTGACTTAGGCATATGTTTTTTCAAGCTAATTATCACTTATTTATTACTTTTATTTAGCAGCTACGTCTTTTTTTCAGCGTTGATGTCTAATGTTTTCATAACAGATTTAGGTCCATAAGAAAAGTATAACCAAACAACACCATGACAAGGTTAACCTGAAAAGTCAATACATATAGCAATTGATCAAATTCAAGCAGTTCATTTATTAAGAAATGTGTATTTTTAGACAAATTGACTTTTTAAATACCCTGTTATTTACAGTGCAATAATTAGTGGCACACTTCATGAAAATTATTATATAAACAGAATAACACATTTAAAAATAACAAACACTTTCCTGCAAAACACTGGTTTCAAAATTACTGGCACCCTTACGATTAATATTTTGTGATGTCTGCCCTGAAAAGAATAACAGCACTGAGTATTGACCAGTAATGTCTAACAGACTAATAGATGGGATCCTTATTTATGAATTTTAAGCTCCTTTTACTCCCAGGTTATTGCATGTGCACGTCCCCTTTCATGTTTTGCAAAACGTTATATTGATAATGCATTATTTTGAGCATTTCTTTTTTTAGAAGCCTTTATTTGTCACATATACATTACTGAAAAGTCAAATTATTTTCTTCGCATCTCAGCTCATTAGGAAGTTGGGGTCAGCTATGATACAGCACCCCTGGAGCAGAAAGTGTTAAGGGCCTTGCTCAAGGGCTCAACAGTGGCAGCGTGGCAGTGCTGGGGCTTGAACCCCCAACCTTCTGATGAGTAACCCAGTGCCTTAACTGTTGAACCACCACTCACTTACTGTGCTGAGCTGGAAGTATGTTTGGTTAATCATCTTGTTGAAAACTCTATGGTTAGGTTGGAACCTCTTAGCAGAGGAAACCAGGTTTTAGTCTGAAATATCATAGTACTTCAAAGAATACATGATGCCATCAGTCTTCACAAGAGAAAATCTGAATTACTCTCTGCAATATTCATTTTGTACAGTCATTTTTTTTTGAGGGGTGCCACTAATTCTGGGGTGGCCTGTATATACTGTTTATACAATAATTCATCATTTTATTAGATACAGTATACCAAACAAGCAACTAATAAACTGGCAAATCAATACAAGCCAATCACAATGACAGCAATAAAAAAGGAACAGCTGAAGAAAACAAGAAGCAAACAGAAAGGTGATTGTGTCCAAGGAACTGACCCACTGTCCTACTTCTTAGACTCCTTAGACATCATTTACTTGAGATCCCATCCCATGATAAGATGGGAAGCTTTTATAGCGGAGGGATATTTTTGAATCAGTTGATTTCTAATTCACAGGGCAGAACCTCAGGTTTTATTTACAGACACAAAATAAAAGTCGAGCAGATTTGTCTTTTTTGCGGATACTCCCAGTAGCAGCTAATTTTTATTATAACCACATGAAACCTTGCCTAATTCCTTGAGTTTAGAAGCTGTACTGCTCGAGTACATTGCATATTCCTTCTGCACACCATGCTCATTACCATGTACAACTGTACCTCCTTCAGTGTACAAAATAAGATCAGAAAAAAACTGTTGGAGATGTCTGTACTCAGTACTCTCCTACAAGAACCACAAAGAAACACTTTTCTCACTGTGACACTGATTCATTCAAAGGAAACTCACCATTATGATACAGTGTATAAAGATCATAAGGTTTCCAAATGCCTGAAGTTGCGCTGCTCACTTGGTTTCATTATGTACCCAACATTTCTTCTTCCAGACGCTCCATGTCCATCAGGTCAGGCTGATGTTTCAGCTGCAGAGGTGAGGACAATGATCACCTGTTCCCACGTGCCTTGTGTTTATTTGGAATTAAGAATCAGAGCAGATTGGTCCACAGAAAAAGCAGATGTTTATCACACATGGTGCAGAAGGATTCATTTATTTATTTATCCTCAAAAATGCGAAGCATTTGCATACAGATGGTTTAGTCTCGCCAAGACTGATGAAGATCACTCCTCTCTAGCCACCGAACTGCCTCTTGGGAACACACAAGCATACTCAAGAAAACTTGGGAACCAAATGGCATAGAAAATGGTGCCATTTTATTTCTTGATCTTGAACATTCTCGCTCCTCCACAGCTGCTCAGGGTTTTAAGTAAACCTAAAATGAAGGCGCTGGAGGCTAATATTCACCGAGGATGAACATATGGGTCTCGGAAAAAAAAAAAAAAAAAAAGCTTCTGTTTGGAGAAATTTTACTTAGCATACTTGTGTAATGCTTTCCTATGTGTGTGTGTTTGTGTGTGCATGTGAGAGAGTGTGTGTAATCAGATCATGTGATGTCCATAGGCTGCCGGCTGGAGTTGAGACGGCTGTAGTTGAAATAACTTCTGCACTGCTGTCAAGCACAGCTGCACTTTAATTTGCTACAAATGAAGGGAAGAACACGGAAAACTGCAAGCAAGCTTCGCTGGATGACTGGGAAAGGATTTCAGACCATCCTTCAGTAACACCTTTAGTTCATGGGTCTGTATTGCAGCTATGCAATAACGTGCTAATACAATAAATATTATTCAATAATAATGAAAAAAAAAAACAAAAAACAAACACAATATGGCAAACACTTTTCTGTTGAGGGAGCTATATATATATATATATATATATATATATATATATATATATATATATATATATATATATATATATATATATATATGTTTACAGTGTGAAATGAGTTCTCACTTTGAGCAATATCATCAGGTTCTGTCTCATCACCTGGGGTAAAAGTCTCTACAGATTAATGTATTGTCACTCTTGTGTTTGGGTTTGTGCGTGTGTGTGTGTGTGTGTGTGTGTGTGTGTGTGTGTGAGAGAGAGAGAGAGAGACAGAGACAGAAAAGAAGAGATCTAGTTTTATTTAAATGTATATTTTTTCTTCCATTTCTCAAGCCTTCTAACTTCAAACACTTTTTTTTTCCCTCACAGATGAAGTTATGAAATGGGAAAGTAAAACATGGACCATAGATCTAACTGTGTGGACGTGTGTGAATGTGTGTGCATGTGTGTGTGAACGTGTGTGTGTGTGTGTGGACAAGCAGCTGTGGCTCTTTACGCCCTGATGAAGGCAAAGTGGAGAGGTTTTCAGGCCATGCTGCAAAAAAAAGCCCACCCTAATGGACAGGAGCTGATGGAGGCCAGTGCAAGCCCAGATTAAAAAGCCTCTGCTCGTGCGTGTGTGTGTGTGTGCGTGTGTGTGTGTGTGTGTGTGTGTGCGTGTGTGTGTGGATGATGGGGGGTATTGCAGTTCTTTACCTTAATTTGGAGTAATTTCTCTGCCTCTCTGGGCACAGACGGGAGGATTTGGTAGCACAGTCTGGTCCAATCTGTTCTTCTGATAGAAATATATAAATATATATATATATATTTCAACAGGTCTTAATCCACGTAATGCAGACAGAACATGAGATGCTCTGGGATTTGGAGAGATCAGCGTCTGTCTGATGGCAGAGGAAGAGGAAAAGGGCTCTCCGAGTCTTTTTGGTTCAGTCTTGGCCATGTGTTACATTGGAGAATTGATCCCCCCCTCCACTCTCCCCCTGTTTTCCATGTAAGCTCTAAGAGCTTTGTTGTAAATCTTCATGTTTTGATGCCACTAAATACAAGGAAGAGATTTGACATATGGAGGTGCAGAAGAACCGCTTAGATTTTAATGACACTGTAGGGAACACTAATAGACAAAAATGTTCTCACTGTGCAAAAGTGTAAAGATTTGCTGTAAAGCAAAAATGCCTTGAAAATAATGAAATTAAATGTTTCAACATAAAAAAAAACGACTATAAAGAGTAATAAACTAAACTAAACAAAGCCAACATTTCGTGTGAAAACCCTTTGCCTTCAAGGTACATCAATAGGCTCGATACACGTCATACAGTTTTATGAGAACATTAGCTGGTAAGTTTTTCTGAGCATCCTGGAAAACCTTGTTTCTGCTTTTGACTTCATATGTTCATGTTCATATGTTCATAGGAGCGCACGGTGGCTTAGATAGCACGTTCGCCTCACACCTCCAGGGTCCGGGGTTAGAGTGCCGCCGGGGCCATGTGTGTGTACGGAGTTTGCATGTTCTCCCCGTGCTGCGGGGGTTTCCTCCGGGTACTCCGGTTTCCTCCCCCAGTCCAAAGACATGCGTGGTAGGCTGATTGGCGTGTCTGTAGTGTATGAATGTGTGTGTGATTGTGCCCTGCGATGGATTGGCACCCTGTCCAGGGTGTACCCCGCCTTGTGCCCCATGCTCCCTGGGATAGGCTCCAGGTTCCCCGTGACCCTGAAAAGGAGTAAGCGGTAGAAGATGGATGGATGGATGGACTTCATATGTTTTTGTCGGAAAAGTCATCTATTACGTAATACATTATGTTCTTTACTGACAAAAAAAAAAATCATTGATTTAATAATGCAGAAGACATCGAATGAACGTAAGACAATATTTGCATCAAAAATAAATAGGATTTCGATTTTTAGATTTGGTTTTTAAAAAATTCTTATTAAAACATTTCCACAGTACTGTACTGTACTGTACACACATACATATTCATCTATTAACCAATGCACTTATATTACAGCTCTGTCCATTTTATTTTAAATCATGTTTTTCAACATCATCATCCCCTGAAATATTTGTCTCAAATGACACACCTAACAAGAACAGCTTCCTATGTGCTGCTTCCGGTATTTTCTATATAGTTCTGTAAAACCACAGGCTTACCACTGCATATATCTCATCCACAGGGAAAGTTATAGCATTTATAACATTGTAAAATCAAGTTAGATTTAAAAGTGAAAAAAGGAGCATATGACATTAAAGAGTTCATTCCGACTGTTCAATCTGACAGCCGATATCCGATTACAAACCGAAATGATTAGGCTTACACTATCAATCAAAAGTCTGTTCAAAAAATTTTCCAGTATCTGTTGACATTTAAGCAGTTTCAGTCCAGTGAATAACCTGAAATGGTGCAATGGTAAGATGTCAATTTCCAGAAGATAAAGAAGAAAAAAAAAAAAAAAAACGTGAATAATAAATTGAAAAATAATGTACATTTCAGAATAAAAAAAAAGCCCTTTTTCATGGAAGTCATTGGTTAACAACGTTCTACATCAATGGAAGTAAATTAAGCTTTGAAAGTTGATGGAAACCGTTAGTACAGGTGTCCTAAACCCTTTGTCTGTATGAAAGCAGGGTTAAACTGCATTACTATACCCTCTAAGGCAGTATTTCTACAATATTGCACTGCTGGATGTGACATATTGTTATAGTAATTGCAAGTTAAAAGAAATTAGCAAAGAACGAAAGACAGTTCATCATAACCATTAAAAGTGTAGGTCTTTCCTTTAGAGAAATTTCAAAGACAGCCATGGTGTCAGTGAGTCCACTTTCCTACACCAACAAAAGGCACTTGGAAACAGGAGGAAACTCGAGGATGAGGTCTGGCTGACCCAAAGCTACAACAGAATCAAGTTCCTGAGAGAAACAGCTTGCGTGATAGGTGTCTCACAGGACAACATGTTCAAGCACAGCTTGGTCGAAGTAAGCAAGTATCAGTTTCAACTGTGAAGAGAAGACTTTTAAGCTGCAGGTTTGACAGGTTGAGTGGCAGTAAGAAAGCCATTGCTATGATGGCAAAATAAGGAAAAAAAAAAAGGCTTGTCTGGGCCATGCAGCACTGCCAGTGGACTACTGAAGACTGGGAGAAAGTCTTATGAACTGATAAATGAAAATCTCTGGTACCTCATGCAGGGTTTTTGTACACTGTCGAGTAGGTAAAAAGTTGGTTCCTTAGTGTGTGACACCAACTGTCAAACATGGAGGAGGATTGAGTTGGTGTGGACTCTTTTACAGGATCTAGAGTCAGCGACTTGCACAGAGTGAATGGCACCCTGAACCAAAAGGGCTACCACAGCATTTTGCAGCACTGTGAAATGCCCTCTGGTTTATGCTTAATTGGTTAGGCTCCAAGACAATGACCCAAATCGTACCTCCAGACTGTGTCAGAACTTTTTCGAAGACAAGAACAAGACGGTAGGCTTCATATCATGGAAAGGCCAACATAGTCTCCAGACTTAAACCCCATTGAGCTGGTTTGGGATGAACTGGACAGAAGCATGAAAGTGGAGCAACCTACAAGTGCAACACATTTGTAGGAACTTCTGCAACAGTGCTGGAAAGAACTTTCCAAACAATATTTGATTTCCATTGTAGAAAGAATACCTAGAGTGTGTTCGACTGTTGTATCTGCAAAACGTTTCTACTTTGGTGAGTCAAAACGTTTGATGATTGAAATGATTCTATGATTAAAAAAAAAAAAATCCAGTTGTTCATTTGTTCTATGCTTTCTTTTTCAGAGTAAAAATGTGGGAAAATTTAGGTGAAACTAAAACTTTTAACCAGTAGTGTATATCTGTTTTGACATTCACCGTGTGAGGAAACTGCACTCAGCTAGCAAGGTTTTAGATACTTTAGGCAGGCTGACTTTTTCTTTTTGGTATGCAATTTGTTTTTTTTTTGTTTTTTTACCACTGCATTAATTAATCTGGTTCCTTACACAACATGATCCTTGCAGAAAGACAGCTTAGATTAAAAAAAAAAATGGATATATGAAAAAATGGAGAAATATTTAAATATTTGCTGAATATATATTTATGAGTTCTTAAAATTGAGGTTTCGGAGTATGATACAGGCAAAACATAAACAAGTCCAAAAAACGCAATTTTATGTCTTTCTTGGTTTATTTCACAGAATCCGCAGTGACATCCAACAGGTTTTTTTTTTTTTTTTTTTTCCAAACCACCACACATAACTGATATACAATACACAATATGTGAATAAATAATGCTAATGTGGTTGTTTTCTGTTTGATTATATGCAAATGAAGTTGTTACGTTATTCAATGTATTCCTGTTTGCTCTATGTGCCATTTGTGTGTCTATGTCGGTGGTGGGATGGGTTTCTTTTGCCCCCCCCCTTCTCTAGGTCCCGCTTACTGCATGTGTCATGTTCCGACTTGCTAGTGGATGATCACGCCTTGTCCACGCCTGCTCCGGCCTTGTGTGACAGTATTGGTTGCCTGCACGTTTCCAGAAGTGCACTTAAGCTTCGTCAGTCTCTATCCCAGGCAGATCATTGCCATTGCTTTGTGTATAGAGAGAAGTGCTTTTCGCCTGTGTATAACTATCTCGCCTGTGTATGACCTTATGCCTGATTTGACTTTGTTTATGCTCTGCCCCGTTACAATTCGTGTGATACAGTTGTGTATATATGTATATATTATTTTGTTAATTAACACACTAATGGTCACCTCTGTAAATAGTGCACAGTTAAGAGTGGTTTGTAGAAAGTTGGCACCATTTGTGTTGATTCTTCTTTTCTCCTGGTTCTGGGTTAGCTAGGGAGTGAGGGAAGACGGTGTATTTTTGTTTTCTTTTCTTGTAGTTTAGTTCGTTTTCTTTTGGTAAGGTTAGAGGGTATTTTTGTTTATTATTTTGGCCATGGAAGTAAAGAATATAAACAGAAGTAAAGAATATACTCATGCTAACCCTGCCCCAACTTTACTGTTAACCTTTATATGATTATATATGGCTTGTGACTTTATACAACATGTGAATTGTTACGAATTTGCAACTGCATTGCCGAATTTCATCATTGCATCCTATCGTTTTGCCATTATACATTAAAAAGGTACCGAAATGGGGTCACCAGGTTGGTACCCTCAAGGGTAAATATTTATGCTTTTAGCCAGATAAAGATAATTGCAGAGTAACATCATTACTGACCACTGCTTTAGCTTTGTGGATACACCTACAGTACACTGTACATTGAAGAACAAAAATGTAGCTGTACTGTCCCTACTGTCCGACAATGTAAAAAATAAGTAAGAACAAAGATAACTAATCAACAATGAATCATGCATTATGACTAATACACCATTTCATCACAGTATTATTCTTCCTCAACTTAACACATCTATATATGGCATGATATTTATATTTCACAGTTCATAAATCCACACCACAAATATTGATATGATATTACCAGAATGCACTAATTTAATTTGAAAGGACAGATTTCCTTCAATTCTACATTTTTCCATAGGTGTAGCGTTCATGCAAGCCAGCGTGATCTAACAAGCTCTTTATAAATCTCGCTGCTATTCTATCGCCAGTGAAAATCCCAACTAATAATGACTCATTAATTAATATTGCGTAATTAATCTGTGCTAAGCCGCACTCTCAGCTCTTTAAATTGTGAGTGGCCAAAGTGGGAACCGGTTTGTGTAGATTTCCTGTTCATACCAAAACATAATCATGCATTAACCTCATAATGAGGTTGAAACTGAGTCTTTAATAAATCCTCCACATGTCACAAATCCATTTTGACCAACTGTGTAACCCCCTTTTCAGTCTAATCACACTGGATTACCAAATCTGCCTATTGCTAATCTGAGACCAGTTTTGCTCTTGGCGTTATAATGGGAATGAATATATTGTATTTGGATATCCAGTCATAGATATGCACTGATTAATGACCTTTGACCTTTGTGGTCTTCAGTCCATCATCATTCCAGTTATAATTGATGGATTAGACACACAAACACATACCCAGCGATATCCTTTTACTCTGGTGTGTAATTAGAGTGGATTTTGTTTAAAAGCACGAGACTCCGATACACCCTTATCCGACCTCCACTAATTAGATGCACATTTATATGAACTAATGTGTTTTTGTAACACAATTCAGTTAAGGCTATGGTCCTTGACCTAATTCACACATTCCTGGACTGCTTTTAAACTGGACAGTAGCTTGCTTAATTTTCTATATAAATAATTCATAAACATGAAATAAATCTAATGCAGATTAATATTAATTTTGTGACTTTATTGTCTCAGTGGTACCTCAATTATCTGTGCACAATATTGTTTAGCTTGTTAAATTCTATGTTTTTTTAGCTGTTACTAATGAAATAAGCAGATACTATATGGATTAAAAGTGTGTTCTGGTAAAATATGTATGGTGTGTGTAGCTGGAGTGGAATAAATGTAAGGATCGACCTGCCAGCATATATTCTGCTGCGCATGTTCTGTGGATGATCGATGCTACTATTAACTGTTTTTTTTCTTGGTTTTGATATCGCACTTGTAGCTCACCCCAGCCTGCTAATGCATGATAACATCCATAAAATTACAAAGCTCAAGCTCTAAGTTTAATATTTAAAATACATTTAATCTTTTAATGTTGTTTTACAACATTGAAGTTATAGCTCTTATAATGGTCCGCTGATATGCTCTAATTAATCAGATACAATGTTGCACACTTTTTAGCAAATTCTGAGTGAAAGATATCTCTGTATCATATGATAAATTTATACTGTTAGTATAATTTGTGCTATACTGTTAATGTGTGGATTATGAATTGTAAATGTATTGATATGCAAAGAAAAAAAAAAACTAGACCATAAAAGTGTAGGTGTTTGAACATTTCCAATGCTCATTTATACTGTTATTGTATATAAAAAGAATAAACTGTCAAGGTCGTTCATGGTGGTTGCGGGTGATTCCACGATTGGGGTGCCATTTATGTGCACAAAGAAATATGTATATACATTTTAAAAGTAAAGGTTGTGAATCCTTCACAACAACCTATGTACATCTTTCAGGTAAATAAATATTAAGTCATAAATAACTTAAAATATGAACAAATCCTCTACAGCACTTTTTGCACTGGCACTTTTGCCTATAAGCAGCACTTTTCGCTGCCCATTTTAACTCCACTTTACCTTGAAACATAATCATTAAAATACTTTAAAATCACATTATTTTTTTCATTAATGTCTGAACCCATTTACCCTCCCATATTCCAAATGTCCTTTTTCAAAAGTCAACTATTATTCAACCCTATTAAATATTCAGCAGGAAGTTGCATCATCTGAACCTACTGAAAATCACTGGAAGAAGAACATGACTTTCAATTATATATTTTTCTTTATTTTCAATGATATTGTTATATCATCGTGCATGTCAAACTTTAAACGTACCACCCACTTACCAAATGAAAGCGCATTCATCATTAGAATGTCCATAATGACCTATGGCTGTGAGGTGTTCGCATAATTGGTGTATTTCCTAATTCTATGCTAAAAAACACAATCATGTACAATTTCCAGCCTGATTTTGCTGTCGCAGACAAAAATCACACACTGTAAAAGAAGAATTATTTGGTCCATAGATGAGTTGGGATTAATAGTCTTAGGGCATTTTCACACCTGGCTCCTTTGGAGCATTTGTTTCAGAACCTGGTGTGTTTTCTCCCTTATTCTGGTTTCGTTTAGGCATACTGTATATGAACACGGCAATCATGATTGGATCTGCACCAAAACGAACTCTGGAGTGGTACGCTTGTGGTCAGAAAGCAATCTGACCCAACAAACCAACCTGTATCGCAATGCATGATGGGTTACATAACTGCGTTATGTAAATAGCATATTTTTTTTGCTAATGGCTCCCAACATGAATCGTGGTTTAACTTGGACCAAAGACAAAGAAATTTGATCTGATGAACATATTTCTGAACATCTTTCAAAAAGGCATAAAAACACTGAGGTTTTAAAGTATTTAGAGAGCTTCCCAATGAAATGGGCTTTAATTCCTCTGTGGAACATATAAATTAGATCAATTATAATAACTACAGCTAAAAAGAAAGCCACAATAAGCTCACGGAGCTGCTGTATATCCATCTGCATGGATGACCGCTATGGGCAGAACCCCAGAACATAAACAGGTGCGCTCTGACCAATGAGAGGACAGTTTACTCACATGTCATTTGCATAAACACATTCTGGTACATTTTGAAATGTTGCCTTGTGAAAGCGGACCGAGTCGAACCAAGAAAATACAACATTATATTAATTTAAGTCCCCGTTTCAGAACAAAGCACAGATCTAAAGGTGACCATGGGTAACTGACAACCTCAGTGTGAGATTTCTGCTATGACGCTTGTCTAGAAGCCACCAATTGGAGGACGGTGTGTGTACACATGTAAATTTCACAAGACAGGTACAAATACATTAGTGGCAATGGCAAAACTTAATTGAAATATGCTAATGGCGAGAAAAATGATCTGTATTACCTCAAGTTCACTTTGAAGAATATTTCTTTTTATGCATGAGCCCAGACTTATGATGTAAGCAGAATATAGATATTTTGTTTAATCACACTTCAATCTTTAGAGAATATCCATCATATAATCACAAAATCGCAGTCTATTATCAAATTCCACCAAGGTTTTATTTAGATTGCTTCATACAATGTGATAAGTATTAATACCTTAATAACTGAAATGCAACTGGTTTTATTTTACAGCAAAATGATCTCAGTGCTAAGACCTTCTAAAAAATTGTTTTTGAAAGGGTAAATACATATTTTCTTATACTGCATGCTGAAAAATGATAAAACATCTCATTTTTAAGAGTGAAATGACACCAGAATCATGGACTCTTCGTGTAATAGTTTCTAATCGCTTGGTAGTGGTTTCTTTGGTTAATATATCTGAAGTAATTTAATTTCTGTCTCTATGGGATAACACAACACATAATATCAGTGTTCATATAAACAGTGCTTAAGAACTGGGAAGGAGTATGAGTTCGTAAGATAGGGGTAAGTGGTCTATGCTAGCAAGAAATAGGAAAAGTGTATGTCCTAGCAGGAAATGGATGAGAAGTTTGTGCTAGGAAGAAATGGGTAAGGTATCTGTGCTAGCAAGGGGGTTGCATGCTGACAAAAAATGGGTAAGAAATATGGGTTAGCAAGAAATTGAACAGGAGGTAGCAAAAATGAGAGAGTGTGTGCTATCAGAAAATGAGAAAGGATTCTATGTTAGCAGGAACTCGGTAAGGAGTCCGTGCTAGCAAGGAATGGAACAGGAGTCCATGGTAGCAAGAAACAGGGAATGTGTATGGCTTAGCAAGAGCTGAGTAAGAACTCTGAGCTAGCAATAATTGGATAGGAAGTCTGTGCTAGCAAGAAATAAGAACAGACTCAGTGCTAGCAAGAAATATGTACTAACAAGTCTGCACTAACAAGGAATGCTAAATGGTAAATGGTCTGCACTTATATAGCATTTTTTTTTTTTAACCTTAGTGGTTCTACAAAGTACTTCATACTGGTTCTCATTCACCAATTCACACACACACACACACTCACACACTTATGGTAGAAGAGCTGCCACGCAAGGCGCTAGCTTGCCATCGGGAGCAACTTGGGGTTCAGTCTTCTGCCCAAGAACGCTTCGGCATGTGGAGTCATGAGGGCCGGGAATCGAACCGCCAATGATTAGTGGACAACCCGCTCTACCACTTGATCCACAGTCACCACCAAAGGAGTCGGCGTTAGCAAGAAATGCCAAAAGAGTATGTGTTGAAATGGGCAAGGAGTCTGTGCTAGCAAGAAATGTGAAAGGAGTGTGTTGAAATGAGAAAGGAGTCTGTGCTAGCAAAACAAATTGCTAAGGAGCATTGTTTAGCATGAGTTGGGTGAAAATATCAGCCTGTGAAGAGCAGTCTGTGTAAGCATGATATGGCTAAAAAGTATGTGTTATTGTAAGATAGGTTAACAGTGTGCAGCAGCAGAACATGGGTAATGTCTGTGTATTACCATGAGATGGGCAAGTTCTGTATGCTAGCATGAGATAGCTAATCAGTGTTTGTTAGCTGCTCTTTGTTATAATTAATTCTGCAGTGGAATACAATTTCCAACAAGGAATATAACCTAATGTGTACAGTGTAACTGTAGTCAAGTGTCCTGAGGGAACAATTCATTATAGCCACTGCATTTTAGTGACTGAGAAAAACATGAGTGCTTGGCTGAATGTTTGTAGCTTTTATTCACCGTGTCCCGCAAACATTCAGCACACATGCACACAATAAAACGATGAAAGAAATTGCACAGATGAGTATGTTTTCACTCCACATAAACCCCTTCACTTTCAGAACGGGCATATCTGAATCAGAGCGAGTGCCAACGTCGTGACCTGTAAAAAGAGCCTCTTCCTTGGCCATAGAGAGAGGAAGAGAGAGATTTGTGAGAGATTTTTATTTTTTTTTAATTTTTTTACAGATAGTGGAAACCCCATCATGCCCCTGCCTTTTTTCCTCTCTGCTCCACGATGATAAGATTTACTGGTATGTTCGTGTTGCTAATGCTGTTTGTTCAAGCTAGCTGTTTTTGGATCCTGAACATCACTGGGAGAATTAAAAACTCTGAATCTCAGCAGGGGGTCAGAGGGCTGGTGGAGGATGCTGAGCTGGGTACATGGTAAAAAAAAAAAAAAAAGTCAAAGAATGTATTTTCTCTGGTTCTTGTAACTTCTCATTTTGGATCTCTTTTTGTTATTGTGCACTCTTTGAATAAGATTCAATGTTATATTCTTGTTCAAATCTCAGGTCAGAGGAGGTTGAAGTCGAGAAATGATGTATTCTGAATTACCAATGTGCCAATTATTGTAGAAGAATGTGAATATTTCCTATTGAAAATGGTTGAAGGACACTTTTTTGATGTATCATCTGCAGTAATATTTATGCATCCCTTTACCTGTGATCTCAATACGTTTTGTTTACTCTTCCCTCTATGAAGGGCAAAAATGAGGGTGAGCTCTAATACCAGGATAACTTTCCATGGAGAAAAGGTCCATATATTACAGATCTGTATATAGGCTACAGTACTTGATGAACAGCTGTCCTAAACTAAATAGCATCACCTGATGAACGGTCGTCTACGTGGACATCATGTAAACATATTCTCAAAATATTCAAATATAAGGAAATTTTGAGGTGTGCTGCATACCGTCCACACCAAATGTACCTGTTTTAGCAAAGTTTTGTGTGTAGGTACCTACGAAAAAGATAGAAGTTAGAAGTTACAGGGGGTCACTGATGTATGTCGAGGTTAACAACCTAGCACTACTCAAAGATCATTAGCTAAATTAGCTTGCTAGTTAAATTAGCCATCCAATTTTATCTGCAAACATCAAATAGCTAGGTTATGCTATTTAGCTGTTGAAGCTTAATTATGAAATTGAGTAATTGAGTGTTTTTTTTATATATTTAATCTTTATTACTATATATATATATATATATATATATATATATATATATATATATATATATATATATAAAGCAAGCCAGCTAGTCTAATTAGTAAACAAAAAGCACATTAGCTAAATTTTTATCTAGCTTGTAATGCTATCTAGCTAATTTTCTCTGCAAACATTGACTAGCTAGATTAGGCTACTTATAGTCCAGTTAAGCAAGTAATGCAATTTAAGAAGAAAAAAGTCATTGTTGTAACCAGACCATATTTATCAAAGTAATTTATGATCTCACAGTATTTCATGGATGTGTTTTAACATTCTAATTGTTTAAACACTGGGTTTAGGAGTATGAAGAGTTCATTGTTAGAAGCATATGATATGAAACCAGCACTGTGATAAGTGCTGTCTAGGTAAAAACAAATGTGTATAGAAAAGCCTAGGTGGGGAAAATAAAATCTCTTGTTCAGTATGTTGTTCTTGATGATGAGCTAGTATTGGTCTTTGACAATGAGAGATTCCTTCACAATGTATACATTGAATGTATACATATGCATCTATCTATTTTCTGTATCCTATACAGGGTCGCAGTGGGAGTCTAGGAGCATATCCCAGGGAACTTGGGGCACAAGGCGGGGGGCATCCTGGATGGGGTGACAACCCATCGCAGGGCACAAACACACTCATACACCTGTTCACACAATTTAGAAATGCCAATCAGCCTACAATGCATGTCTTTGGGGGAGCTGGGGGAGGAAACCAGAGTACCCGGAGGAAACCCCCGAAGCATGGGGAGAACATGTAAACTCTGTGCACACAGAGCGGAGGTATGATTCAAACCTCCAACCATGGAGGTGCGAGGCAAAACAATCACACTTGCTTGAGACACCCTAGAAGCTGAAGCAGTTAAAGACATTTCAGATTGGTTATAGACTGCAGTTACACATTTCATGATCTGTTTATAGGTTACATGTCCGAGTTCAATAAAGCCTTTGGGGTTTTGTCGTTTAAATGGCTAGTAATACCACCTCAGAACACCAATATGGTTGGATCAGATCAGCTAATCTCAGACAGCAATTAGACTGGAGTACAGCACCGAAATCTCATCCGTCTTCTCATCTCTTGCTTTTTTCTCTGCTCTCTACAAATCCTCTTTGTGCTACTTCATGGACCATCTCCGTAATACATACTGCACTCCATGACACCCCATGCAGCTACAACCTCCTGTTTATACAATCCTAATTTGGTCTAATTGAAGTCTATTACAAAAATTGGACCACAGATATATGCATATAAATCTAGTTCTTGATGCTTAATATCCATCTTTCCATTCATAATACTAAAACTAAAATTTTGTTTATCACTGTTCGCTAACGGTCAAAGGTCAATGATGTTTGCACATGATCTGTCCTGGGAACAGACTGTTTCTGATTTTGCTTATTTTCTAGCCGGTATGAACATATGGAGCAGTGCGTTTAAGTCTGTGTTTGTCTTCTGAACAGATGTTTTTAATGACTTCTTCACTGATGCTGTAAGTTTGTTTTTATAGTATGCTAATAAGCTAGTGGCAATTGTTGCATTAACCTAGTCATACTGTACCAAAAGCAATTTGACACTGGCAAAGATGTTTCACTCAATAAAATTTTACTAATTAAAGTTATACTAAACAAAAGAAATATCTGTCTATATAATTACTGTATAACTGTAGAGGCTGGAATGATTAGTAGCAGGAGAGGTTACATACACATAAGCTATTTTTTTGTCAAAGGGATATGTACAAAGTATTCCTGTTTCTGTGTTTAACCCTTTCATATACAGTCAGATCCATAAATATTTGGACACTGACAAAGTTGTTGTTATGTTAGATGTGAACAACAGTTTATTGGAGATGAAATTAAAGCTCATAGTGCAGACTTTCAGCTTTAATTTGATTACATAAATCTGGTGTATGGTGTAGGGATTACAGCAATTACGGTTCTCCTCTTTTTTAAGTGATTGTGAGATCATGAGCAGTTTCTTACCTTCTTAATATTCTTCTCTTCCCATCAATCTGGTACAAGTTGATCTTTGTCTCATCTGTCCATAGGATGCCAGAATTGTATAGGGTTTTTCAAAACATTTTTGGCAAACTCTAATCTGGTCCTCCTGTTTTTGAGACCTACCAATTGTTCACATCTTATCAATTGGTTAACCCTATGTATTTACTCTGATGAACACTTCTCTTGATTGTTGTCTTTGACACAGCTACACCTACCGCCTGGAGGGTGTTCTTGAGCACATATGTAATGTAAATACCCTCAAATTAAAAGCCTCAGATTTGAGCTCATGTTCTTTAGCCATCCATCTATTCTCTGTACCCCTTATCCTGCACAGGGTCACAGAGAGCCTGGAGCCTATCGCAGGCAGCTCAGGGCACGCGGCATGGGACACCCTGGACAGAGGGCCAACCCATTGCAGGGCACAATTTCACACACATTCACACACTAAGGACAATTTGGAAATGCCAGTCAATCTACAGTGCATGTTTTTGGACTGGGGAATGAAACCGGAGTACCTGGAGAAAAATTTCCAAAGCATGGGGAGAACACACAAACTAAGGCTCTGTTTACACTAGTGCATTCTTGTTTTAAAAACGGCATTTTAAAATGGAAACAATACATGCATGTAAACAAGAAGTTGGTTGCTAGTTACAAGCAGGCACAACAAACCGATGTTCCATGTAGGGCTTATGCCACTGGAAATGATACTTGTTGCCGATTGCTCACCTCTTGCGCATGTAGGTAGCTGCAGTATTATAAAATACAGAATTTAACTGCACAATGGCTGCTAAGAATGACAGCAAAACCAGCAAAGCTTGCGGTTCAGCCTCCGTGTTGTTGTGCATACAATCAAGGTAGCGTAATGGTCATATGGTAGGGGTTTGACGAAGCAGGGAAGGATACGCAATGATCCAGAAGATCCAATCAGGGGGCGAATGTCGGCGAAGCCACGTTTTCCTTTTCAAAAGTCTTCGTTTTGGTCCGTTTACACTGAAACGCGAGCCTGGAGTTTTCAAACTAAAACAGGGTCTTCTACATTACTAAAAGTCTCCGTTTCCGAGGGTCGAAAATGCCGCAGTAGTGTAGACGACAGGCGTAACCTTAAGGCAAAAGTTATGCATCTTAAAACAAAAATGACCTAATATAAAAAGGGCCTGAGGGGGGATTCAAACCTCAAACCCCAAAGGTGTGAGAGAAATGTGCTAACCACTAAGCTACTGTGGCCCCTTTTCCATAATACATACTGTGGTAGACTAAAATAAGAAAAGGTGTTTGTCAATGTCTGAATATTTATGGACCTGAATATATTCTCAATACATAGGGAACTACATAATGGTATGCTAGAATTTGCGTAGTGCATTATATGGATAATAAAATAACATTTGGGGAAATAAGTGTCTTCATTTACATTCCTGTTGGGCTAAATAAAAAGAGGGAAAATAGTATTTGAATAGTATAACATTAATGAATTGCATATAGCTGCATAAAGTTTAGGAATCGCAAGTTTCAACAGATCTATGTTAGGAGAGTAAAAGTAGAACATTAAAACAACATTTTTTTTTTGCCTTTGAATATGCAAATATTATGAAAATGAGAAGACTATTTGAAAGTGGTAACTAGTGGCTTAGGTGTTATGCACTTCTAATACATGATAATGTGTTCAAAACAAACTTAAAACACTGGATCTGTATGCAGTGTGTCTTAGCAGAGGATTGGTAAGGAATGTGTGCTAGCTGGTCTTCTTTATAATTAATGCTGCTGTCTGTCACTGCAGTTCATCTTGGCATTTTGTAAAATCTTCTTCCGAAATTCTCTGCAAATCCCCTGCAGGCATACAAATCCCTTTAAATCTCACTCTCTTTCTCTTTACTTGCCCCTTCTTCTTCTTCTATTTGTCTTAATTTCCTCTCCTTGCTTCCCAACCCCCTCCCTATTTGCCACTGTCTTTACAGCTGTTTGTCTACCTCTGTACTTTCTCCCCATTTCATTTTCTTCGGTCTTCTCTTTTGTTCTCTCATTAGCATTGTTCTACCTATTGTGCTTTCCATATGTGTGTTTCATACAGAAGTCTTTTGATGAACTAAGCATTGTCCCATGCATCTTCTTTCTCCAGCACTCCTCCATACATCCCCCCTAGGGTGTGTTAATGTGTGTGTTAATGCGTGTGTGTGTGCGCCGATCTGTCAGAGCCGTTAAGAGCAGTAGCAGCACCAGTCTTCTCCGATTACACCGTGTTGGGGATTAGTGCTTTGGCATGATCTACATGCTCCTGCGCTTATATTCGTTGTACCACACACACACACACACACACACACACACACACACACACACACACACACACACACACACACACACACACACACACACACACACACACACACACACACACACACGGCATGCAAAAGCTGGTGGAGAATGGTGCAGTCTAAATGGTGTTGTCTATCCAGGTCTTTAATGCAAATTTTGAAAATGCAAATACAAAATGAATGTAAAAGCCCAACTTTGAAAAAAGTAAAAAAAAAAACAAAGAAACAAAAAAACAGCAACCACACAAGGCAGAATATCACAAAACAAGGTCTTATTCTTGTCATGCTTGGCTGAGGTGGAAAAGTTGGTATAGAAATAACGCTGCTTTCGAATAAAGGTTGTAACTCATACTTTCCAAACTCCAACTAGGAAAAAACTAAGAAAACAGCCTTCACCTCAGGATTCTTACTCAGAGGGTGGAGTTCAGCAATTGATGTCAAATCAACATGGCTGCTCACAGCATCAGTAGTAAACAAAGTAGCACTTATTAGATTTATATGAGTAATATTGTATATACAAGTATCTGCTTTAGATAAATCAACATACAGAAATATTACCTTGTTAAATATATAAAATTCACTGTACTCCTCCTCCTGTTTTGAGGAGGTTGTTGCTAACAAAAGATGAATATGGAGGCTTCCATGATATATTTTTTTTTCCTGCTTTGTAGCTCCAACATGTGGAGATTAAAAATTAATCTCCAACTTCCCATTTCCGAGGTAAGTAGAATGCAACATTGGACCAAGATGTGAAAATTTTTTAAAATAGTTTTTTATGCATTGAGAAGTTGAATTCAGTGACAAACACTAGTGCTTCTTTCCTCACTCTTTTTCCCATTTCATCTTTATTCCGTCTGTACAGGATTTCGCAGATTTTTTTTTTTTTTGGTACTTTTCTGCAGAAAACTACTTCAATTGCCGTAATTGCAATTGCACGGAATTGTCTTGCACGGTCTTTCTCAGTGATGTTTGTTGGTAAATGAGACCTTTTAGCTGTAATCATGTTCGACGCATGTGAACTCGAAGCAGGCTTTGGCTGAATGCTCGTTGTGATGATGTCACAAGACACCCAAATCTGTGGAAAATCTGCTGTAATTTTGAATAATTACAAGCTCCTCAGAATATCGCGGAGTTTCCTTGATTTTGCGTTAATTTCTGAGATCTCAAAATAGCAAAATTAAAGAGGGACTGATTATCACTTGACCAGCTTTTCCAATGTAGCTGAACATAACACTAGTTGGTAGACTTTGTAAGACAGTGGGAAAATAGCTATAGTTCAGTCGTGTATTAATGACTGTAATTCGCTTTAATTTATGCTTAAGCAATATCGCACGGGCAAGAGTGTGGTTATACTAAATATCAGCCTGAACGTTGTATTCACACAGAATCACAGCCATGCTGTGATAATAAGTATAACCGCACTCACGCTTGTTTGTGCAATATTGCTTAAGTATAATTTAAAGGGAATTACAGTCATGACTGAGGATGTACCATCAACTGGGCATCTTTAATGTACATTTTACCTAAAAATGTGAGTGTAGCATACCATTAAAACAATTGAAAGTCCTAGTGAAGTGCCTTGAAATGCACCGTGTTGTTCGATATGTTGACATAATTTCCACTGAAACAGGAAGTCAGGGCGGGACACATCATGTGGTTCCTCCCCCTTTTTAAATAGCCAATAGCATTTAGCTTACCTCACAACCCGGGCTAAGCCGTACTTGACAGTTAGCACCATGAATTTTTATAATGTTGGGGGCAGGACACTTCAGACTCTAGAGAGCATTTGATTGGACAGAAAATCTGATGAGAAGCTGAAGTGGAGAACGATGTCATCAAAATTGTTGATCCGTATTGGTGGTAGAGAGAGATGATACATTTTGAATGCACATATATTATAAATGTGAATTTTGTCATTGTTCTGGAGCACACTAGCTTATAGATAACCTTAAGGCTGACAAAACCCACAAAACTTCAGTTGTGATTTCATGTGGACTTTAAGGCACATAAATGGACCCTTACTGTACTTTGCTCTGAAAGCCATTTAAAAGCACACCACATGCACTTTTGCAGGTAAAATATGCACACTAAAGCTACAAAAGATGTACTCTTGATGGTACCACCTCATCGACAAGGAAAAGTACAGTTTGGTACCTTTTATTTCTAAAAGTGTAGTTTACCAATTGTATCTTAAAAGCATTTTCACTACTGTAGAGGTTTTTTTTTTTTTTTTTTTTTTAAATTACAGTTTCAGTATGAGTTCAGTACACTACTACACTAGATAGTATATACAATAGTGAAGTTAAATATGATATATGTAGGGTAATATTAGTATGATATCTCAGATATATACATTGTGCACTAAATTTATTATTCAGTGTCAAATTGAATATTTTTAGGGGAAAAGTGTTGATAAGAAGTATCATGCTGTTATAGATCACAGGCAGTTGTGTACTTATTGATTGAAACCTCACAGAAGTGTAAAGAAAAGATTCAGAGACAAAACAAATGGTTTAAATAAAAGTAATGTAAATGTGATATGAAGTATCAAAAATAGATAGATAATAGATTAATAGTAGATTGATAGACTCAAGTTTTCAACTGACTGATACATTGATAGAATCATTGTGATTTACTGCTTCGGGACAGGGAAATGTATCCACAATGTCCCGTGCTCTCAGTGTATACGTGTGCGTCATAGAGAGAGTGCTATTATAGTAAAATAACCTTTTCCCACTCACTGCAATCTGAAAAATGAAATTAGAAAGTATTCAATCATTGTGACACTGGGAAACTCAAATGCCAGTCAAATCTCCTTTGATCGTCTGACATGCAGAGAAAAGTGTTGACCCCCCCCCCCCCTTTGATATCGCAAAAGGCAGTCTAAATGGCAAGAACATGGGGAAAAAAAATTACAAGAGAAATGATGCACACTTCATATGAAATTCCCCCCTCCCCTGATGCAATTTAGCAAACTTGTGACATTTCCACCATATTTTCCTTCCCTGTTCGCTTTCATTTTAAGATTTCTTTTTTATGAAAGGAACTGCACATTCTGATTTGCATTCATGCATCAAGGCCACATTTACACAGAGGGCAAAGTATTCAATGATCTTCTGAATTTCCTTTCCTTGTTCCCTTCACCCCTTATCTTCAGCGACTGTGCTCAGCAAAAGATTTAATGTGGAAGGAGAAAAAAAAATAGAGTGGAAAAAACTCTGCTTTTGCATAAAACGGCAAGCGAGAGGAATCTAAAACAGTTGCTGAGGAAGTGTTCAGAGATGAATATATTAGCATAACTTAGTGCCTGGGAAGTAATCATACGTCTCCAAGTGTGAGGATCCCCTGTGGGCTTGTCTCTGTCCTGTCTCTGAGTTAAGATCCTGACCTGTTTGCTCAAGCATGTCTGGTAGTTTGTGTACTGTATGTGTCTCTGCTAGGGGGACTAGAATTAAGAAAGGTGACTTAGCAGGTAGCATTGCTGCTTCCTAGCTACAGGGTCCCTGGGTCTATCCTAAGCTCGGGTTACTGTCTGTGTGATGTTGTAGTGCATGCTGAAAAGCATGCAAGCATCTCTGCATAGATTTCCTCTGTCTTATCCGTTTTCCTCCAGATCCACCATATCCCTGACTAAGATAAATCGCTTACTGATGATCAATAATGTATGAATGTATTACCATGCAAGCAAGACTGTTCCTGTCACAAAATCACACAGATTTGGATGCACAAGCAGGACTTTATCTTCGTCAGCGTTGCAATGGATGCGAAATCCATTGCAGCTCACCATGCACACACATTCACAGTTAGGGAAAAGTCACCAATTCACCTCCTGGCCTGTTTTTGGGAAGTGGGAGGAAAAATGAGAACCTGCTGGAAACCTACACAAATGCAAGGAAGAACATGTGAAACATTGGTAAACAAATGGTTGGGTATTGTGCAAACAGATATCCATCCATTCATTCATTCATTCATCTTCAGTGACACTGGTCAAGATCATGGTGGATCCGGAGCCTATTCTGCAAACACTGGGTGTGAGTTGGGAATACACCATGGATACCTGCCCAAAAATTCAACATTCAAACATGGATTCACACCAAGGGGGCAATTTAGCATAGCCAATCCGCCTACCAGCATGCTTTTGGGAGGTGGGAAGGGAACTGAAGAACCCAAGAAAACCCACATGACCTGGGGAGAACATCACAGGCACTAATGCTGAAGCAAGGCTTCACAAAGAATAATCATAAAAGGTGTGTGGTGATTAAAAACAGGTGTGTGTGATATTTGTGAATGGGGATAGACTGCTTGAGAGTCTTGGATATTGTGGGTAAGTTTTTGGGTTTGGTGGAAGCAGGTTACAGATGCCAATGTGATAGTTGCAGTACACATATCACAGTATTGCCAGGAAGCTGGGATCAGAGTAAAGCATCAACTCCACCCCCTGATCTGTTGGGCAGTCAGGGTCTTATTCAAGGGCCCAAAATTGACAGTACTTAGATTTGTCCTCACAACCTTTCACTTACTACTACTACAGGACCTTAACTGCTGAGCTCTTACTGCCTCCAGGTAAGACAGGTGGGAATCAGAAAGCTGAGGGATTTGCTAACAGGAAAAGAATAAGCGCTAGAATACTGTATGTGAGGCTAAGTGCAGTACAGACTTTAGAAATGCACTCATAGACATTGTGCCATGTGCCACATGCCCACATTTTACCACTTGTCTTGATTTCAGACACAGTGGAACTGAGTGAATGATTGGCGGCTTTCACTATGAATAGCAGTCCCTGAACTCTCATGATTACTTTTGTGTTTGCTTCCTGCTTTACCTCACTCCTGCACCAGCCTGCTAGTCCTGATTTTGTCAAGTGACAAATGTCTCTGAGTCAACAGTGTCAAAGCTATTGTTAACTCAATCATCATAGTAGGCTAGATATCTTGCTCGAGCACAATTAGAATTATTAATCACATAGGTTGTAATGAATCAAATCGAATGCTGATCACTAATGCTGTAGAGGTAATGTTAATAACGTTAACTAATCGATGTAGTTGACTAGCTAATGTGCTCTTTTGAGGTACCTGGCTAGTTTAATTAATATTGTTAAACTATTATGTTTTGTGATCACCTTTGCTAACTACAATATTAAGCCAAATGTAAAATTCTAATTGAGATTCTAGTCATATATCTAAATGGCTGATGAAATAACTTCCATAAATCTGTCAGTCATGTGATAATTACTGCAATAACAAAATAGCATCTGTTAAATCCTGTTGGGATCTCCTCAAACTCAGAAATTAGTCAGAAATTAGTACATAGAAGGCTTAGTGCTTAGCATGTTCGCCTCACACCTCCAGGGTCGGGGTTCGATTCCCGCCAGGGCCATGTGTGTGTGGAGTTTGCATGTTCTCCCCGTGCTGTGGGGGTTTCCTCCGGGTGCTCCGGTTTCCTCCCCCAGTCCAAAGACATGCATGGTAGGCAGATGCGCGTGTCTAAAGTGTCCATAGTGTATGAATGAGTGTGTAAGTGTGTATGTGATTGTGCCCTGCGATGGACTGGCACCCTGTCCAGGGTGTACCCCGCCTTGTGCCCGATGCTCCCTTGGATAGGCTCCAGGTTCCCCCGTGACCCTGAAAAGGAGTAAGCGGTAGAAGATGGATGGATGGATAGTACATAGAAACCCACATCATACATCATGTTTAACCAGTTTGTAGATAGGAAGGAAAGCTACAATAAAACACTAATTATGCAGTCAGTACTAGAAAATTACAGTTGAATTTTGACATTAAACTCCTTAATACATTTAACTCTACAGGTCACTGAAATTTTTTTCGGCCATGGTTATTTATAAGTGACATCATACACTGCCAATTGAGAGCTTTTAAAGCAAGTGAAACATAATAATTACTGCAATTACAACATGACATGAATGCACTGTTAAACACCTCTGCATGATTGTGTAGTGTGCGAGGTTTTCTAAGACTCAGTGTCTAATTTGTTATAAGTCCATTCTACATGTAATCAAATGAAAACCTTGAAAAATAATGCATGGCACCACCACGTTTTGGATTATTTTTCTATCATTGCAAATCCTGAAGTTCGTATTCCTTACTTGCAAATTCTAAATAAATTGTAGTAAATCCTGTTACAGGGCTGGATGGGAAGCTCTTCGAAATCTCATCAGCTGACCTATGGACGCTATCTATCTCAGTCACTACTGCTGCATCTGTAAGAACAAACACTTGGAGGAAGTGGTGGCTTCTGGACATCACAATTGGAGTGTTATTGACCTGGACCAAAAGAGGTTGCGCTCTAATCTGTCTCTTCCATGGCAGCTATGAAAGAGTAGGCCATCTCTCTGGACTGACTGTGCTGAATTAAAGGTAAAGTGAGTGGAGCACATTTGTAATTCAAGCAGTCGCTTGATTTTGTCAGTGTGAGACAGGAAGGAGTGCTGCCTTGAGCATTTGCATTCCTATAGATGTCCTCATCTTCATTTCAGCATTTCAGAAAATCACAGCTCTCACGGAGATCACGGCGCCTCCAGAGCTCGAGGGAGCGAAGAAGGAGGGGGAAAAAAAATCAAGACTCATTTGCAAATGCCTGGTACACTTAGAGTTTGCTTTCTCGCTTTGTCTGTCTCTCTTTTCATAATAATACTAATAAAAAAAAAAAAACCCTTTCTATTAGCATATTCTGCTTTCCAAGTTCAGAAAAAGTCACGTGTCGACCCATACTGCTGCTTAAATGAACAATTCCTGCATGTCTGTCACACACACATTGTCTTTCTCACTGTCTCTCATCTCGCATTGGTAAATACCACAGACACCAAGTTGAGCCTGGCTCTGCAAACACAGATTGCATTTGAATGTTCTCCAGAGTCTCAACATTATTTTATCTTGTATTGTTCACTGCACGGTGCTTGTTCTTTTTCAACGTTCACACAAAAGGAGAAAAGAGTTTATTAGTCACGCTTTGTATTACAGGTTATCTTGAAGATTTGATAAAGAAATTATGGAAATTGTATTATGACTCCAAACTGTGAAATCAGACTCCAAACTGTGAAAACAAGTTTATGATATCAAATTTAAGTGTTGTATTAAACATCCAGCAACATCAGGTTTCCAGCAAACCATCTGAATTTTAAGAGGACTGGCTGAGCGAGGCCTAATATTCAATACACATGCTTGATTGACAGGTCTCTATCTGAGACTCCCATGCCTGCTTCACCAAGCATAGCAAAATTAAACACAGAAGCACAGGCAGGCAGAATCAGGATTGTTCGGAGTTCCTCAAGAGTTTATTAGTTCAAAGATCTTCATTTTCCTCATAGTCAAGTCAAGTGAGTTTTTTTCACAGCAGACCCAAAGCATAGTCCTGCTGATGTTATGTATGTGACACTGTCCATCATGCTTGGATTCTCATTTCATAGTGCGGGTTAAAATTAACACCGATCTATGGCAGATATAAGTCTAAAGACCATCAGTCTAAAAATAGTTCAGATACACATTGGGTGTTGGTGTTTAGTGTGATTCAGCGACTACAAATGCTGAAATGTGTCATCCAGTGTAGAGACCTCCAATTAAGTTGATGGAGTGCAATGAGAAGAGAGATTGCAGTCATAGGATATGTTCATAGCATATAAGTTTTCAGATCGTTTTCTTACAGTTATGTTATTGATAGTAACATTAAGTTGGATGACTGTTCATTTTTACCAGTTGGCCAATAGTTCAGCACATTAGTAGACTTTTCCCTAGGTGGTTTTCACACTGGGCACATTTGCTGCTGTTCCCAGCGGGGGGCCCACAGCGTTTGTCTGGTTTCAGACTCACTTGATTCTATTGAACCCTTCATTTGCATTCATCTTACACCATCACCAATGTACACAGGGAATTGTGCATTGTGGGTTTTGTGCTGAGAATTGCATCAAGTCTGTCAAACTTCATGAACTTCTTTTTTTACATCAATGGAGCTGCTGGTTTTAGGCAACTCGTCTCTTATTTTTAAGTATTGCTGACAAACCTTTATTTTATTTATTTTTTTTACTTTGAAACAACATTGCTCACTGGTTCTGTTGAACCCAGACTCATTAAATTTTGCGTTTAACAATGCAAAAACGTCTGCATTCTTGTAAGTTTTGTTTAACTGCTCCTGTATTTTTTCCTTTCCCCATATCTGAATAACATCCCACAATTTTACATGTGTGTTGTGGAAACTAATGATTGGCTAAAACACATGCGCAGGATATTTCGCTTCCTGAACAATCGCGGACCCGAGAACGGGTTGCGCTCACAATAATGGGAATCTCAGGACAGTTCCAGTGCAACCGAACTCAGTCCACCTCCTACCACGGTTCACAGCTTTAACATTACCAATTTTAAATGCAAACTGTGCTCTGTTTTGGACTGAACTTCCAATGTGAAAGCTCCCATAGTTAAAACAAAACTGAAAAATACTTTTAAATGATGTGCAGTTCACAGTAGAATTCGATCCATCAAGTCTTTCATCCTACTCTACTTCCAGAGCTGAGTTTTCAGAGCCTGGAATCGGTGTTAATCAGTAGAATTGATATTAATATGTTTTAAAAAAGTAGTAGCCTAAGTTTATGGCTCTTCAAAGGATGACAATAATGCAGATGTTTCAGACAGAAATCCCAAAGAATGCGCTACGATTTTATATTGAACTTTTCTTCAGTTTATATGTGGAAAGATTCTGCTAAAATGCATGTAGAAATATAGAAAGTCACCCAATTACTCATAATTTGTAGTGCATATTTTGCCCACAAGACCAACATTAACCTCATTACAAAGCAATCATGGATTTTAGCCCCCTGGGGTTTTTCTTTTTATCAAGTGTGTTATATAAAATATTCTAGTAGTTTCCTAAGCACATAATTGAACTCGTATACTGCGGCTGCATTGTTACAGTATATCATATAATGTCACGTATTTTTTAAAAAAAAAAAAAACAACAAACAAACACATGTGAAGCTATTACTGAATTCAAAAATAATACCATGATTATTTTTTTCTCCAATGTTGGAGAAGTTCTGCTTTGAATATTCAAATCCTAAAATGAATCCAAAGCCCCATGAAGAATATAAACCTCAGTGTGATCACACAAAACTGTGAATTAAGTGACATACATGAGCTCAAGATAAAACTTTAGAATTTTCTGCCTGTTGTAAACATTGTGAGACTCTGAGAGACACAGACTCTAGGATTTCCTGGGTTCTGTGCATTGCACAGGTTTCCATGTCACATCATGCTTTCAAGTAAGTCAATTAAAATGTAAATTCGGATGCCTCCTGCTGATTTCCTGCTGACTTTGTGGCTTTATGCACCTTGCACGTTGTTCAATCTAGTCAGCCTGGTTTTGTACGCTGCCTTGCTTTCTTACTTGCTTGTACAAATTCAGACAACTTGGACAGGAATATGGTGAATGTACATCTCCTGCTGCCATCACCCAGCCAGCTGCCTTCTCATTTTGAACTGGTAATGTTTCACATACTCTGGTGATTAGCTTTCACAGTCATACTGTGAGTGCTTGGGGAGGACGGTTTGTGGTTAATGTCTACCTAGGCGAATTAATTTATTATTTTTGGGACTCATTTTGAATATGAATGTAGATATATGTGTATTAGGAATGTAACCAAATAGGAATACAAATTACTTATTTGATAATGTGTTCTAAGTGGATACAAATACTGATATGTACAGTATTGCAGTCTTTTTTTTTTATTTCTCTCACAGACCATTACTTATCATTATTACTCTCTAGCATTCTGGCCTCTGGGTTTTTTCAGTTGTTTTCCAGATTACCTGGAAGCAGTGTAGTAGGGTTCATATTTAATTAATTAATTTATTTTTTAATTTTCAGGTTTTGGCCACACCCACTACAGGTCTACGTACACATATTTGAAGCACTAAACAGATACAGAAACAGTGCTAGTGTGTATATACTCTATGGTTAGACCCATGTGCTAAACTATACCTGAACTGCAAAGATTAGCTGGGCTAAATGAGATATAATTAGACTGTTTTTGCATGCCTCTATGGCTCCACAGGTTCAATGCCATATTTAGATAACTAACTAATGAGATGCCATGGGATTTTGTTTATGAGTGAGGTAAGATAATTTGCATTTAATAATTAGGCAGCCTTTAATCCAAAACAATTTACAAGGAAGTTGAATCAAATCCAAATAGTAGGCAAGGGCCAGACAATAGTCCTGGGA
This sequence comes from Ictalurus punctatus, assembly GCF_001660625.3. Taxonomy (NCBI): domain Eukaryota; kingdom Metazoa; phylum Chordata; class Actinopteri; order Siluriformes; family Ictaluridae; genus Ictalurus; species Ictalurus punctatus. The sequence goes on from NC_030432.2 coordinate 19,549,857, forward strand.
TTTGAAGACAATTTTCTCCCAATTTAGTCATAGTCATTTCCCACTCACTAACTGACTCTTCCCTATCAATGTATTTGGAAGAGTGCACTTACTCCCTTTTTCTGCATTGATGAGCTAGCAGATGCAATCGGCCAATCTGATTGAAAACAGAGACAGGAAGACTAATTTTCCTGTGTAGGAATTATTGTTTCTTTAAACTCCACTGGCAGGGGAATCATGAAGATTTGAAGTTGCAAGCTCCTGATGATGAAGCCAAATCACTTGAGAGCCCCTAGAACAAAACCCTTAACCTTAACAACTGACCCATCACTTCTTCTTGAAAAAACAAAATGCAACTGTGCAGGCCAACAAGCTTAGGTATTGCAGCAAAATGGTCAGGTTGAACCTAAAAACTCTCACTGGCTTCTGGTTAAAACCAAAATGCGCTTGAAAATGAAAAGTTGTGCTCTTTTGAATGATCTTAGCAATTGATTTAAAAAGTCAGCCCACTCTTTATAAAACAAGCTTATGACCCTTTGGGTTAATTAATATGGGGCCAAAGACTGATCAATATTTGCTTTAAAGAAATGATAGGATTAAGAACACAGCTGGACAATCTGAGTAAGTACAGAGTACTGTGGCAGGCAAGCTTTGCTGCATCAGCAAATATAATCATGAATCATGTTGCAGTATGCAAATAAAGACTAGTCAACAGCTGTTTACCAGGAGAAGATACTGGCTATGTGTATTTATAGAACCTGGATGTTTTATTGAGGGTAATATTCTAGACACTTGTCCTTTTTTGTTCCCATTGTTCATCCAATGTGTATAGAAAATATATTGCTGCATATTTTTCAAAATGCACTATATGGCCAAAAGTTTATTGACACCTGACCATCACGTCTATACACATATGTGGGTCTCTTCCAAGCTGTTGCCACAAAGTTGGAAGCACACAATTGTCTAGAATGTTTATGTATACTTAGCATTACAGTTTCCCTTCACTGGAACTAAGGAGATATCAGTGTCTGACCTCACTAACACCACATCCATGCTCCAAAATCAATTGGAAAGCCTTCTCAGAAGAGTGGAGGTGATTATAACAGCGAATGGGGACTACATCTGGAATGGGATGTTAAAAAAAAAAGCACATACAAGTGTGATTATCAAATGTCCACAAACGTTTGACCATATATTGTATGTGTTGACATCATTTTAAATATGGCTTTTTACAAATAGGTAAATATTTGGTGCTATTTTGTTTATGCTTGCAATAAATTCTAGTTAAATGTAATTACAGTCTTATATAGACATATATTTCACATATATTTTGTTATGTAAATTGACAAAGGAGAAAATAAAGATTCTGTTATGCTGTGGGACATTTATTTAGTTTATTGGCATGGTTGGGCTCCACTTCTCTCCTTACAGTAAAACATAACTGCAAATCAATACGAACTTGTTCTGACTAATCACCGTTATCCTATAGTGAAACATTTCTATCCTGATGGGAGTGGTCTCTTCCCGGATGACTCTGCCCACATTCAGAGGGCACAAGGGCGCACTGAATGTTTTGATGAGATTGAAAATGATGTAAACTATATACGATTGCCTCCAAACTCACCAGATCTCGACCCGACTGAACGCCAACGGGACATTTTGGAGTGATATGAAGGGAACATCTTCTATAAGAATGGTGTTCATCGGTTCTGTACAGTTTCAAAGACTTGTAGAATCCATGCCAAGGTTTACTGAAGCTGACTTCTGGTGTCCCTGCACTTTACTAAGACACTTTAGGTTGTTTTTTTTCTCCCCCCTTTTTATTCAACACCAGAATACAAATTCACTTAATTGTTTAACACAAGCATGTTTCTCCTGACATCCTCTGACAGAACAGCTTTGAATTGCTGTGCCTGAGTTTTGTCCACAGCGATGGTCCTCCAAGCATGCAAAATCTACTCGTGACTCGGAGACAGACAGCTCAATGCACGGAAACAAAGAAAGAAAATGAGTAAAAGAGAGAGACACTGGACGGTAAACAACTGCGCTTTGGTTTTCGGATGACTTTCTGCATGCCGACAGGAAGGAAAAATGTGACCTCAGCGAGTGGAGGGCGAGTAGAGAAGAGCAGAGCAAATGCAGACTAGAAGGTCATGCACCCAGATAGGTCATGATAGAGGTCATGCACCCAGAAAAAAAAAAAAAAAAAAAAAAAATGACGATGTACTGGCATGGAAGTGTGGCATGACAACGAAATCTGAAATAGTTACTCATAACATACTGTATACTGATAGAGATAATGATAAACTAACTAGTTTGTCTAAAAGATATAACAGTTTCCCTCCCATACCCCATTTTTAAACCCTTTTTAATAATGTCTATAACAGCAGGTTTGACAGTAGTGCCAGCTGCATGCGAAAACACCGCTTTATGTTAACGCATTCATGCTAATACATTATCATTTCTATAGTAACAACTTAGACAAGACTTGATCCAGCCCCTTGTGAGCAGATTTTTGGAAGGAGTCTCCAGCATCAGTGTTTTGTAAGAGTTAGAGGGAAAGCTATAACTTTATGTTTTCTGACAAGGGTTCAGGTCAGTCTTTGTGACATGACAAGCTGCATTGTTTGGTCTTATTATCTTCAAGAGAGAGAAAAAAAAGAGGTTGGTGAGACAACAACTGATATAATGTAAGTGATAACAGGAATGAATTTTTTTATGGGCATTCCACAACAATAAACCGATCAAAACTACGACGTGTCATTCTTTAATAAGTAAAAAAAAAAACAACAACAACAACAACAAAAAAAACAATGTTAGCATTGACAAATTGCTGTGGTATAAGCAGAACTTTGTGATGTGAAATATTGTTAACAAAACAATATAAAAAATTTAAAAGGTTGCCTTGCTGTTTATATTTATTTTTCATACTGTTCCATTTCTGTCACCCAGCTGCCTCTCTGCTGCTCTTACAGGTGCAGTGGCTCTCTCTCCCCCTGTCTGTCCCCTTTCCTCCCGTTCCCTCACTCTTCAGTAAATGTCAGAACAAGCTGCCACGCTTCCCACACGGCAAGACCCGCCAACCTCATCGCCTTGGCAACCCCAGTCTCTCTCCCCAAAGAACAGGAAAAAGAAGCCAGAGAGGAAGAGAAGAAAGAGCTTTTATGTTGCCACCCCCCCCCAAACCCCATACACACACACACACACACACACACACACATCAGTGACCTAACTCAGCCCTGCAGCATGTGTGCGCGCTCCCAGGCCTCGAGAGAGAAAGCAGAATGAAAGTGTGGACACACATGGTGCACCTTGAATGGCAGTTTATAAGCTCTGATTGTGACAAGTTTATTTGCTTAAAGCTGCACCAGTGATAACATTTGGTTCTCAATCATCGCTGATGATATAAGCCAATATGAAACTTATTGTGGGAGGCTGTATGTATATGCTACTCCACTGGCTCTGTGTGCAAATGACCTTCACAACACATAATGCCTAACGGACCTGGAATGTCTGTGTTGAACTGCATCAACGAACTCACCATTTTCACAATAACTCAAACAACTCAACACACACCAAACACAACAGACACTGGTCAATACACTATAATCCTTTCAAATGTGTGTGTTTGAGTTAATTTCAGCATCTATTAAGTTCATCTGTTGGTCAAAATGATAATTCCATATAAATCCTATAAACATCAAATCACTTGTTCTTGAGATATCGCTCTAATGAGTAATGAGAATCTCTGACACTCACACACACACACAAACACATACACACACACACACACAAACACACATACACACACATACACACACACACACACAAACACACACACACATACACACACACACACAGCTGGACAGATGGACTGATGGCAACAATCTTAGATAACCAGAAAATTGACTTTGAGTTCCTGAACCTGAATGTGTACAGTAAGTGTCATCTCTGTATGACAAACATGAAGAAAACTATTAAAGAAAACCTATTTCAGACGTTTGACATTGCTGTGACCTTGAGCCTGTTTGGATCAATTGCAAAATTACAATGATCATTCCATAAAAATCCTACAAACATTCATTTAATTGTTCTTATGATATTCAACCAACGAGGGTGGACAGATGGTCAGACAGACAAACACACGGACAACCCGAAAACATAATTGCGAAGGCAAAAACAAACTCTATCTATTGTTATTTCTAAGAATTATTTCAAGAGAATTATTTCTCTTGAATTTCTACATCAGTCTTAATGTTGGAATCACATGTATGTTGGTCTGAGAAAACCCATTGTACATTGCTATGGCTGTATTCTGGTAAAAAAAAAAAAAAAAAAAAGCCCCCAAAAAGGTGAAAAATCTGATTTGGGCTAAAACTCGGTTTTTCTGATTACAACAACATCCATCCATCCATCTTCTATACAGCTTATCCTACTGGGTCGTGTGGAACCTGGAGCCTATCCCAGGGAGCATCGGGGCAACCTTTACTTTTTAATCTTCTTTCAATGAATGCAGCAAAATAGTCAATCTGATTTCCTCACATGAAGAATGCCACTCTTTGATAAAGTGGACATTGGACATTAGCCTAATCAATTCAATATCGAATCAAACATCGACTGTCAAGTTGTCCATTGTGCTCCTCCACCACAGTTGGAATGAAATCTTGAAATGTAATTTTCTCTATTTTCAGTTTAAAATACTAGCGCTTGTGGTTGGGACACAACATTTTAAATTTTAGTTCAGGAAAGTGTGAAAATGTGTAATGAGGAAATTAACCACAGTCTCCACATGAAGTCGATTCCTCTGAAATCATGAACTCTCCACCTATGGAGACCCGAGCGCAAAGTCTTTGTGCAATTATAGTCCCAAAACTGTCACTGCAACTGCAGTCCCAAGACTGCATCACATCAGAACTGCTCGCATCAATTGCAGTCCAATGCCATCTTCAAGGTTTCCAAGTAGGCCCATCCTCAGCAACAGTGACTGGCCTCCAAGCAATGAGAACCCCAGAAGCAGGGTACCAGCACTGTCCACGCCAGCCTGGAGAGCAAAACGGGTCCGGCCCACTGCTATCCCAGGAGCGTCACATAGAGCTTGTAATTGTGATGATTAGATGTTGGTATCATCCAATCTTTGCAGGTGCTGACACATTCACTGATTACCTCAGGATGGGCATTCCTGAGGTAGGAAGAAGATTAAAATCACGGCTGTTCTGATATTCAGTACAACTGCACAATTGCGAGTGCGATATTGCGATATATACAACAGCTCTTTGAACAAGAAATCAATTTCGAGTAAGTGACATTTTGGGCACAATGTGGCCGAATGTTCTGTTTATTTATACTCTGCTAGGGGAAATAGATCCCCAAAAAGGGCCACTCACTTTACAGCACGTTTGCTAGCTGGCTAGCTAGCGTGCATTGATTTATACATTCCCGTTAAAGGTGCTACCGGCAAAATTAACATTCCTTCTTTATTTTCATCTTCATTTGACGAGCTTACATATTTTATGTCAAAAGATAAATTCCTGAAAAAATGTTGGCTGCCATGACCGCTGATGATGTTGCTAACACTACTGTAGTAACCATTTGGACCAGGAAGTGGAATTTTATGTTGCGAAAACAGATGAGCAGAGTGATACACACAGTGAAACGTCCCAGTGTGGTAATAATTAATATAGGCACACTTGGAATGATATATTTTGAGCATACATATTACATTGAATGACTCCAATATAATTGTTCAGATAGAAAGTGATTCAGCTTCTGAATGGCTGCTATGACTGTGTTTAGCTTTGTAAATTATTTTTTTTCTATGTTTATAGTAAACAGTGTTTCCTACACTCTCAGAAACCACCTAACCAAGTCTGTTTGAGACACTGAACAACACGACAGTGATATAGTTTAATGGGAATGTGTGATATTTTAGACATACACATTGCCACCTACTTAAGTAAGAAAATGTCCTGAGCGATTTGCTACATTCGGGATAAAGAAACATTGTGTGTATTATATTTTTGGCTTAACTATTGCTTTAAATTCCTAAGATGCTTTTAATGAGTACACTTCGGATATGGCCCACCCACAATGGCTGTTAATGTTGCCTAGTCTTGCGTTAAGATGGGTGAAATGTCTGGTAGGGAAAGCTGGTAGGATTTATATTCACATCATTAGTCTAATGTTGTTGTTATTGATATTTTTCATTAAAATGCTTAGAAGTCAAGTCAAGAGTTGCATATTTAACCCCAGATATAATGGGATAATAATTTATTATGAGATGACAAAGTAAATTAAATGAAGAAAAAAAAAAAGATAATCAGGTTTTAAATAGATTCAGAAACTGGAGTTATTCAGTTACTGTGCAAGTTCATCACGCTGGGATTCACTGAGTGAAAGTGCTGCTACTCATTAAACTGTAATAACACAAGAGGCATCAGATCATCAAATCCTGCTGCATGTGTAAGGCCAAGTCCAGGTATAGGCAGGGCTGGAAATGAGGGTTTCTATCTTTTATCCACTCGAAAGCCTATGAAAGTGACATCCACACATAAATGTGTTCCGCACATACGTGTAGTGGGGATATTGTATGCGTGGTTGTGCAATGCTGACTTTCATGATGGGCCATAACATGTACAGGCTACAGCCAATGGGAACATTTCTGCGTGTGGTTGCGCAATGTTGACTTTCATGATTAGTCATAATACCTACAGGCTGCAGCCAATAGGAACGCTTCTCTATCAGCTCACAGGACCCATCAGACCACCTCATTATTATTATTATTATTATTATTATTATTATTATTATTATTATTATTATTATTATTAAATAAATGGATACTTAACGGAGCTGAAAATCTTAACAGAAACAGTTACTTTAACAGATACAATAGTAGAAACTTTGATATGGAAAAAGCTGCGTGCACATACCTGAAATGATCCAGGTTTAATCTATTTTGAATGCCCTTATTCATCTTCATTTATTTTCACTATCATAGCTTGCTAAGTATTATATCCACAGTTATATTCTGGCCACATGAAAAGATCGAAAATGAAGCTTTTTGAAAACAGCCACCAAGGCAAAGGAATTTTGAAACACTTTTTAACAGTTTTCGTATGTTTTTTTGAAAATGCAAACATCACAGTGTCAACCTGTGCATGCCTGTTGTGAGTTTTGCATATATTATGAATGTGCTATTATGTGCTATTATGTTACTTGGTGGTCTGTAATGAAACAAAGTGAAATTTGCAATATATATATATATATATATATATATATATATATATATATATATATATATATTATTACGCCTTCATGCGGCAGCTCCAGAATATGATACACATCGTACCTCCCCTAATTTCACCATTCTAGTGCTACAATCCATATATTTTGAATAAGACCCCAAACTTTAAGCAGTAGTTTCACCTCGTCGTCAGGCCACACATGTGAATCCTTGTATGTGCCTTTTTCTTTTCACATTACATCTTCTCTATTGCTCAGTACATATGCTCTTAATGTTATTCTTGAAGCGTATGAAATAACACTTTATGATATACTATCATTGGGATGATGTGCAAATAGTTTTTGTATTCTTGCTGTTCGTGTAGACAGAGACATTTTCAAAAATGCTGTTCATGTGGATAGGATCTTTTAGTACTAAAAACTGCATTTTCAAAAATATCCATGTTTAATGCTGTTTCACATCCACAACTTCAACAGGACCATAATGTATATACATTTCAAATATTTCTGACATCATAGCATCGAGGCTGTGTTTTTGATTTAAAGTGCGCTGCATGTTTGACTGACACCTCAAAGAAAGTTCTGCAACTAATAAGTAAACTTTATGCTGGAGATATGAGCCTTCTTCAGTTTAGTAAAATCTGCACGTTGTCAGCATTCGCTTCAGCAGGGACAAAGCAGAGTTTCCTTCCTCTCATTTTTACGCAAGGCCATTTTGTTCAGCAGGAGCACAGGTGCCTTCTGTATTGCTCGCTTTCATCCGCTCTCCATCACTGTCCCTCATCTCATCCTCACGCCTGAGCTCTTGTGGCTCCATGGCTATTATTGGCTTGTTTCTCTCCCCAGTAAGGGAAAGAGTAAATATAGGTGTGTGCGTGTGTGCGTGTGCGCGTGTGTGCGTGTGTGTATGTGTGTGTATGTATGCCCATGTTTTTTATATCTTGGTTGGGACCAAATGTCCCCTACAAGGAAAGGAATACCTGAGTTTTGAACTTGTGGTGACATTTGGTTGGTTCTAATTAGAGAAAAAAAAAAGAAGTTTTTTTTTAAACAAAAATATATTTTCTTTCATTATTATTCTTTTTTATTATCTTTCAACTTTTATTACAAAAATAATAAAGTGTCAATATAAGGTCCTCATGGGGATAAGTCAAACATGCTTCTCTCTCTCTTTTTTTTTTTTGTGTGTGTGTGTGTGTGTGTGTTTTATTTAGGACATTGCTCCATCAGGTTGCTGTGGCGACAATGTTTCCTTGGTAAAAGTAGTATCAGGCTGACACAGAAGTGAGACAGAGTCAATGACAATGAAAGATGGATAGAAAGAAATAGATATAGTGATTAATAGTGTGTGTGTGAGAGAGAGAGAGAGAGAGAGAGAGAGAGAGAGAGAGAGAGAGAGAGAGAGAAAGAGAAAGAGAGAGAGAGAGAGAGAGAGAGAGAGAGAGAGAGAGAGAGAGAGAGAGAGGGGGGGGTCATATTTAACACCATTTCAAGGCTCAGCAGTACGTCTACTAAGCATAAGCCATACAAGTTCCCTCTCTTTCACTCTCTCTCTCTCTCTCTCTCTCTCTCTCTCTTTTTTTTCTCTTAAAACTCACATTCCTTCCAAAGAATAGACTTCCTGTGAAAACTATAATGAATTTCTTGGTTACACTAGTGCACTTTTTGACCATGTACTACACAGTTATAGAAGGGATTTATTTATAATTGCACCCAGATGAGAATGGGTTCCCTTTTGAGTCTGGTTCCTCTCAAGGTTTCTTCCACATATCGTCTCAGGGAGTTTTTCCTTGCCACAATCGCCTCTGACTTGACCATTAGGGATACATTTATACATTTAATATTTAATTCTGAATGTATATATTTCTGTAAAGCTGCTTTGTGACAATGTCCATTGTTAAAATTGTTGCACAAATTAAATTTAATTGAATTCCTAACTTTTCAATACATACGTTGTTTGTTAGCCGTCATCAGTTTATTAAATGAATTTAGGAATACAAGTTTCTATGGATTTCACCTCTAAAAGGCTCTTTTCCTGACTAGCTCAGGACTCGTGTTTGATACCGTTAAATTAAAAAAAAAAAAAAAAAAAAAAAAAAAAAAAAAAAAACACCCAGAAAGTTCTAAATACCAAAAGCTGAATAAATCTGACTCCAATTTTAGAATTAATCTGAAGTATCGTTGCTATTATTGTGAGCATGTAAGGAATAAAACACTCAGGGTATTCTCCTATAGGAAAATAATAAGTTGGGGTTGTGTGAAGCAGCCTGATGTGAAGCAGCATTACTGTTACCACCCAGAGTTGATTATTTTCCAATAACATCATATCTGAAAGTATTTAATTCCTCTTACAACACAGCAATCTGCCTCCACTTACATTTCTTATTAATTAAAGAACAGTATGTCATACTTTCTATTCCTTTAAAGGTATATTTATTGTTGTGGAATGTCTGCAAATGCCCATGTGATATTTAACCCCATTTAAAGGTGCAGCAGTTGGTCTATAAAATGCCACCAATCCCACTCTTTCTTTTATTCTCTTTCTTGAACTAATATTCCTAGCTCACTTTTCAGAACATCTCCATGTACGCTCTTCACATCAGAACAGCATTAAATGGCATTACACAATGCAGCAGCACTGCAAACATTCAGGTAATCTTTGTGTCGTTTGTTAAAAGGACTGCTCTTAGCCTTCAGTGGTTTATTAAATGAAGCCAGAAATAAAAGTTTCTCTGCATTTCAACTCTTAAAAAAAAAAAAAAAAAAAAAAAAAAACCTTATTAAAATGCAGTGTACACAATGTTTCTTGTTTATTAGATACTCCTAATGTACCTTGTATTCACACTCTGTGGTCCTATTATCAGCTACATCCATCATATAGGTCACTTTGTAGATATAATTACTGAGTGTTGCTATGCACGGTTTGTCTCCCCCCCCATAACCCCCCCCCCCATATGTATTAATGGGAAGGACCACCAGGACCACCACTGACCCAACATGGCATCATTGGTCTAATGGACTAATTTGTAACAATTTGCATGACTCAATTTGTATGAAGAGTTAGAGGTGGGGTCTTTGTCTTCTTTTAACTTCATTTCCCATTGTGTATGACTTTATTAAATCAAGAAAAATCCAACCGAATCAGGTTTGGCGGCCATGTACTTGAAGGGTGGACCATTCCCAGAGATCAAGTGACTCAAAGTCAAATATGGTTGAGTTTAGACAAATAAATGTCCAACTATAAGCGGCCATTTTAACACTTTCATATATGCAGCATTTAGTCAGTTTGAATCGAACCGGTTTTTGTGATTTTGTGATTGCAGAAATTAACACAAAATCAAGCAAATGCTGCAATATTCACAGTAGCTTAAAATTCTTTAAAATTACAGCAGATTTTTCTTAGATTTGGGACAATATGCATCATAAGGCTGCAGCAAATTTGAGCATTTTTGGATGCAACAATCACAAAAAACTCTGCAAAATCCTGAATGCACTGCCTTAGTGTTATTCGTTAAGCACATGAGAAAACAGCAATCACACATGGAGAGGTGAGGTACAATCTGTGCTGAAGTACTGAAGAAATACCATATGTTCTGGATATTTGGACTAACAGAGAAAATGAGAAAATGATTTCAGGATGTGATACACAAAATCATTTATTTTGCCCTACCTTCATGTTCTCCATTGATATTTGTGATTTCTATACACACTTGCTGAAGACTTGTTTAACTTTCTGTCTCGCCATATCTCTGATCAATGGAAGAAAAAGTTTTACGGAAAAGTTTTAATCCCTACAAGCAGCTCAAGCAATGTTTCTACTTTTTTGGTGAATTTTATTATGTGCGGTGTGAAACCGAGCCAAATGGCAAATTAACCAATAGTATCAGTTTCACGCTAATTCAAACTCAGCAAAAGGACTAATATGTGCAAAAATATCCCAAGGCTTTTATTATATCTGGAATCCTGGCCAAGGTTGGCTCAAATACCACCAACCATATCTAATGCTTGTGTTGTATTTTGATTTTGGTGCAAAGCCAGCAGTATTATAGCTGAGATATGGTTTCACCAAGGCTGAGATGTGGCTGCTCTGGTAGTCATGCTGAGATTTATTTCACCGCCATAATTCTATGACTATGTGCGCCAGAAAGTGGTAAGTGTGGATCATCTAGGTGCTTACTCATTTGTTATCTTGGTACACATTACAGCAGGATATAGAAAAATAATCAATGAAGGAATAGTGTTATGTGGCCTAATTCGAAGCAGTGTTCCCAGCCTAAAAGGTGATTCTTTTCCAATAACAGCATTTCCTGATTTGTTTTATTCTTCTTAAACCAAAAAATTTCCCATCAATTACATTTTTATTAATTAAAGAACATATTATACTTGTTTATCCATTTATAGTTACATTTAATGTACTGGAATGTCTGTGAAACACGTTATCACTTATTATAGCAGTGATAATCCATCATTCACTCACCAGTCTCTCTTCTTTTCTCTCTCTTGAAGTTAATAGAACAAAAAGCACCATTTGTTATGTTACTGAGAAACCAGAAAGCACATAATCCTCCATCCTGAAGATTTTCCCATGGTACAAAACTTTCTGCTGCAAACCACTTACATTATAGACTTCCTACCATCCATTCATTTTCCATACTGCTTATCCTACACAGGGTCGCAGGGAGCCTCTCCCGGGGAACTCAGGGCACAAGGCAGGGGACACAATCACACAATTTTTTGGAAATGCCAGTCAGCAGATGTCTTTGGACTGGCGGAGGAAACCAGAGTACCCAGAGGAAACTCATGAAGCACGGGGAGAACATGCAAGCTCTGCACATGCTGTGTGGAAGCAGGACTCGAACCCCCAACCCTGGAGATGCAAGGCAAATGTGCTAACCAATAAGCCACTGTCTCCCTGCCCCCTTTCCATAAATGTTACATCTTCTTACAGAAAACTTCACAATGTCAATGATCATATGTTTTTCTTTTTTTTTTAAACAACACATTTAGTCCATTTAGAATTATGTGGTGTGTCCTTCATAAAAGTCCCTATTTAAGTTGTTACTATAGAATTTTAATATATAATATATTAGAATGAGTGCATTAATATAGACCTGTAATTTGCCTTACAGCCAGAACTATTGTCCGAGCTGCTGTTATAGAAAATTAATCAACAATACTGACCAAACAGACTCCAGAATTCAACATCAATGTACTATAATCACTATTAGCATGGAGTCATCACCCTCTAATCTAATCTTAAATCCTACATTCACTGGTGACATTACATTATTGGTGTAACTATTTCAGATTTGCTTGAAGTCATAATGGTATATTGTTCCATCTGTAGTGTGTGTTGTGGGTGGGTGTATGTGTGTGTGTGCGTGTATATATATACCCCTTTTTTAATGCTAGGTACTTATTCATTACAATCCTACACCATTCTTTGTTCTATTTCACCCCCAGCATTAGCATCAGAGAATATTTTTTAAATATCTTCTCTGACACTCTCATTCTTTATCTCTATCGTTCCTGCCAGCTGCGTGCCGTGCACGCTCCTCTGCCTGGTGAACACACTCATTTCCTTCGTGTCACTCTGAACAATAGATACACCCTCTTTCTTTCTGTCATGATATACAACCGTTCCACCGCACATCTCCCTCACTCTATTTATCAAGACCGGCTCCATGAGCAGAACGGCCATGATCAGAGAGCTTTGCTTTCCTGTCTGCATCTGCGTCAGATGTTTCTGAAGCCGCTAAGACAACAGGTCATGGGAAGTGGATTTCGCTAAAAAAAAAAAGATTGCTATTCGTGAGTCCTGATTTGCTTTCTGCTCATACTTCTTCACTTGGACGTTTGTATTTGTTCACACATACTGTAGGTGATTCATCTGACATTAGTATGCACATGTGTACAGGTGCATCTGAAAAAGAGTTCATTTTTGTCCGTAATTGAATTCAAAAAGTGGAATTTTCATATATTCTCAATTCATTACACATAAAGTGAAATATTTCAATCTTTTTTTTTTTTTGCTTTAATCTTGATGATTACGGCTTACAGCTCATGAAAGTCAGAAATCCAGTATCTCAAAATATAAGAATAAAGAATTTATAATACACAAATGTCGACCTGAGAAGAGATCTAAACAACGAATTAACTCAAAACACCTGAGCCTTTAATCTCTCAGTCTAGTTCAGTACACAACTACAATCACGGGGAAGATAAAAGTACATTTTGCATTTCATTCAGAAATCAAGGTCCCAGAGTCTGGAGGAAGAGTGGAGAAGATCAGAATCCAAGCTGCTTGAAGTCCAGTGTGAAGTTTCCACAGTCAGTGATGATTTGAGGTGCCATGTCATCTGCTGGTGTTGGTCCACTGTGTTTTCTCAAGTCGAGAGTCGATGCAGACGTCTACCAGGAGATTTTAGAGCACTTCATGTTCCATCTGCTGACAAGCTTTATGGAGATGCTGATTTCCTTTTCCAGCAGGACTCGGCACCTCCCACAGTGCTAAAACTACTAGTAACTGGTTTGCTGACCTTATTATTACTGTGCTTGACTGGCCAGCCAACTCGCCTGACCTGAACCCCATAGAGAATCTATGAGACACACCAGACCCAACAATACAGACGAGCTGAAGACCGCTATCAAAGCAACCTGGTCTTCCAGAACACCTCAGCAGTGCCACAGGCTGATCGCCTCCATGCCACGCCGCATTGATGCAGTAATTCATGCAAAAGGAGCCCTGGGTGATTATTAATGCAGCAATTAACATACTTTTCAGAAGGTCAACATTTCTGTATTATAAACTCTTTATTCTAATATTTTGAGCTACTGGATTTTTGATTTCCATGAACTGTAAGCCGTAATCATCAAGATTAAAGCAAAAAAATCTTTTTCGAGAGGCACCTGTATTTGTGAATGAAAGACAGAATGAAAGAGCACTCTCTTCCTTGAGTGGTCTTCCTTTCTTATGTGTTTGCCTCCATCCTCTCACATGTGTGTTTTCGCTTGTGACTGCCTATACAGGCAGTTTCAGCCAGATACACACACACACACACAACCTCTTTTCTTCAGGGAGCTGCCTGTCTTTCATATACCCTTCCACCTGTGTGTCCCCCTCACAAGTAGGTCAGGACGGAACACACCCACATACACACAGCACTCAAGTGTTGTATTTGTATTATCTTATGTATTATTACATTTGCATGAAATTTTCCTCTTTAAATACAAATGAAATGTTTGTCATACTGATGTATCAGACACACAAATGTCATTGCACATATCTATAAAATATGTCTGATTTTCTAGTTCACTCACATTCAGTAACACAGTCAGGGTCAGGAAAATCTATAAAGTTTCCTTTTTATTCATATCTGAAAGCATGATTTAGTATGAATGATTTAATGAAAAGGAGTTCATACTGTACATTCTATCCATTTGCAGTTATATTAAATGTTATGGGCAACCATGAAACAAATTCCTGTTATCACTTACACTACAGCACCTACAAACAGTCATTCCCTCATTAGCCTCTGTCATGAATGTAATAATACAAAAATACTACATGTCATGCTGCCGAGAAATCCCAAAGCGCAAAAATTCTGCTGGAAAACCTAAAGACAAAGGTTTACGTCAGACTGTTAAAAAGCACTGACACTGAAGAATGCTTCCAGGATGCAAAATGAACTTCACCATATCAATGATTACACACGTTTTTAAAACACTTTTATGTGGAATGTCCGCCCTGTGTAGTCCCTGTGCAAGTTGTAAATCAGAAATATCAATGAACTTCTTCTGACCAATCAGAATCAAGCATTCAACATCACTGTGGTATAAATATAACTTCGCATTACTATATTCTTTGCAATGATTGATATTTGGGTAAAAAAAAAAAAAAAAAAAAAAAAACTTAGTGAGTATTTTTCCCCAATTTTTCTCCCAATGTAAAATGTATACCATATGTATGTGTAGATTTCCATGTACACACTGACTCTAGAAATGAGAAAAAAACAACAACAAAGCTTCTTATGATAGAAAGATCTACGTATAGCATTCTAGCACAACATTAACAGAGTTACTATTTCTGATTTCTTTATTATAGCATACCACCTTACTGCAACTTGGAAACACCGTGCCCATGATTAGGTTCAGATATTGGTTTCTGGCTGGGGAACCCCGATTGCCAGCAGGCACAGAGAACAAATGTAAAGGCCCCCAGCCGATAGAGTAGACACCACCATCTGGAATCATGCACACGTGCTACGCTGGGCTCGGCAGAGTACTGTCACCATGACGGACCGCTTCTCCCTGCTCGCCTTTGTCCATTCGTTTCTGATCAATCTCCTTTACTCTCCTGCATTCCTCCTCCTCCTCATAATAGCCCTCCTGCTGTATGGATTGTTCCCGCTACAGTCATCCATCTTTCAGCGTTCCATTGAGCTTTAACTGCTGCAATCTCCGTCACTGCAACAGTAGTTATCCACAAATCCAGAGGATGAAGCAGAGGTGAGGAGCAAACTGTTCAAAATTGAGCTGACGCTATGAAATTCCATTCTGTAAATCATTTGCTGGGGGCAGATGATTTAAAATTGAGAGTCAATAAACGATTGAAATATATCAATTCTGAAAGTGTAACATTTTGCCAATTTGTCAAAGGCATAATGAATGGTTATACAATAACATTTGTGTGCCTCTGGCCAATGGGATGCACGTACAGTACATTCTTCATACTGTATATGAATCTGTTACTACGTGTTTATATATCATCCGTTGTTACAGTTGCATCAGCTTACACAGTTGATACATATTGCTTAGGAAAACATGATTTAACCTCATTTACATTTCCAAACCCTGCGGCTTATAATGTAGTGACTACATGGAACACAGTGTAAAATTATTAAGATATTATTACATTATGAGTGTGAGGAGTAGAAGTTGGAACTGAGAACAACAATCTAATTATTTTGTTGTTGTTTTTTTTTTTTTTTAAAAAAAAAGCTTGTGTGATATTGAAATGTCTGAATATCATGTGGGTGGCACAGTGGTACAGCTGTAACCTGGTGCGATCTCAGTTACTGTCTGTGCAGTGTTTCTCCTGTGTTTGCATGGTTTTCCTTCAGGAATTCTGGTTTCCTTCCAAAAATATGCTACTCGGTGTGAAAAATATCACCTACAGGTGTGAATATGTATGTGTATGTTTCCCTGCAATGAACTGCCATCCCATCCAGAGTGTATTCTTGTCTCGTGTACAGTGTTTCCATACCCTGACCGTGTTTGCATGCTATATATAGTGACAACACATAATCTGCTAATCTGTTGAACTCCAAGTTTATCATTCAGGTAGTCACCATGTACATAACATATTATTTAATAACTACTATGAACTATTTAGTAACTACAGTGAAACTAAATAGGTAATGTGTGTCGTTAGAAGTGTGACAGATGTAAGTTTGGATCCACCAACTGACACAGTATATTAGTGGAGAATGGTGTATTCAGTGAGATTTGGTCAGAATATTGAAAAAAAAATGGTGAAAATTCCTTCTATTATGAAACATTTTTAAGCAAAATGTCTTAGTTTATATTATATATTGCATTTCACTGCATTTCATTGGCTCTGTACTTGTACTCTGCACCATGACAATAGTTGAATCTAATCTAATCTAATATATATATATATTCAGATAGCATTTGAGAATGCATTTGTCTAAAGAAGAACGTATTGAAATTATTCTCAAGGCGGGATCAGGAAGCTGTCACAAGATAGTGATGGATTTTAACAATAAACATGGCAAGCACTTCATACGACACTGTTGCCACACTTAACACAATTCAAAAAGACTGGAAGTGTTGCAGACCAACCGAGGAGTGGACGTCCACGAACATCCACCGATGAAGACACAACTGACGTGGTGCTGGTATACATAGTCCCCTATATATGGAGACTTTTGGGACATTATGGTTTAGTCTTTAACATAGGATCTCATCATAGATATAAAACTATTACACATACACACAAGGACATATTCGGTGCAAAATATATGCACATGCAACACTATTTCAGATTACTATTATTATTATTTTTTTAAAACTAATTGTATCTCTTCTAGGTGTTGCATAGTCTAGTTGTGGTAAACGAAAGAAAAAACAGTGGAACAGATGGTAAGGAGATGCAGGCAGACGGTAAAGAAAACAACTAAATGTACTTTGTTAGTCTGCAAATACTTCAGACTCAATGAAGCCAATTCTACAGTGCACTGAATGACTACTCTGGGAAACATTATTTATTTATTTATTCATCTATTTATTTTTAACATTTTCTTTTGCTTTGATGGACCGTTAACACTTCAGTATCACTTTGCATGAAGTGAATGGCTGTGCATGAGACCACACAAGATTTGACACGGCTAGTTTAGAGTCATGGCAGCCCAAAGACACAGGTTCAGACTCGGTGCTATTGAGGTTGAGAAAAAATCTCGCAGACTCTGCTGTAGACATCACATTCTCTATCTGTCATTAAACTATTACATAAGGAGCTTACATTCAGAATGAACAGAGCTAGCAGCTTATCTACACAAGTGCATTTTAAGAATTGGTATATCATTAAATAGTGGAACATGATACACAAATTTATTATTTTGCACATTTATTGCTCAATGGATTTATTTTTGTCATTAACAGTGCAGTCTATAGAAGCTACTTCATACCATTGTTTTTTTTTTTTTAAATTACATTGTTGGTGCTGTTTTTCTTTGTAACACAAAATAAAAAGTAACCGACTTTAAGATATTTCTTAACAGCAAATAAGACAATTTAGATATCAAAAAAAGGCCCTTATTATGATTATTATTTTAAATGAAATAAATGGAGGGATTAGCCCTGATGGCTCATTTATATCATTTAATCTTGTTTCATATACTTGACAAAGTATGAATATTTGTTGAGAACTGATGGAACGAAGCCAATTTTCAGTAACACACTCATACTTTTATTCTCTACTGCAGCAAATATGACTTTAGATAGTGCTTTGATTGCTCATTCAAATGCACAAAGCTGCAATAAAAAGGTTTCACCATGCACACCTAGTTTGCCATTTAAACCTGCGGCATGCAATTAATGAGCTTTATGAGCTTCAACTACAAAGCTCTATAATACAAAATGCTCTGCATTAACTGACACAATTTCAGTCTTGATTTCATTTCGATTTATCTTGCTAGGTTTTATTTTAGACACAGTTCATGCGCTTAGTAAATAAACTCCTGGCATATATTACATTATGCTAGGGCCATGAAAAATCCAGGTTCATGTGCGCCATTCTTTCAGGGTGGTGCCCCAGTGCATTTCTGCTGGATCCAGTTTTCCTCATCACTCCTCATGAGCTGTTCTCATTGCTGATGAGGCCGGGGCCGACCTAGCTCACTGCCCAGGGAAATTAGCCAGCTGGCATGCCAAGACGCCGAGATTTTTTATGTCAGACTGCTGAGATTGGAGGAAAGCAGCAATTCCTCAGTGGCTCAATAAACAACCTGGGAAAGGCAGGTAATAGCATAGCCATAGCATAGCGTGTATGGGGATGGGGAACTGGAAGGTTCTAACCTAAGGTCGGAAGCAGAGCACTGGAGATGTAATGTTAACAAATCTCTCGGGAATCTCAAAGTACAGTTACCATGCAGCAATGGAATAGTGCAAGTGTGCACCAGACTTCCTAACTACATTAACCTCATGCTATCCTTTATTTATTATTTTTATTATTTCAAAACACATCTCCAAAAACATTGCAAACCTCAACTATAGACCCAGAAGCAATAAAATATACATGTTTAAGGATCATTTGTCTCTGAATGTCCTTAAACCTTTTGAAATTAACAAAGCAAACAAGTCCATTACATCTTGAACACTGGCAGACAAATGAAGAGCTTGTTTTATTATTTAGTGCAAGCTCTCTTGGTAAATAGGCCCTCTTTAAATCTCTGAATGCTTTACATTCAGAAATACGCAAAGACCCTCATAAACCTGTCCCATTTTACATTGCTGCACAAAAGCTAATGCAACAGTAGAGGTAATGAAAATACTATTTATTGTCCACATTGCTGGAAACAGTAACATTGATTATATCAAGCTTTAAATAATATATAGTATCATTGCTATGAAAAATCAATATGTACTTGGCTAATCAAGGAGAAATATCTAAAAAAAAAAAAAAAAGGATGAAGAAGAATAAAAGAACCAGATGTTTTCATTTTCATGGTTTAAAATACTTTAGCACATCTGTTGTGCAATTTTAAATTGATTAAATGTTATACATATTCATACCATATGCCATCAAAAAAAGATTTGAGTACAGTTGATGAATCAACTTCTGCTGCTTGGACACAACTCCAACCCACTAATATGTTGTTGTTGTATTTTTTACATATGACACATACCCCAGTTTTGCCCAGTATGCATTTTATTTACATGAAATGCAGCCGTGAAGCAATAAAATAAAAGCATTTAGCACACTACAGTTATCCAAGATCTGCGGAAAGATGTAAATCAAACAGGGGGAAATATGTTTCAGTGAATCTAGTTTATTATGTAGATGAATATAGACACTTGGGAATTGTGCTATTATGTATGCATGTATGTATGTATTTATTTATTTATTTGTTTGTTTGTTTGTTTGTTTATTTAATATTATTATTATTATTATTATTATTATTATTATTATTATTATTATTATTGGGTCTGAGTACACCTTTGTCGAGTCAAGACCAAGTCCTTAATCAATCGAGTCCAAGTCCAAAAGGGGTCCGAGTTGGACTCAAGTCCGAGTCCTTAATGGCCTTAATTGAGTCCGAGTCGAGTTCGGCCGAGTCCAGAAAGTAAGTAAATTGAAAAAAGATTTGAAATTGCTTATGTAAACTCAACACTGAGCTGTAAAATTAATACTTTAACCTTCACAAGCCAATGGCAACATAAATGTAACAATAAATACGACTATTACATTCTGCTATTGCCATGTAATATCTTTATTTCATGTCATCAGCACCTCAACTAATTTCCTATCAAAAAATATATAAATAGATGTAGAGGTATATGTATAACTTTTATTTTATTACAAGTGTATGAAGATACAAATTAAACTGTTTTGATGTTGTATCACACTATATTGTGTCCTCCAGGGTTTCAATGATTTGATGTCTCTCTCCCACAGTGATAGGTTGAGAGAGAGAGTACAGAGTAGAGTTACATTTAGCAGCGTGTCATAACATCAAGCTTCATGCTTTATTACTGCTTTTAATCCGTCTATGACTGACAACAAACTCATTTCTGAACACAGCTCCGTTCTTGTAACTTTTTTCATTTAAAAAAAATCCCTATCAGCAGGCTTTATGATATTTACTACATTAAGAAGTACATTTCACATTTCACATGAAATTCAAGACTGGAATCACCAAATGCTAATGTTTAGGGCTGGGTGATATGACTACAATCTCATTTCACGATAACGATACGTTTTCTCTGGTAGATCTACCAGTAATCAAGTAAGAAATACTATGGAAATTGAATAAAGCAATTAAATGTCAAATTTAATTGCTTTAAAATTGAGCCCCCTTTGTTCAAGGACTCATTATTCCATATCTGTTCGTCAAATGTCTGTGAAACTTGTTCAGTTTGTGCTCAAGTCCAAGTCTGTGATTGAGTACCCCAACTGTAATTATTATCCATCCATCCATCCATACTCTACCGCTTACTCCTTCAGGGTCACGGGGAAACCTGGAGCTTATCCCATGGAGCATCTGGCACAAGGCGTGGTACACCCTGGACAGGGTGCCAGTCCATCGCAGGGCACAATCACATACACACACACACACACACACCCATTCATACACTACGGACACTTTAGACACGCACATCAGCCTACCATGCATGTCTTTGGACTGGGGGAGGAAACCGGAGTACCCTTAGGAAACCCCCACAGCACGGGAAGAACATGCAAATTCCGCACACACATGGCCCCGGCGGGACTGTTATTATTATTATTATTATTATTATTATTAAATAAAGGTTTTACACTACATATAAAACAGCAAATATACAATCTGTGGTGTTGACATGTTCCTGGAATGCTTATGTCAAATATACTGAAAATTATATAAACTAAATATTGAGACTTAACCCTTTCATGTGTTTCACACTTGGACAATAATTTAAGGCTGTTTATAGGAAAATATAAGATGCAAATCACCCCCAAATCACTCGAGACCATTAATGTTATATTACATAAATCGTTATCCTGATCTTTACACTATTTGCCATCCTCAGTGCAACATGTCTCTGGAATATTTTTTCCAAATCTTCTACACAAAATCCCAAATGATATCAAATACATACACTCACCATCCACTTTTATTAGGAACACCTGTACACCTGCACATTCATGCACTGATCTAATCAACCAATCGTATGGCAGCAGAGCAATGTATAAAATCATACAGATACAGGTCATGGGCTTCATTTAATATTCACATCAAACATCAGTAGGGAGAAAAAGTGTGTGACTCTCTGTGACTTTAACCGTGGTATGGTTGTTGGTACCAGATGGGCTGGTTTGAGTATTTCAGAAACTGCTGATCTCCTGGGATTTTCACACACAACAGTCTCTAGAGTTTATACAGAATGGTACGATAAGCAACAATAACAAAAAACAAAAAACAACAACAAAAAAAACACATCTTGTGACCAGAGGGTCTACAGGCTAAAAAACCTTGTTGATGAGATAGATCAGAGGAGAATAATTATTTTTAGGCATAATATATCATGGTACACCCATAACTAATAACTAGAATTGATCTTTGGAACTTATGGCATGCAGTTGTAGTAAATAATAATAATAATAATAATAATAATAATAATAATAATAATAAATAATCTGGATATGTTTTCTAATAATTTATACACAAAAGTGAAAATAACTAAGATGAACAAAACTCAACCAGAACACAGACTTCAAAATTTCAATCCCATATTTGTACCTACATACTGCTGCTTTAATCACAAACAGTGTCCTGTGCTCATCCCAGGACTCTTGTTCACAATCTGCTCATACTTTCAACACACTTAATACTATTTGTCTTTACTCTTCTACACCTGTGCACTGTCCTGGATATCACTGGCTTCATCCCATGATGTTTCAGGGAGTTTTTTTTTTTTTTTTGCCACTATTACCATTGTCTTGCTCATTGGGTATATAAATCTAGTAATTCTGTAAAGCTGCTTTATCACAACATCTATTGCTGAAAGCACTGTACAAGTACAACCGAATTGAATTGACTTGAAAGTAAGAAGAAATAAAAATTGTGTGGCTACAGGGGTGGTATTAAGCCACAATCAGTAACCAGACATGTGCAGGCAATCATGGTCAATACCTCTGCCCACAGAGTTCTGCCCACATGCAAGCCCTGCAGCTAAAATAACTGGGTCCTCCAGATCCTAGTTGGATATAACTTCGAAGCTCGCTTTCTATTCTTGTCTAAATAGCACCCTAATACGGCAATTATTATCCCCCTTACAGTGATGAATCACTTTATAGCACACAGTTCTCTTCATCAGGTGACTCATTTTCTCAGCTCTGCCATATACAGTCCAGTTTCCTTATATACCCTTTAAATAAATGCTGTGTGAACCATTTCTGTCCATTGTGGTAAATTATTAATCATAGGCGAGCCTGAAGCATTAGGCAAATTCCAGCTGATAATTGGTTCCACACTCCTGCAAAATAGTGCTCTGTGGAGCTGCTGTCAGAATTAAACGCTTTGGAAGTAATTTGTAACAAATGCAATCACAGCATTTTGTTTTGCTTGACATCTCTGCATAATTGATTTTTGAATGCAGAGAGGTGTACGTATTGCAAATAAAACTCTTTTTATTTCTTGCACGGTGTTTAATAAAATCCAGTTCAGGAAACTTTGTGGAATGTTGTGTGTGTATGGGCAGTGAAAAATCAATCAAGAACACATGTCGTTGAGGATATTGTGCTGCCCGTGTAGATCATAGTTTCATTGAAATTGAATGAGCAATCAAGAGAAAAGGGCTGTAACTGATAATTGAATCAGCTATAGCCATGAAATCAATTAAGGCCGTCACCCCAGTCTTGGAATTGTGAGGTTAATTGGCTTGTGCCAAAGAGATTTGGAGAAATGTCAAAGGCTGAGTATTTGCAAAAGATGAGCCTTGTGCTTGTGCCTTCATTTGTTCAGAGCTTGCATCATGCTTTCCATTGCAGTCCTGAGTTTTTGAATCACTCAGGTGCAACAGAAGTCTTGGCTCGCATGAAACGACTTTTACTCTTGGTGAAAATGGAAAAAAAAAAAAAAAAAAAAAAAAACCCAAAACAACAGTTTGCAAACCCGTGCTTTGATCTCTGTTTTTCAGGGCTTCCCAGTTAAGTTTGCTATTCATCGTTCCAGGAAACCATGTTGGCTTTGAATCCTGCAAGCGAGGGACTATCTGAGGGGAAAAAATAGCCACATTGATTCGCCCTCACCTTCCTTTTTCTTCGCTGTCTGCTTTGTGCCCTTAAACGTCTCCCTTTTGCTCTGTTGAGTCCCATTCAAAGCTAGCCAGCAATGATGAACGCTCCAGTAGTTTGCTGCGCCCTGGCAGAAATAAGCCTGGAGCCGGAAGGGAAGCAGAAAGCCAGGTGGGGGGCTAATGGCCACGACGCATATTTTCTGTATGTGGAAGGAATGATGTAGGGGGGGGGGGAAGGTGACAAGAAAGGCCTGGAGTCTTAGGACAAAACCATCTGCTTTTGTCACGCTGAGCATCAAAGCCAGGAGGAGCCCTGCAGGAGCTCTCTTTTCAGTTTGGAAGGGTCACATATGGAGCTCTCAAATCTCCAGGAAGGTTCCATGCAGGCCTATTGGATTCTCGCTGGCTCTGCATGCCTCTGGGCTTTTGAATGCCATAAACTATACAAAAATTCCATTATTTGAGCTGGAAATGCTGATAATAGAGGAGTTTGTTTGACCTGGGGGGGTTGGAGCACATCCCCACATCTCTAAACTTGAGCTCAAATGAAATGGGGTTTATTTTAGTTGGGTGAACAGAATTAAAAATAAAAATAAAAAAATGGGTCAGCATGTGGCTTAAAAGAACATGCTCAGAGGGTGATTAATTATTAAAGTGACTAATACTACATTTGCCTCCAAGCGCCAGTGACTTTAATCCATGGCGGTGGCACAACTTGCAACATACAGCATCTCACTCACACACACCCAATCTCACTCTGTCTCTCTCCTGCCCTCTCTCTATTTCTTATTTGCCACTCGCTCTCTTATTCGCTGAATTCAATTTCAGTTTCAATTAGCTTTATTGGCGTGCGCAAGATACATATTTGTGCTGCCAAAGTTTTATAACGCCGTGGTGTCAGTGTGTTTCTCTCTCAATTCCCGCCTGTCTCTGCGCTCCCACCTCCTCACCGTGCTTTTGATGAAGCAGCTGACTAACTGCTGCTGCTCTCAAACTGCTGCTATAATTGTGTTAGAGAGACGGGCTGCAAAAATGTGCAATATGTTGTATAATTTATTTCCTAACAAGCCTAACGACACAACAGATCCGTTAGCTGCAAAAGTTGCCAAATGATGTCGGGTTCGGAAAATTGTTATGGAAAAACAAAACCCTTCAGTATGATCTTGATAAGATTGGGGTGACATCATCACAGAGGGGACGCCGTGCAAATCTGTCCCCACCAATCACGCCACCGTCATTTCTTGGTTATTTACCTCACCTGTTCTCTCTCTCTCTCTCTCTCTCTCTCTCTCTCTCCTTCTGATCCCCACCTACTCGTCTACTCTATCCGACTTCCATTTCTGAGTCATTAAGGAGATGGTTTTGGCTAGAGTAAGACATGGCATGGGGAGAAAGAGAGAGAGAAGGAGTGGGTGTCATTAGTTAAATATTATCCAGCCCCTTTCATTACACCCAGGCTAAAAACAATAGAGCATGTGGAGACAGTCTGCTGCCCAGATCTCAGCAATAACCCACTACCGACCTCATCATCATCTTTCTCTTTCTCTCTCTGTTTGTTTATGAGAAAGAGCTCTGCCATGGAAAAAAAAAAAAATCAGAGAAAGAGACTGATGTCTGATTAGGGATTCTCTAATACTCAAATTTTTTGCAGTATCCACTTATTCTCTTATGTTATGCTCAGGTACAATCAAATCTGATTCTAAAATGAAGGATGTCAGCAAATTTCCTTATTATTCCATTTAATCTTTAGTACATTGTACGCTCAAACTCATGCCTGGTCAGAGTTTGTTTAGATTTGAGCATAGCCTTTTAACAACCTGAAAAACCATCGATTTTTGTTAAACGATCATTATTCAAATCAATATTATCCAAAGATGCAGCAAGTATAGTAAGTGGAGCAGTATAATCTTTGCTGGAAAAAGACAAAACAAAAACAACAACAACAATAGAAACCATCACAGAAATCTAATGGTTTCCACTACAAATAACATTACAAACCATCAGCGAACTATTAAAACCATTACAATTATTGGTCATTATTGATATCCACTAGACAAAACATGCCACCAATAGAAGACAGAGACCCACAGGGACCATTACAGTTTCCAATAAAACCAATAGAATTATCATTATAACCATTTAAACCATTACATATTCTATGAGGGTTTCTATTGTTTTTTTTGTTTTTTGTTTTTCCAGCAGAGTACTAATAACAATAAAAATAGAAAATAAGATAGCAATCACAGTTGCGCATATGGGAAGTCAAATTTTTAAATGTGACTCAAAATATGCAAATGTGGATTTTTAGCAGCATATTAGTCCATCAGATGAGTAACAGGTGCATTTATGTACAAAACTCTGCGCTGAGCTGATGTGTTTTTCAGAGGTTTTTCATTTCTTTTTTTAATTTTTTTTTTTTTAGATTGTTACATAATTTCATATCAACACTACAAAACAAACAAACAAAAAATCAAAACATCAGATATGGTTGTATTTAATATTTTGGTCATCTCTTTCTCAGTGTTATATTCATACATGAAATAAGATTTTTTTTGGTTCAAGATGAAAATGTGAAAGCTTTAATTAAATTTGACCATAAATAAGCACATCTACGTAGTTATAATTAGAAACCACATTACTAGCTGCTGGTGAGGATGCGAAATGTTGCAGTTTTCTACCTGATTGTGGTCTTTTTTGTTTTATTTATGTTTATGCTCCTCCCCCCAGAAACTCTAAACAAAAGCACTTCTAAGTCAGCTACACATCTTCCATTTCTTTTCTCAAATTTGGTTTTTAAACCACTTCCTGATTGGATCATTGACTGAAAAGTTAGCGATTGAATCTGCGCTCCCTTGCTTTTCCAAAGTCCCTGGATGTAGTGTTTTGAAAATTGAGATCTGAATATGAAGAATTGAATTTGAAATGTTCTGTCACCAAAACCTGAATTTTCATTTTGATTATTATCAAACTGAATTTGATACCTTGCATATAAAATCAAGCCATGGAGTAACATTTCACTTTGATTAATTCAAATTCAAAACTTCACTTACAAATACAAATAAAGGCATTTTTATTTGTATGATTTAAATTCAGATTGTAGTGCTACATTTCCATAGGGGAAAAAAGTGTGCAGGACAGTGGGACTCCAGGACCAGACAGGACAGTACAGTGGGACATCAGGACCAGAATTAGTGTAGATAAACACTGGTGAAATCAGTGGCTAGCATTGCCATCCTTCAATTCTGAGCTCGGGTTACTGTCTGTGTCAAGTTTCTGTGCATGTTCTCCCTGTGTTCTTATGGGTTTTTCTTTTTAATCTGGGTTCTCCGCCTACATGCAGCTAATTGAATTCATTACACTTAATTTCCCAAAGATGTGAGTGAGTGAGTGAACATGTGCATGCATGATGCCCTGCAATGGATTGGCGTCCCATCTGGGTGTGTTCCTGCACCCTGTGTTCCCAGTGTTGGCAATGGATCTACCTTGACCCTGACCAGGATATAGTGCTTATTGAATATGAAGATGTACTTAGTCAGTAACTAAAAATGACTAAAAAATACCTGGTTGAATGTGTAAAGAATGCATCAAGTTCATCTATAAATGCCGGTATAGAGAATATAAAAAAACTGTTATACCATACACTGTGTGAGATTGCCTGAATATGGAATTTCATTCCACTGATTAGGAGACATCTCAGAAAATGGCATGCCAATCATCCTGCGGTTAAACACAGATGAAATGTGTTGAGGTGTTGCCAGGACAAGGCTTGGAATGCAAGGACAAGCTTCTAATTTGAATTTTACACAGGTAGTGCAGCTGATTTTGACACAGACTCATGCTAGAAACAGGTGATTTCTGAATGCTTTGTAAAGTTTGATTTTTTTTTTTCCTCTCCTCATAATAACAGATTAGTGGATGTAATCTAGAGCCTATCGCAAACTTTCACTTCATTCCAAATAAAAGAGACTGGGTCAATATTACTACTTATTTTTTTTAATCCATAAACTTGCAGTTTGGGAAAAATGCAATCTTTATTACAAACTGTGTGGTCCATTTCTGGAAAATTGCATTTGGCTTTGTCATGATTCCCCCTTGAAGCAGCGTGCTCTAAGCGCGAATGCGCGAGCACCTGCTTTTCCGTTGTTGACCGTAATGACATCTGGACACGTGTGTTTTGTTAATGTTTCTGTCATGTCTCCTCCCTGTTCTGTCACTGGCTCGGATTTCACGTGGGTCTGTATTGCTTTCAGCTGCTAGCGGTTTAGATGCTGATATATACCGACAGAATCTTGACAGAATCTTCCGCCGAAACATGGATGCAGCAGGAGAACGGAGGAGACGCAGAACCCGGAAGTCGACGCCAACCGTCCCTGCTATGGACTCAGTCCACTTCCCACAGTGGACATTTATGGAGCTTCCTGATCCATTTGACGGATTTTTCGGTGCCCCTGAATATTTTCTGGTAGACTGTCAATTCTATTTCGCCAGCCTGTTAGACCCTAAGCCAGAGGAGAAGCAATGGCTCCGATTCATGTGGTCCCGGTTCTTTGGACCAGCCCGTCAATGGGTGCAGCTCAGACTGGATAAGCACTGTAGGAACATGGACAGCGTAGAACAGTTTGTGGGGGAATTCATGATGCGATTGGGGAGTCCGGAGGCGAGGGACGAGCTAGAACAACTTCTCAGGGGGGTAAGTCTGGCAGGCGAACCTGCCCTGCCGTTTACCCACTACTACAGGCAAATTCATGCAGAGCTCAACTCTGAAGTCAAGCCTCCAGTCCCCGAAATCCCAGTCAAGCCTCCAGTCCCTGAAATACAAGTCAAGTCTCAAGTCCCTAAGGTCCAAGTCCAAGTCAAGTCTCAAGTCCCTGAGGTCCAAGTCAAGTCTCAAGTCCCTAAGGTCCAAGTCCCAGTCAAGTCTCAAGTCCCTAAGGTCCAAGTCCAAGTCAAGCCTCCAGTCTCTGAGGTCCAAGTCAAGCCTCCAGTCTCTGAAGTCCAAGTCAAGCCTCCAGGCTCTGAAGTCCAAGTCAAGCCTCCAGGCTCTGAAGTCCAAGTCAAGCCTCCAGGCTCTGAAGTCCAAGTCAAACCTCCAGGCCCTGAAATCCAAGTCCAGGTCAAGCCTCCAGGCTCTGAAGTCCAGGTCAAGCCTCCAGGCTCTGAAGTCCAGGTCAAGCCTCCAGGCTCTGACGTCCAGGCCAAGCCTCCAGGCTCTGACGTCCAGGCCAAGTCTCACGTCCCTGAGGTCCAGGCCAAGTCTCACGTCCCTGAGGTCCAGGCCAAGTCTCATGTCCCTGAGCTCACGTTCAGGCCTGCTGATCCAGTTGACCAAGCTCTGCTCACGCCCCAGTCTGCTGACACGCCCAGCCAAGTTCTGCTCACGCCCCAGTCTGCTGACACGCACCGCCAAGTTCTGCTCACGCCCCAGTCTGCTGACACGCACCGCCAAGTTCTGCTCACGCCCCAGTCTGCTGACACGCCCAGCCAAGTTCTGCTCATGCCCGAGTATACTGACACGGCCAACCAAGCTCCCATGCCCAAGGTTCACCTGGTGACCTCAGAGCCTCAGCCCCCCTGGTCAGCTGTGGACGTCGCTCAGCCTCCCTGTTCAGCTGAGGTCGTTGCTCAGCCTTCCTGCTCCATGACAAACATTGTTCCCCCCTTCTGCTTTGAGGAGACCCACGCTCCTCTCCCTGGCCGCACGGAGACCCACGCTCCCCTCCCTGGCCGCACGGAGACCCACACTCCTCTCCCTGGCCGCATGGAGACCCACGCTCCTCTCCCTGGCCTTACAGGGGACGTCGCTCTTCCTTCATGCTCCGCCGAGGACATCGCTCAGCCTGCCTGCCCGGCTGCGGACGTCGCTCCGCTTTCATGCTCCGACGAGGACGTCACCCTGCTTCCCTGCTCTGCTGAGTACAGTGCTCTGTTTCCCTGCTCCGCCAAGGACGTTGCTCTGCCTTCATGCTCTGCCGAGGTCGTCGCTCCGTCTTCCTGTTCGGCTGTGGTCATCACCCCGCTTTCATGCTCCGCCGAGGTCGTTGCTCAGCCTGCCTGCCCAGCTGAGGACGTCGCTCAGCCTCCCTGTTCAGCCAGGGATGTCGCTCCGCTTCCCTACGCCGCCAAGAACACCGTGTAGTTTCCTGGCTCGGCTTGGGACATTCAGCCCAGGGGGCCGGGGCCGCCCATGAAATGGGATGACTCATGGCACTCCGGGAGGAGTGCCTTGGGGGGGGGTTCTGTCATGATTCCCCCTTGAAGCAGCGTGCTCTAAGCGCGAATGCGCGAGCACCTGCTTTTCCGTTGTTGACCGTAATGACATCTGGACACTTGTGTTTTGTTTATGTTTCTGTCATGTGTCCTCCCTGTTCTATCATTGGCTGGGATTTCACGTGGGTCTGTATTGCTCTCAGCTGCTAGCGGTTTAGACGCTGATCATGTCCGCATATATACCGCGCGCCTCCCAGCACACAACGCGGAAGATTAATACTTTAGAGTTAGTTTAGCTCGTATCATATTCATAGTCATGGTCCATGTTTATAGGTAGTTCGCGCTGGATTATCCGCTTCCAGTCCCTCGTCATAGTTCGTTTCTTGTTTTGTTTATCGACCCGGTTTTCCGTGACCACGACCTAGATTCCTGCCTTGCCCCGTGTATGTCTGTTTGCCAATCGCCTGACCTCTTGCATGTTTATGGATTACGTTTTGGATCACGTTTTGGATTTGTCTGCCTGTCTCTCTTTCATATAAACAACTGTTCATCCTGCACTTGCATCCGTCCTATCTCTGCTCCGTCACGATTCATGACAGGCTTCACAATAACTCCACCAAAAACACAGACCATACACACCCACACCCATGAAGACATGATTCAATAAGCAGAACATTCTATAACAAACACAAGAACATAACGAAGCTTCAGTCTCCTGTTCTAACGTGCTGTGAGTGATTAGGTACATATAAAATAAGTACATTAAAACAAGTGAATTGCAAGGCAAGGCAACCATTTGTGGAATGAGTCACTAAAAATATTATTTGTAGCTGTAGGTACACTATATCACTTCCCAGAGGGAAGCTTGTGATATTCACTAAAAACATGATAGGAATGATCTTTACGCTTTCTGTTTGTTCAAAATTTCATTCATCACGGATACCCATTTCCATTGTTTCTTTATAATTTCATCTGCCATATTGACAAATCTGGATGTTTTTTCTGATTCCTTAACCCAATAAAGCCATACCAAGTGAACATTTTAATTTACAACATTCACAATTCTCTACTGTATAATCCCAAGTAAGACAATTTCACTTCCAGGTTTTAACACTATAAAAAGGTTTATACTTATGCACACCACTGTATAGCCGAAGATTTGATTCTTAAAGCTATTGCTGAATGGCCCAAAAAGTTACACATTAACTGTTGAGCAAACACTTCTTAAATATGTAATAAAAATAAGGTCAAGTCAATGAATGTCAGGAGAACCTGACAGTGCTTACAAAATTCTTATATGTTCACTCATTTAACACATATATTTCTGTACTTTAAATAAAAAACACAGCAAAGCTAAAAAAAACCCAATTAGGTTGCTGTTGTGTGAAACACTACTGCACACAATGAGGCAGAAATCCACTGAACTGTAACCACCATGCCCTTCAATTGTTGAAAATGGGGTGTTAAAGGCTCAATGGTGGAAATTGCTCTAGAAATTCAGGAGGATTCAGTACTTCCTCATCATGGCCAGCACTTTGCACTCATAGCATGAGCAATTTGAAACAAAAAAAAAGATAGAAGAAAATACATCCTTCCTGGAGAGGAAAAAATTATATATCTTCAAAAACAAGTCACTTTAAAGCTATTTGTTCACAATTACATGGCCAAATCTTTTTGTGCAATTTCTCTATAGATCAAAGATGAGCTTTCCTCTATTTTACCCATCAGACCACTGGAGCTACACTTCTGGTCTCATGGCAACTTGAACCCTTTTGTTCTTTTTTTTATTCTTGCTGCAGGAAGAATTCTTAATCGATCTCCATGGTCACTGGTAAAAATGATGGTCAAGGTGAGCACACAGGTTTCTGTTTATTAAACTAATGCTTAGAGCTAAATGATATGTAAATCAATAAAGGTTAACCCAGTTAATCCACCAAAGCCTGCATGATTAAACGAGGGCCTGTGGCAGGAAAGAGCTTAGCTGCACTTCCTGGATATATTTACTTAGATTAAATGATTCAAACACTGTGCGTTTGTAATCAAAGCATAAAAAACGGGCATGCATACAGCAAATCCAAGTGTCTAAAGAAGTACTTGAAGAAATAATCTAAACATTGTCATCAAAACAAGTTTGGAAGATTCAGTCAATTAAAATAGAAAAAGAACTCAACGGTTATTTCTTCTGGCAGGGTTTAGAATTTACAGCTTTTACCAACATATGAAGTTTCACACACACAAAAACATCCAAACAAACAAACAAACAAACAAAAAACATGCAACATTTCTGTAATCCTAAAGTTCCAGGGGAGTTTAAAGCTGCTAACATTGGTAACAAGAAAATCCTGGAATGACAGAGCATAAAACCAGAACTTTACCACAAAAACAGTACTCTTGATGGCATGGCACTAATAATAATAATAATAATAATAATAATAATAATAATAATAATAATAATACTGTTGAATAACTGAATTTACAGTTGAAAATGAAACTGAAAGTTTACAAACGCTTGATTATTAATACTATGTGTCGTTACCTGGATGATCAACAACTCTTTTATTGTGTCGTGAGAGTTGTTCACGAGTCCCTTGTTTGTCCTGAGCAGTTAAACTGCCCACTGTTCTTCAGAAAAATCCTCCAGGTCCTGCACATTCTTTACTTTTCCAGCATTTTCTGCATATTTAACCCCTTTCCAAAATCGGCTATATGATGTTGAGGTCCATCTTTTCGCATTAAAAACAATTGAGGGACTCGTACACAACTGTTACAAACGGTTCAAACATTCACTGATGCTCAATATGGCAACACGGTACATTAAGAGCTGGGGGGTGTAAACTTTTGAACGGGATGATCGGGGAAAATTGTTATTGTTTTGTGTAAAGATCTTTTTTTTTTTTTTTTTTTTTTTTTTTTAAATTTAGTACTGTCCTTCAGAAGCAACATAAGATATTTACATGTTTTCCTGAAGACAAAATAATAACAATTTACACCAATCATCCTTTTCAGAATTTTACACCCCCTGGCTTTTAATGTATCCTGCTGCCTTCTTGTATAAGCTTATACCTGTTTATTTAAAATGAACACGAATACATTGCTGTGTCTGCAGTCCAGCTCATGAAATGCAACGAGGGGTTCTGTTCCGTTACATGACGTGTCAGTATGTCCCAGCACTTGCATAATCTTAATACACACTCAAAAGTATGTACTTTTTCCTTCACAAAAAGAATACATACTTTTAATACATAATATAAGTATGCCAGCTGGGCTGCGTGTTAGCTCTGACGGTGTTAGGCTACTGTCACACTGGATATTTGCCACAATATTTAATTTCCCAGCAATTACATATTTTTAGATATGCATCAAGCAACGTAAAAAAAACAGCAAGGCAAAGTTCAGTGTGTCCCATACTTAATAATAAGCAGATCAACAAAATAAAGATCCCACAGTTCCTGCCTTCTTGTTTCCTATTGACTCACATGTCTGAAGGTCCTGAATTAACATGTTTTAAATTTAAAATTTTGGCTCAGCTAGATTATCTAACAGCAATAATACAATCCAAAAATAACTGCATAGTGAAACACATGCCTCTTTCACATCCTGCAAACTTTTGCTTTTCACTGAACTGGATTTTCCAGTGGGTGAATTTTATTTACATTTAGTCTGGCCACTACTTTGGCTAACAAAGCGAAAAGGTAGTTTTCAAATTTCTCACGTATTGATGTTGCAATTGGACAAAACTTGTAAATGCTAAGGCATTAGCCTAATCGGTGTTGGCTGGTTTGAGAATTCATCAGGCCCCACTGCTTCCTTCTCGGAGTGACATACTTTACTGAGCGGTTACTCATCAATATCACCTCCACTTGGTGAGACCCTCAGTGGAAGCATGGGTAACCTTTACCTTTCCAGGCTGGAGGCATAACTCGCTATCTTCTCAAGGCAGGTATGGCTTGGGCTGGATCTGGTTTATCTGGGGAAGTTCTGTAATGTAAGTTTTAAGGTCAATACAACACATATTAAGCTACCAAACTTAAATTGAGGAGTTTCTCCAGGAGTTTTAGAAGTTATCTTTTTCATCAAAACACACCAATTTTCCTTTGCACATGAGGTCTCTTGGGGTGATTAGTAGGTGCTAGAAATAACAGAAAGTTCTTTGTTGCTTTCTCCTATTTATATTATAATAGTCTTCAGACTCTTAAAAAAGTTAGCAAAGTAGTTTCTCTCTAAAAATACCTTCCAGCAAAAACAGAAGAGCGAGTACTGATAGTGATAGATTGTGCAACCTCCAGCCTACATTTTAACCCCAAACTTAACTTTGTGTTAACACAACAAGACCTCCTAATAGCAATCAGCAATGTAGCCTATCCTCCAGGCAGTCCTTGCGTTACAAAAAGTGTTAGCAGGATATTGGTTTTTCACTCAGAGTTTAACTCATGTGCAGCATGGTGGCACAGTAGATAGCATTGCTGCCTTTTACAGCTCCAGGATTCTGTGTTTAAGATTGAACTTAAATTATCAGTGTAGTTTCTGTTCATGCACTCCCTGTGTCTATACAGGTTTCCTCTGAGTTCTTTGGTTTCCTTCCATCTCCAAAAAACATGCCAGTAGGTGGATTGGCTAACCTAAAAGGGTGACTATGTGTGAGTGGTGCCCTGTGATGGACTGACGTCACATCTGTGGTGTATTCCCATGCCATGTCTTAAAGATGAATGAATGAAAAACTGTGCCAGCTTGCCTAATCCAGATACATGGATAAGTAATCTCAACATACAATATACACTCGCCTAGCATACAGTTAATGACATATTTGGTTTATGCTATCACTGGCATGCTAAAGGAGTTAATCATAGCAATCGACAGACTAGCCAAGGTAGCAAGCAACAGTTTTTATCTTATAATTCAATCTCGATATACATACAAAAACAAAGCCTAATTGTTTAGTCAGGCATTAGAGTTTCTTACACACTTATTACTGTTTGCATTTACACTTCTACTGTAATGATTTATAATCCCACTCTCTAGTGTCAACCCGAAGAGAATGGGTTCCCTCTCAGACTGTCTTTAATTTTAATTTCATTGAAATGAAAAAAAAAAAAAAAAAAAAAAAAAAAAAAAAAAAAAATCTAAAATAATGAGCGATCAAAGGGTTAAGGTACGTTCACACATGCAGTGACTCACAAAGACAAAGCAAGCGGAGATGATACATTTTCAATGAGAGCTGGTGACTCCCGTTGATAGAGACCATTGGCGACTAAATGTGGGCGTGTCCAGTGACGCGACAAAAGTTGAACTTTATGCAAATATGGATCAACTTGCTGCAGCGACTACCAGTGGAAGTGATGACAGTAGAGCACACGTAATCTGTGATCCACCATGCTGCCTGCGAGTCCAAATTGTTTTGTGGACCCAGACAGTCCGGTGCTTGCATTTTCACCCCAGATAGATGGGGGATAGACAAAAGAACTAGTTTCTTGTTAAAAGAGGAATTCTACTTGTGCCACCCATTGATAAATGTTATTATGGCAACCAGAAGTTGGAATTACCTTCGGGAGACTTCATATTATAGCGGCTGCCGACTTGCAGCAATAAAATCGCTGCATGTGTGAATGTAGTTTTATATTGCATGGCCTTAGCAAATGGTACTCAACACGTTACGTTGCATGGCAGTAGATCTGGGTAGATTTTTTGAGTGTTATATATTTTAATTAAATCAAAGTGCAAGATATGCATGATTATTAAATGTCACAGTGTTGAATATGAAGATTTGGCCAACATATGAAGACTAACCCTAAAACAAAACCACTAGCTTAATTTACGAAAACACCAAAACAATTCTCAGGGGAATGTCAGCATGCTCCACTGTGGGTGGAAATCACTTTTTCTCCTCAGACTGACATACTGATGAGGTTGGCACTCACTTACTTGTCGAGTTGTTGAGCAGCTAGTTCAGTCCTCCACACAAAACCCTCCACGCAAAACCCTCAGGCTGGTGACCTCCGAAAAAAAAAAAGAAAAAAAAAAAGCTCATTGGAAAAGCATACATGACTTTGGCTCTCTTAGTCCAGAGGCACTATTTGACTATCTACAGACAGAAGATATGCTTAAGATGGACCAGTTTTACTTTGAGAAGTTTTGTAATGTAATTTGTAGGTGTGCTGATATATATTATATAAATATATATATATAAAGGAATATCTATAATTACCTAAAATGATCACATGTGTAATGAGCATCTTAAAAACTGATGTTCCAGCCTTTCTCAAGAGAGTTGTAGCAAATCTCATTTTCCCAAAACACACAACATTTGCATTTGTGTTGGGAGTCTCTTGAGGTGATAAGCAGCTGCTAGGAATTAGGGATCAATTTGACTAATCTACTTGTCCTTGATTCATACCCCCCCCCCCCCCCCCCACCTCCCCATAATATTCAATTAGTGTGGTTTTACCACAAAGTAATTTACAGCTGAGGGTTTAAGATTTAAAATCAGCATGTAGTAATACAGTAGATACTGTAACCTTAGTCAGTGTTGGCCAACAAGAAAGTAAATTGCATTGCTTTGCATGTACTTTATTTGAAATCTTATTCAACCTAAATTGGTTTAGCTGGCCATAGACCCATGTAGACTGGCAAGATGAAATAGCCTCTCTGCCAAATTGCACTCTATTTTGGCTCCATCTGCATCCGGTCGCTAAAATAAAGGTGTCATGGACTATTAATGGAGATTGAATCCCTGATGGATCTCCTAAATACAAAAAGTAGTTCACTGGTATTTTTTTGCATTTATTCATTTGGCAGAAGCTTTTATACTGTACATAATTTCCATGCGAGACAATATACATGCACAGAGCTGTTCTAAAGAAGCCCATCTGGTTTAAAAACCTTCACCACTAAACTACCACTGCCCCCATTTCACCTACTCAGAAACTATGGGTGTAAAAGAAAAAGCCTTTATGTGTCACATATACATTATAGCACAGTGAAATGAGCGTCTTCGCATATTCCAGCTTTTTAGGAAGCTGGGGACAGACATGACGCAGCACCCCTGGAGCAGAGAAGGTTAAAGGTGTTGCTCAAGGGCCCAACAGTGGCAGATTTGGCAGTGCTGGGGCTGGAACCCCAGACCTTCTGATCAGTACCCCAGAGCCTTAACTGTTTAGCCACCACTGCCCCAACTTTGGTCCACATTTTGAGTTGAGTTACTCACACATAGTGAGGAGGTAGTACTCAAATTGTTCACTTGGATTTGCATCCAAGTATTAAAAATAATCCTAATATTTATAACTGTTAATTTGTCAAATTACTTTTGAGCCTGTGAACATGGAAGGACTCCACAAAAAGGCTGTAATTCCTAAACGGTTAATGCAATAATTTTGTTAAACCCCTTGAATTAAAGCTGAAAGTCAACACTTCAACAAAAATCTTGAGTGTTTCATTTCAAATCTACTGTGGTGGTGTACAGAGGCAAAATTATGAAAATTGTGTTAGTGTCTAAATACTTATAGACCTGACTGTATTAGGCTCCTTATTTTAATATGTGTAATAAATAACTGTGGCTACTGGAACGGTCTACAATTGCCATTATATTTAATTAGACATTATTATATGGACTTATTTCTTGTTTATTATTATTATTATTATTATTATTATTATTATTATTATTATTATTATTATTATTATTTGTAACCCCATTAAATTCAAGGGATCAGAGAAGTAGGCTAATAACTGTAAAAATAATAATAATAATAAAAAATAACAACAAAAACAACAACAACAACAACAAAACATTGAGATCTCAGTCTTCTTGCCGTGTTCTTTCGTTTGCACACACACACACACACACACACACACACACACACACACACACACACACACACACATAAACACACAGACACACACAAACACACACATGTGTGCATAATCACAAGTAACCTCTTTGTGTGTGTGTGTGTGTGTGTGAGAGAGAGAGAGAGAGAGAGAGTGAGAGAGCGAGAGAGTGAGAGAGAGAAAGAGCGAGAGCAATGCACATGCGTGCTTTGAGCCTGGTCTTGCAGTGAACCATTCACTCTCATTTACATAACTTTGATTGCTTAATTTCATGCCTAAAGTGTGCTTCTACCTTCTATTTGTGTGTGTGTGTGTGTGTGTGTGTGTGTGTGTGTGTGTGTGTGCGTGTGTGTGTGTGTGTGTATACTCCTTTTTTAAATTTTATAATAATGCTTTTATAATAGTGTCATCCAAATCCTTGCAAAACTGCATGAGTGTGTGTGAGTGGAAAAAGATGAATGCCATGGGCACCGGTGTATTTGATTGTGTGCGTGTGTGTGTGTGTGCGTGCGTGTGTGTGTGTTTGTGTGTGTGTGTGTGTGTGTGTGCGCGTGCATGCATGCGTGCTTTGTGTGCCTGTGACTGTGTGCACACACACACACTTCAGAGCATGAGGTTTTAATTTTATTTGATTGTGTGTGGCTTGCACATTCAGTGTGTTATTATGCAATAAAAGGTGTATGTTTACTGTAATAAGAGTTGTAATGAATGGCATAATCAGTTCACTCTTAACTTCAGCCACAGCTGTAAAAAGCAGCAGCAAACTTTCTCCCTCCATTTGTCCTCCAAATGGAAAATCATGCCTGCTTATTTTTATACCTCATTTTTAATTAAAAAATGCCAATCATCCAAGTTGTGTGTGTGTGTGTGTGTGTGTGTGTGTGTGTGAGAGAGAGAGAGAGAGAGAGAGAGAGAGAGAGAGAGACAGTGTGTGTGTTTCCATCCTTAGTGTATTTTATGCTTGAGAAGTGAACCAAGCCAGGTTTTCTCTTCACTTTTTATTCAATAAAAACAGCTAGAACACAATCTTAAGAGCTGCTAGTGGGAATGTATAATGAAGTAGTTTGTTCCCTGCTAGTTGAAACACTTTATTTGGCTATTTATATTACCCTTTTCCCCCACCACTCAGCCATCATGGCTTTTAATGTTAATAGAAGTCTTTACATACAGCTGGTAAAGTGATGTAGAATGTGGGTTGATGAGGCAGGATGCTAGTCAGCATGGGTTTTTGATTATGGCTAGTCCAGGAATTGTGATCATGACACATTAAAGTACAGGCAGACAGGGTTATCACAGGCATATTCATCATGGTAGAACAGAGAAATTCAGAAATAATCAGGAACAAAGATTTTAAGACACTAAGAAATGATATAGATTGGCATGACTTCACAACAAGACATAGGAACACCAGGTTATAAGTATACAAAGTAATCAAGAGCTAACAGAAAAAGGTGGACACATTCGACAAAGAAAGCGAATAACAGGACATGGGTTAGAGCAAAACAGAAAAACAAAACATAAGCACATGCTGCTTGTTTCCATGAGAACAGCAACACAAAGGGGGGAATCTGTAACATGTGATATGTGCTTTGCGGCGTGGCAAGTTGTGAAGGTAATATCTGTCTTGAGCCAAAACCTGAGCCATTATGGACTTTCCCAGTGATGTTTGGGTTGTAACTCCTTCACATTTGTAGCCTTCAAATGATATTTTACCAAGATATCCATATCACACTTCCATGAAATTTCATGCAGGACATGACTTAACATGTCCATTTTAGAAATCTGCCTTTATAATGAACAATCACCAGCAGACAGTTTTCTCTGCAGAGCTGGCATCTTAGCTCCTGGTGCCTTTTCAGATGCATTTAGTGACTTTATTTAATAAAAGAGACTATAGTGACAAATCTAGCAGACATTAGCTACTGTCCTGCACTCAGTAGTCTCCTCCTCATGTGACTGGTTATACGAGCTGATAGAGCAGGTTCAGTCAACTCCCCCGTACAACGTAAAGTCTGGCTGAGTAGCTTTTGCGCAAGCCGATATTCCTGACAACCAATGACTGATCACCATTGTTTCCAACAGCAAGTTTCTGATGAATATTGTTCCCAACGCATAATTACTGATCACCAATGTTCCCAAAGACCAATCACTAATGACTATTGTTCTTAATGACCAATCACTATTGATCACACTGATTATCATTGTTCCCAACGACCAATCACCGATCACCATTGTTCTCAAAAACTAATCAATCTACGTGGGTTAGTCTCATTTTAATTGGCACCCCATGATCATTCCACTGAGTGGAGAAATTGAAGTAGCATGGCATCTTAAATCACTTTTTTCTAAAAATAATTCAAATAATGAGCTGTCTGTAATGTCTGTGATTACATTACATATTGAATATATCTTAACTGATTGTACAGGGAATTATCCCATTGCCTAGGACTACTACACTTTCTCTGAGACTCTGCTGTAGGTTAAACGCTACAGTATGGTTAATTTCCACAAATCATGTCACAGAGGTGGGAATTCATATAGTAGAGAGTGGGCTTGGTGTTCGTATAATGAAAGGCAATGCAAATGACTCACTAGTTTGAAATTATATGTTCTGAAAATTCCATTTCCTCTGCATAATTTTGTTAAATTGTGCATGTTGGTTCACTTACACTGTGCACTCAGGAAAGTAGAAAAAGCAGCTTAAGCAAGAAGGAACAATGGATTTCCCAAGGAATGTGCACTAAATACATAATTTCATAGAAAAAAATTCAGTTCCTCTAATTTATTCTGTTAATATAAGATGACCAAATTTTACAATGAGAAATGGGGACACATTGGGGATTTGGTATACAAACTCCATAAAGCAGCAGGGGAGTTAATATTCCATAGCTGAGTCTTGTTTTTCCAGAATCTGTGGAATTTTGTATGGCTATGGTTAGAGTTAGGTTTTCTCATAAGCAGTTCTTTGAGCGCTCACAGTTCCTCATGTGTTTCCTCTCATCCAACCAGGTGTTGTTTATTAGAGAAAAGAACTGTTCCAGAGGTGCAATGATCCTAGGTAAACCTAACACAAGCTAAACAAGGAGGCTATTGTTTTTGGGGAGAATTGGTCTCTGTATGAAGTTATTGAACATTTTCACACATTGTGTTTATTTCCAGGTTTGTTTCAGTGCACAAATATATTGGGAACACCATCCATTTTGTTTTCATACTGCATTATAAATGAGTTTATAAAATGTCATAGTACACATAATACTGTATAATGCCTGGCATAATCCTTTAAATGCTTATACGTATTAAGAGTTAAACCAGTCCTTAAAATGCTTATGATTTTTTGGTGCTTGTTTATAAAACTATACAAGACATTTTAAAGCATTATGCCAGGTCATTACAGGTTTAAGAAAATGATGCGTTTTTACTCAGCTTCGTTTAAATGTAACCGAAATTTCCATTTGTGAAACCAAATGTGCATGGTAGGATGCATTATAACATGTGATGCAGATACTACACCAGATGCATTTATTTAGCATTTTTGGAAAGAGTCTTCAGTTTCAGTGCTTTGTAACAGTCAGGGGTAAAGCTGTAACTTTAATGGGAAAGTCTTCAGGACAAAGGATTTGTGGTTACTTGGTAAAATGACAAGCTGCATTTTTTTGCCTTATTAACATCAAGAAAGAGAGTGAAAGAGAGGCTGATAAGGGAATGACGGCTATAATGGAAGTGATAACAGGAGATAACTTGTTTCATGGACATGCCACGACATTAAATGTAACTATAAACAAATAAAAAGTATGACATTCGTTATTTTCCTATAACTGCATTCACCCCAGTGTGTATAGTTTGTTCTTGAATTTGACATTCAAGCAACATTGCATTCACAAACCAAAGACAGTTTTCTACATCAGTCTAGTTCACTATGTGATGGAGAAGTGTCTGAGACAGGGGAACACAGCTCTGTAAAAGATGACTCTCACTCATCAAGCATTTGATGTAGCATGTATTCAGTCCATGTGCTTCATTGTGAAACCTCTGAGCTTTCCTTTCATTCTTCAAGGTGGTCAAATGTTCTTCTACCTTGAATAATAACAATAATGACCATAATAATGACAATAATGACAATAATGAACACTATTACATACATCAATGATGAACACCACCAAGCAGCTATTCTGAAAATCTGTTATTGAGAAGAAGAAAAGTCCAAAGCTCAATCACAAAGGTCACAACTGTTGATCTTTTGAGTTCAAATACATTATGGATTACAAGTTACACCATAAAGTCTTCGAATGAAGTAGCCTAGGCATTAAACAGAGTGAGGTATGTTACAAAGATATATTAAATTAGGATTTTAGTGCTTGATAGAGCTCCAGCAGTCATTCAGTTGTGTATTGCTGGTGCCCAAGAAGAAGTGAAAATTAGGAAATTTCTTGACTTCCTCTGATCTGACAAAGTAAAAGTAGGTCTACTGCTTGTACTGTGTTTAATGATGAATGCTCGGAGTCACAGAAGTAATATGCCATGCTTGGCATTCACTTGTTCTCATCTCTTTTTCATTTTTCTCCACATAAAACCAAGAACTGACAGAGTTGAAAGAACAAAATCACTTCAGTCGTTTCAAGCTCCAGTGCACTTTGTCATAAAGAAGTAAGATAGTTCTTCCAGGAATAAATGAAAAACTCCAAAGAAAGAACTCATCAATAATCAACATCTCTTCACATTAGCTTGTAATTGAATAAACTAACTAGCATTACAAATACAGATTTACTTGAGTGCTTTAGCTAGAATAAACAGCTAGCAAGCTAATATAGCCATGAAATAAGATATTCAGCATAGCCAGCTGGCTAATGTTAAACCAAGGTTTTCAATGGAGTAGTGCAAATAATTATCAAAACACTAGCTAGCTAGGTATTTATCTACGATTGCTCAATGAAATAAAGTAATACACAATTTAAGATATTTAATAGCCTGGAGTAGCTAAATAATCTCTAGACATATCCATTAGACCAAAATTATCTGATTGCGAAAACTTTTCTATGGACTGGAGACTTGCATGCTACTCAAGTCGCACAAGAACAAGCTTGAGGTCTTCACATGTGATGTTGACAGAAAATACTTGGAGTTTCTTTGTGGTGTCACCTTTGAAACATGACCATGAGACTAATACGTGAACACCAACCCACGACCGAGGAAGCAATCCAGAGATGAAGATTGCAATGGTTCCAGGATGAATGACAGCCGGCTATCAAACATTCTGCTCTGGAAGTAGCAGCCTACACATTGTACAAAGTACAAAGATCATGAGCAAAAAAAGACATGGACCAAATAAGTTGTAAATGACCAGAGGACTAAAAAACAAAGCCAACCTCAAATAATCCAGGCATGTTGCCCTTGAGCATGAAAAAATATTGGCCAAAATCCAGCAGCACCCACAGTGACATGCTAGCTTTGGGATCACCCTCATCCAGATTCTAGCTAAGGACTAAAAGGAGGAAAAAGAAGAAAATATATGTTTGCTATACATAACACAGCTAGCTAGTTTAATATTTTAATATAAATGTGGTCCTGGGTGGGGTGTGTGTGTGTGTGTGTGTGTGTGTGTGTGTGTGTGTGGGGGGGGGTGTGTCCTCCAGGGTCCCCTGTTCTAACTAGGGCTTTGGTTACTGTCTTTGAGTTTCACATGTTCTCCTTGTGTGCTTCCTTTGGGTTCTCCAGTTAATAGCAATCCAGTAGATCACTATTTTAAGGCTGTATTATTTGTGCAAGAAAGAACATCTCACCCCACACTTCAATTAACAGCCATAAACAGGCTACAAATTAAATTATCATGCTTTTTATGCTGCAATGTTAACAATAAAAGTAAATATATCAGCGAAGGATATTATTTACATTTTATTTAGCTTTAAAGAACAACACAATCCAATCTGAAATATTTTCACATTAACAAAGTATAATTAGTTGCTTTCTTTACCATCTGCCTGCTTTTCCTTATGCTGTGTTCATGGTACCTTGTAAGTGGAAATTTGCAAGTTGTAATAATGTAATTTTCCACCTCGGTATGTACGATGTGTGAAGTGAAAAAAAAACAAACAAACAAACATATATGCCTCCATGAAAGCATGTCTTTTGTTGGCTCTGTCAGAGCACGCAAAGCTCATAAAAATCGACTTCAACCATACTTTTACAGTAACAAGCCTGAGTGTCTATTGATGAATTCTACTGTAGTGAACAACCATGCAACATTCTGGATTGAAATTGAGGGTACAGCAACAACTGTGGAAAACAGCGAGTAGCTTAGCTTGCCAGTGGACAATAGCAAGTAGCATTAGGAACCAGCTATCCAGCTAAAGTTAGTGACCTCCTTTATGCTAATATTTTGAGATACTGGATTTTCCCATGAGCTGTAAGCTGTAATCATCAAGATTAAATATTTCACTTCATGTGTAATGAATCTAGAGTATATGAAAGTTCCACTTTTTGG
This sequence comes from Ictalurus punctatus, assembly GCF_001660625.3. Classification (NCBI taxonomy): domain Eukaryota; kingdom Metazoa; phylum Chordata; class Actinopteri; order Siluriformes; family Ictaluridae; genus Ictalurus; species Ictalurus punctatus. The sequence continues at coordinate 19,594,099 of NC_030432.2, forward strand.
ATTAAATTACAGAAAAAAAAAAAAAAAACTTAACTATATTATTATTTTTTTTAGCTGCACCTGTAAAAGTATAGAATGGGAACTTTACATTGTGAGTAGTGTAAGTGGCAATGTTGATATGATGTCACTCCATAAATGGGGAAGGAATCAATAGTTGAGAAGACTACCCCAAGATGATGAGTCGAAATTTCAAGCTGAAGGGACATTTTTGGTCATTTTTTTAAAACAGTTGTAGGCAGGGAACTATCTGCCTCACTGTATTTTTCCTACCCTGATCTGTTGATGTTCAAGCAGTGGTGACTAGTGAATATATTCATCAACTAGTCTACGCAGCCTCTAATGTGTGGTGCCCTGTTATGGATTGGCTTCCCATCCAGTCATTCACTCCTCGTACCCAGTGTTCCCAGCATAGACTCCAGATCCACTGAAACCTTAACCAGGATAAAGAACTTACTGAAGATGAATGAATGAGAGTGACATCTCCTGTATGTAGGTTTAGAGGAACAATTTTATAGTGATTCCAGGTTCTGTCATAACCACAGTGTCTTAAGTAAAAATGGCTAATATCCAAAATGTGAGACAAAGTAGACAGTGGTTTTCAGTGCTTGGATAATGAATGAAGATCAGAATTTCAAAGAGAGTACAAACAAATTCCAAGGCTATTTTAATCATTCGCTGAAGAACATGCCGTTCCTCACCATCCCTATGCTCAATTTGCAATTCCTGGACTATTAAACTAATGCGAGCCTCCACAGTATGAGGTCACATCACATACAGAACGTGTTTGTATATTAACGGTTAAGTAGGACTAACTGTGGTACTGATTCATATTCCTAACACCCCCTTTCCTCTATCAGAACATAATACATGTGATTTCAGCCAGACTCAGCAATTTGGAAAGAATCTCCTTTGAAGTGCAATGTTTTTGCTTCCAGCTTCTTTTTGTTTGAGCCTATTTACATGCATATCTACAACTCTCACATTCTTTCCCATACTGAAGCAACCTGGTTTATAAGGCGGCTATTGAACGTAAACAAAAGCCCCGGTTAATTAGCAGCTTTGGCAGTTAAAGAGCCACAAGGAAAAAAAAAAAAAACAAGCATGCGCACACACGCGCACACACACACACACCCACCCACACACACAGAGTTGCCCCCGCAGTCCTGTCTCTTTGTCTGCTCTGATTTGTTTTGGCAAATAATGAAGTTCTTACTTACTCAAAAGCAACCTAAACTGCAATCAGAAGACATCTTGCAGATAGAATGGCGTGCACGCACACACACACATACACACACACACACACACACACACACACACACACACACACACACAAAGCATCAGGCAAACGTTTTCATAGGCTATATTTGCAGAGAATAAGGGTTTTACATGGCATTTTTATTCGCTTATAATTGCCAGTGTTTTGTCATATATATATATATATATATATATATATATATATATGGCAACTATAAACGACTAAAAATATAAAAAATATATATAAATATAATATAATTATATAAACATTACATATTTATATATAATATGTTATATATATATATATATATATATATATGTTTATATTTATATTTATATAATTATATTACATATATCTTTAAGCAATGACATGAAACCAAATATCAAATCAAATAAAAGTATTTGCATCAAAAACTGAAAACAAAAAAACAAGGCATGCAACTTGAAGCAACGTGGTTTCAGTTGGAAATCCTACAACATTTCACATTTGAATTTGTATGGTACTTATTCATTTGACAGATTTTTTTATTCAAAATAAGGCAAGCGCATTAGGGACCAACACTGGCTCTGCGATTTGAACGAACAACCTTTGGATTACTGGCATAGAGCCTTAACTACTGAGTGACTACTCATCTGTATACCAATTATAATGGCAGTTACTATAAATGTGTAAGGGGTAGTGGTAGCACTGTGCTGGTAAGCAGAAGTTTGTGAATTCAAACCCCAGGATTGGTCAGTTTATAGTGTTTCTCCTTTCCACTAGATTGTGGAGCATTGCTGTGGGGATTTGTGCTCCTTCTTCCACAGGAGCATTAGTGAGGTCAGGCACTGATGTTGGGCGAGGAGGGCTGGAGCGCAGTCGGTGTTCCAGTTCATCCCAAAGGTGTTCAGTGGGGTTGAGGCCAGAGCTCTGTGCAGGACACTCCCTGTTTAGCTCTGAGTTCTTCCACTCCTTGGCAAACCATGTCTTCATGGAGCTTCCTTTTTACACAGGGACATTTTTGCTTGGGCCTCTTAATTCCATTGAAGGGAAGACATCATAATACTACAGCATAAAGTACAAAGACATTCTAGACAATGATGTGGTTCTCAGGTGTTCACATAGTTTTGGCTATATAATGTACTTTGACATCTCAACTTAAAGAAGCTATATATTATTAACATGACCAAAACAACATGGTAAGTGTAATTTCCTGACACATTGTATGTCACACTTTGAATAAGTTGTTGGATAGCTACATGAGGTAGCGAAATGGACATTTTCAGTTTGCAATCAGATACCAGTTGTAAAAAATATCTGTGATGCTCCTGTGTCTCACCTGGAATTAAATGGTCAAATCATTACATGTTCTACTTTTCACTTTGATGGGTGAACAGACTTCAAAATACTAGAACTAGTGGGTGAGATGCACGCAAAAGAGAAACATGCAAAGGTTCAGGAAAGCCTGTACCTTTCAGAATTTTATGATATAGTAAAACATTTCAGCATGTTAAGTTTATAGATTAATGAATTATTAGAAGAAATATACATAAACATCATAAAATTAACAATTGGAAATCACAGCAAAATCACTGCTATCGTCTGTAGTGGTAGAACTGACTTGGGTGCGCCACTGAAATCCACTGACCTTCTTTACACATTGACTTGTCCACACTTCTGCTTAGACCTTAATAGACTCTGTGTAAAAGCATGCATGGGTGTGGGTGTGGTAGGGGGTCAAGTGTTGTGTGTGCCAGAGACTCAGACAAATAGAGATGAAAAGAAAAAGAGACTGGCAAAGCTAGCATGCTTCATTAAGTCTTTTTGTGGGGGTGTCCATTAAAAACCAAGCAAGGCCACATTCCAAGGGACTCCATTAACCAAACTTCCCCTCCCACAGACCAGCAGCTTTTAACCAGCACATTCAGAGTTCACCGGCCCCTCCTGCTGTCCACAAACCAACCCTGCCCTTTTTATTCCTCTTCCCTCCAGACAATAGGCTCAATCTGTTGGTAAGGCTCCATTTCCCAAGCTCCACTGGAGGGCACAGGTGGAGGAGGGGTGGAAGGGTGGTGATGGGGGGCAATCTATCCAACTCCAGTCTCCATGGATACTTTCACCACTGTGAAGGGGCAGATAGTAGGTGGCAGCCTCGCTAGTGTTTAAGTGCTTTCAGCATGGCAGAGGTGAAGCAAAAGAGTCATACTAATGATCGTTGTACCTCGGACTGGTCGCACATTAAGGAAATTTTCCACAGTTACTGGGAATCGCCATTAAGAAGCATATAACAGGGTACGAACAAGAGATGACAAAGAAAAAGATGCAGAGAGAAAACAAAGACCAAAAGGATTTTATTTGCCATTTAATTTACCATACAGTATAATCCATTATGGTGTTAATTAACTGTATTAATTTGATATGAAAACCTCCCTAGTGTTATTCATTAATTCATTGTTGTATACAGTACATTATTGTTATGAGCCTTTGTGCTTCATTTTCATTAGGTCAGGTCTAATCTCTCGCCTTTCTCCGCATGACATTTAAATGATGAAATAATAAACAAAATAAAATGATAATCATGTTAATTAAAAGTGTATTCCATCACAGTGCTGTTGAATTCTCACTTCTGATTGGCCAGAAGGTGTCACTTCATTTCCTGTAACAGCAAGTAACAGGTTTTCATTAATGCTACTACTCATTCTAATACATTATTGCTTCTATAGTAACAACATTCTACATGTGCATATATTTATTTATATATATATATATATATATATATATATATATATATATATATATATATATATATATATATATATATATATATATATATATGTGTGTGTATGTATGTATGTATGTGTGTGTGTGTGTGTTGTATCAGTCAAAGGTACTGGAGCTGTTCTCCACCTTGGGGAAATCTTCAGGACGGATCCCTTATACATTGTATGCAATAACAGGATCTAGCATTTCATGGATGTTCACAACATTAAACATAACTATACATGGATAGTGCAGTTAATTAATCAATAAAGATTGTTGAAAAATTCTGTGTTATTAGAGAAATAAAACACATTGAGACATGTGTTATAGGAAAAATAATGAACTTTTAGGTAGTAACAGTAACTCTACATTTTGTCAGCCTGCATCACACCACTGTGTCTTATAACAGCACAATGTGTGTGTGTGTGTGTGTGTGTGTGTGTGTGTGTGTGTGTGTGTGTGTGTGTGTGTGTGTTTCCATATTTACACCATCAAGGTCATATTCATTATCCTTTTCAAGTCTAGGTTACTGAAATCATTTCTTTAGTCAGGGGTTACATCTGCAAAATGGTGGCTCGAGAGGGCTGCAGATGGAGCCTAATCGACACATGATGTGTTTTTAAAAAAAGTACAGTGAGAAAATGTTTACAATTTTAAACAGAACTACTACAGAACTAAAAAAAGAAAGGAAAAAAAAAAGCACTACAGATAGACTAAGGAACAGGAATGTGTGCTCCTCATTCATTTACCTTACCTTTGAACCCTTTTTACACATTTTTTAGATGATTCAGTAAAGAAGCCTCTGACTTTTGAAAGCAGCAGCAACATGTCCTTGTTGAGTTCTGGTATATGAGTACCTTTTAGGATTTGATATGTTGGTCCTCTAATGATCTAACATGCTCAAAAATCTACCTCATTCTCTTTTCCTGGCAACTTCAGTTATTTAAGCTTCATCTGAGTTCAAAAAGTTTACTGCTAGTGCTCTGAACAATCAGAAATACACAAGCTATAGCTAACTGCTGCTTGTGATATTAATGTTGACATTTAAAAAAGGTAATTCTCTGTAACTTTAATATAAATAGAGATGATGGAATGTAACTGATGGAACCATGCAGCTATGTATAAGTTGCCGTGGTGATAACAACAGGTTGCCCCTTTAGTACAATGTGCTACAAATCTAAATCATTTTAACTGTATCAAACTACTATATATGTCATGGTGTCATACAATAAATCAGGGTTGCCCATTATCTGATATCACACTTTATTTGTTAAATACTATCACAATAGCTGTAACACTTTACAATAACAGTACATGAATAATCATTCACTAATACCTGAATTAATACTTACTTAAATATGAACTAAAGATAAGTTACGGCATTCATAGTTCATGGGTGTTTAACAACCACCTTAAGTACATGTTTGTTAATTAATGTATCAATTAACATGTAGGGGTAAACTAAATCAAACATGCTCCATAAGAAAGAATATGAACTGAATGTGCATAATGTCCAGCACCATCCAATGATATGCATATATCAAATTCTAGAAACAATTTGAAATTATATACGTTGCATTAATTAACTAACTAAAATGTGCTAACATGTACTCGTACTCATGTATGACTCGTTGTAGTTACATTTATCTCTTCATTAGTTTGCGATTAGTACATGCCTTAACTCATCATTTGTTCATATTTAAGTAAGTATTAATTCAAGTAAAATGTTACCATGATAACTAGATAGATAACCTGGTACAATAATGTTAGCATAGGTACGGATTGACAAGCTGTTTTTCTTACTTTAAAAAAAAAAAAAAAAAAAAAAAAAAAACTTCATTTATTGATTATTTGCACAAACATAACAAAACCACAAAGTACATGTAAACCTCCTCATACACATTCACCCATAATAACATACTTTTTTTTTTTAAATAATAATAATGACAGGCTGTTTTTCTGCAAGAAATAACAACTACCTCACGGCTGATACTTCTACACAGCATACTTTTAATGTTGTCTAAATCGAATTTTCATTTCCTACTTTCTGAACTTCAAATAAACCTTGTTTAGACCTGTCGATGCCATGTCTATGGGTTGACAGCAAAAGCTGAGAAAATTAATTGTTCCATTTGTCTTTGTGATACACCGTTGGGGGCACACTGCTCCACTGGGAAGCACAGATCATGTGGTTTGCCACCTAAAGTCTACCATCGTAATATAAATCCAATGTGTTTGTTGACACAGCTTGAAATAATGAGCAAAGCACCACCATTCCATGTCTGGAGGTCTTAACTGACATATGGGAGGCTCTAGTGTTAATCTGAAACCATTTCTGAACACAGTGGAAGGATCTGATACACCACTTATTATCTCCTTACAACACCGTCATTACATTTACACTGGCAGTGTCATGCTAGCTCACACTTCCAATGGTGTCACTGGTGTAAAGCATACAGAGTTAGGTAAGGATTAAAACATGACTAGACATGCTGCTGGAGGAAAATAATCAACAATGGGATGGTGAGATCTGTCCTGACTTGAAACAGAGTTACCGTTAACAGCCTGACGTTGATTATCTTCCTATAATAGCACATCCCGAAGTATTTTATTCCATTTAGGCCACAGCAATGTGCTAATCCTGGCTAATTTCAAGTTATTATTGAATCGCATATTTTTATCCATTTATAGTTACATTTACTGTTGTGGAACATCCACAAAACAAGTTACTTCCTATTAGCAGCTATGAACAATTCAGCCATCAACCTCTCTTTTTTGTTAATAACAACTTAATGGAAAACTTACTGAAAAAGCACTGACACTGGAGACCCCTTCCATAAACGTTAAATAAATATCTCAGTACGTGAAGCTTCGCCACTAATAATTACACCTTTTTCTTTGTCAAATGACATGTTTTAGATTATGTGCTGTGTTTGCCATGTAAGTCCTTGTGAAAGAGCTGTTACGACATAAACCATAACATACTATAGCTAACACATTAATATAAACGTAAAATTTCAATTACAGACGCTAATAATCAGAGAAGCTGTTATACAAAATTGGCCAAACGATAATAGTTCAATTTCAGATACAAGGTCCTTGTACACCATTATGCATTCGCTTTGATATGCTTGATGGAAATCTCCTTTATATTTATTCAGGTTTAGAGCGTGTAAACTCTTAGAGATTGAGATATTCACATTTTTGTTGACCGAATTCACCCTTGCACCTTGGAATAGAAAAATAATCTGAAATTCATGCGAGACCTGGAACGCTTTAAGGGGATTTGAGACCCTGTTAGAATTCAGTTCTCCCAGATGCCAACATTTCCATACACTTAGTATTTTTGAATCAAACACAAACTCGACACTCCATGGCAAACAGCCATTTCTGATCTCCGTACTTTTTCACTTTATGCCATTGACTAAGAGCTGATTGAGTGCACTTCAACATGTTAGAGTGGTTTAAAAACTGGCTAGTGTGTTTACAGGCTTGCTCTTATTTACCACTCAGATTGTAAAAGGTTTGACCACTGATAATGTTAATTACATGTTTGTTCAAATGGAAAAGGACAGTTCAGATAGCTCATACCTAAACACATTCAACAGCGCATCTGTTGGGTTAGGTACATATTTGTCTGTGTGAGGGTGTGTGTGGGTGGAAAGCAGCTATGAGACTGTATGCGTGTGTATGTGTGTGACTGAGTGTGTGTGTGTGGGGGCAGAGGAGTTAAAATAATAGAGCACATGGCTTTAGTTATTAAAGCAGTGTTTTTACAGTTTAATCATTTTGTTGTTTGAGGTTCAGGGCCAATCGCTCGCAGGCTATTTATGAACCCGCTATTTTCCCCCTTCGGCAGGATTTAGCTTCAATTCAGGCACTAATCCTGCTGGCTTTGTTACTGACTCTCAGGAAGGGAGCTGCTAGTGCCATTTATGAGTGTGTATGTGTGTGTGTCCTGCGCCTCCCTCTGACGCATGGACATCATTGTCACGAGAGATTGAGGCTCCTCTGCAGCAGTGGCTTTTAGGAGAATTAGCCAGCTTGAGTTTGGGAGTCTGTGTGGAGAAATACACTCTACAGTAAGATCCAAAAATCTATTTGCAAGGCCTGTTTTATTTCAATGTTAATCAAAATTTGACACGTATTACTATTAGTATTAGTAAAGATTGCATTATTTAAAACAAAACCAATTGTATTGAAATGTTTTTTCCCCAAACAGTTCATTCAAAGGAGCATTAATGATGAAGAAGAAGCCTTTATTTGTCACATATACGTTACAGTGAAGATGCCATGTCTGATTTGGATAATCCCACATGACTGTGCGGCATCAACAATTCCAACACAGTGCTCACAGCTGGCTTAAATCCTGATTCGATGTTTAGGACCACGAGTCAAAAGTGACCTAAGCTCCACAGCATAAACAGCTAGCTACGCAAAAATGTCCAAATGTCTGCCAACAACTGATACGCCAAAAAAGAAGCCCACAAGGCAGCATGAATTACTTTCTAGGTGGCTTAATGACCTGGTGATTCACATGACTTAGGTAAAATCAATAATTCAGGAGCTGAGACTATAGAACTAGGAGGCTTGTGGCATTCATCACAACCTTCCTTATAATCCAATGACTAGACATCATAGCTGAAAATTTCTTCCAGGTTCTTAATAACTTAGCAGCCGAGTCTAACAAAGGGTTTGGGCCATCTCCTGCTGGCTTACATGCATCACCAACAGGCTCTAAACCAGCTGTGGCTGCCACTCTAAAGACACTGCTGTCAATAGTATGCAAAACCATTTTTCTAGCTCTAGGTTAATGGACCTCATTGGCTGAATCTGGTGCATTGTTTGATTGCCAAGATACTAACACATTTGGCTTTGTTTGGTGCAGGCCATTGGTTCTCATAGTGGGGTCTGGGAACCTACAAGCATCCTTGAAGCATAGCCGGTGGGTCTGTGATTTTTTTCTTTTTCTTATAGTGATGAAAATCACAATCCACCAATCAAGATTATCATATGTATAATTTTATTCTTATATTTATCATCATGTTTGACTGGTTCCTATAAATCAGTATCTCAAAAAATACAAGTAGCCATATCTGTACTTGTTACTGTACACATTTGAATAATGAGCTTAATATTTAACAAGCCTAATATTTAAATGGCTGGATTATGTTAATAAAAATAAATCTGTGCTGAATGGGATTTTTCAGTTAAAGGGATCCCTGGCCCTAAAATGTTTGAGAACCCCTGCTCTATGCAATAGATGTATGCATCAGGATAAAAAAAAAGTGGCAGGTTTTTTACTTTTTTTCTTTGCCTTATTTGTTTATATTTTGACAGAAAATATTGTCAAGCAATAATAACTGTAGGAGGGGGGAGGAGTAGTCAGAATTCCTTGAGGAACAGTAAGGTGAAAAGGCTTCTTAAAGTTCTCAGGAGCAACATTTCTAAACAACACTCAAGTGGAAAAATCTGCAGAGCTATAGCAAAGATCTTAAACCTTACCGTCGGTTCAATTGGTTTTATAATATGTAGATGAAAATTTACCTGTGGAGCCACAACTGATTATTTCTGGCAGGTGCACCATGCAAGATTTCAGCATGTGATCTTAGACTAATAATAAGGAAGGTAAGAGAGAAAACAGCGGTCACTTGAAAAGAGTTGCAAGACATCCTGAAAGCAACAGGAACAACAGTTACACAGAGAACAATAAGCAATGAAATGAATTGCAATCATCTCCATTACTACACCTCACACAAAGCTCCTCTTCTGAAAAAAAAAAAAAAAAAGAAGAAGTGCTGAGATGTTAGTTTTAACCCATTTAGACAAACCAGAACTCTTTTTGAACAATATACTCTGGTTAGATTAAACAAAAATAGAACTCTTTGGCAGTAATTCAGTTGCAGTAATCATGTTAATTAGTCACAGTTACATTTATACAGCGCTTTTCTAGACACTCAAAGCGCTTTACATAGTATGGGGGAGGGGGGATCTCCTCAACCACCACTAGTGTGTATCATCCACCTGGATGATGTGACAACAGCCATAGTGCGCCAGAACACCCACCACACACCAGCTATTAGTGGAAAGGAGAGAGTTATGCGTCCAATTCAGAGATGGGGATTATTAGGGGGCCATGATTGTGAAGGGCCAATTTCACCAGGACCGGGTTATACCCCTACTCTTTTACAATAAGTGTCCTGGGATTTTTAATGACCACAGAGAGTCAAGACCTAGTTTAATGTTTCATCCAAAAGACAGGGCTGTTTTACAGTATACTGAGGGCACACACAGACCACAGGTTGAGCACCCCCTGCTGGCCTAACTAATACCACTTTCCCAGGAGGTCTCCCATCCAGGTACTAACCAGGCTCAATCCTGTTTAGCATCAGTGTGAAACCAGGCAAGGACTGCAGGGCAACATGGCTCTGTCATGAGAAAAAAGGGCTGTGCCTATGACACCTAAAATGAAGCACAGAAACGGGAGGATCATGATACGGGGCTACTTCTCTGCAATTGGATATTGGGGAATTACACATCATTGAAAGAAATATGAATGGAGCAATGTACCAGGACATAATAGAGGAGAATTTAATCTCATCAGCCAAGAAACTGAATCAGGGGAGAAGATAGATGTTTCAACAAGACAACAACCCAAAACATACAGCCATAATAACTCAAGAAGCCTTGCATGGTGTAGCTGATCTCTTGACTTAAATCCTGTTTGAAAATTTATGGAGGATTTTGAAATTGTCAATGCATCAGGAGAACCCTCCTAACCTTGTGAAGTGAAGATGATTTTCTGCAAAAAAGCTAATAATTCTTACTACAGACTCACCATAGGACTGTATTCACCAACAAAGTATTTGCAATGAATTTCCAAAAAACTATTGTTGGTCATTTGTACTGTATGAATACTTTTTCACTATAATTTTGTTCAACTTTATTTATGCTTATGAATACATACTTTTTTGTTCATATTGGTAAGTACAAAGTTAGATGACACGATGTGTGTGAATTTTAAGTATATATATATATATATATATATATATATATATATATATATATATATATATATATATATATATATATACGCAAAGCATATTAAAAAAAAAGTATCTGAATACTTATTTCATATCACTGTAGCAACTAAAAAAAAACTTGGACTTCTGCCCAAGATAAAATGTTTTTTTCATGATCGATAAAATTATAAACAGCACTTGGTAGTGGAATTCAAATATATGTAAACAGTTAATTGGGCGTGTGTGTTTTTTGGGGTTGTTTGCATCTCTAACTGTGTGTATGCATATTTTGCAGGTGTCTGCAAAGAGTGTAGGTGTATCATCAGTAACAAGCTGTCCATGCTGGAGCAGTAAATAAGAGAATAGGACACACAAGGCTGGCCACGATGCTTATCTACTTCAACCACCTATTTCAATATGATCCCCCACTCCCTCCCTCTGTCGTTCTTTTTATTCATCCCCCGCTTGCTGTCCCTCCATCAGGGCTTCATGGTGATAGATGGGACAGAGGAAGAGCTGAGTGCGGCGCTAAAGTTTGTGGCCCATGCAGCCAGCATTGCTGTGCATAAAAAAAGCAGACAGAGCGAGGGTGAGGGAGATGGAGAGAGCAATCGGCCGCAATTGGATGAAAGAGAGAAAGCGAGCGTGTCAGCATTTTCCTTCCCAGTCCGTTTCACTCAGCTCGATTGAGTCTTTCTTATTATCTGACCCCGCTCCCTTTCTACACTGACCTTTTAATATTTTACCACCCACACACATACAGGCATGTGCCTCGCTCATTCTCTTTCTCTCTCACACACACACACACACACACACATACTTACCCGACCTTCCTTTGTCAAACATAACATCTATGTACATAATTGCTGACGCTGTATTGAAGTCAATCTTGCAGTACACTGTAAGCTTCAAAAGCCATACATCATAAGTAATATCCACATTCAGACAAATGAAACTACTTTTGGCAGCTGAAAGAAAAGCTTTGTCTGAAATGTACTTTATGGTTGTGTTAATATATTTCTCAAGGCTAACAGTTGGTTTGCAGGAATAGTAGAAACAAAAAAGAGTGGTGGAAAGCTTCACTTTTGGTTTTGCACTAGAAGCTGAACATGGCATAGAATCTAAATACACACGAATAATGAAACGTGTTGCCAATACACAGGAATTCACTGACAAGAAATGCTGGAGTGTAGAGGTTTGGGACACTGCCCTTCTATTCCCTATCAGCTATGAATTTCCTATTTCTCAGATTAATTCTAGTCCAATGTTGCCCTGGACACACCCCCTGATCGTTGCTTTCACTTCTGTTTAGTATTTTGTGCGCATAAGGGTATTTTTCCATATCACAAAGTACCAGTGTTGCACTACATGGCCTAACGTTTGTGCACAACTAAGCATCACACATATATGTACTTTTACAAACATTCCATTCCAGGTTTATATAATATCCTCCACTCTTCTGGGAAGGCTTTCCACTAGATTTTGGAGTGTGGCTCTGCAATTTGAACGAACGACCTTTGGATTACAGGCATAAAGCCTTAACTACTGAGAGACTACTCCTCCACATATCAATTATTCTGGCACATACTGTACTGTCTGTGAGTCAGTATAAAAGTATTGGGGTGCAGTGGTAATTCTGTGCCAGTAAGCAGAAGGTTGTAAACAGAGTTGAGTATAATTACTGTTCTAATTACTTTTTTAGTATTCTACTGACTTATTTCTGATAACGCAGTAATGTAATGCATTACATTTTAAATTCATGTAATTTAATTACAGTTACTGATGTCAATAAAAATGTTTTATTTGTAGATTTGCAGGTGCATTACAATATATTGTTAAGAAACCAATATTAAGTATTATAGCTGCAAGCATCAATGAATGGGCCCTCATACCTTGGTACATGTTGGGGTTGCTCTGCCAGGGGAATGCCATTCCATTTTTTTTTAAGCAATTTTTAGCACTTATATGTTATTAGGAGTGTATAATGATGTAAAACCTGTAATTTCCTGTTGGCAGTAGGTTTTCTTTAGATTAGACAGACCGAATATTATGTTGATTGGATGAAATCTCTAGAAGGAGTTTGTTAAAGTACAATGACTGTAACTGGCAAAATCTGAGCAAGAATTGCAGAGAAATATCAACATGGATGACTTCCTGTTGGGTTAAAGATAAGATTCTAAGAGATTTTTTGTACATGTTACATATGCCTACCGGATTTCTTACGTGTATAAAAAGATTGCACACCTTTGACCTGCATGGGAGGCATGCCAGGAAAAAGCCTTTGCTGTCTTAAAAGAATATTAGAGCAAGAGAACAGTGCCAATGAGCATCTAGGCAAAGACCAGGTCTTTGGGAATAATGTGCTCTGGACAGATGAATCACAGATAGAGTTGTTTGGCCACAGTAATGGAAGACATATTTGTTGCTGACTAAAGACAGCTTTTCAGGGGAAGCACCTCATACCAACTGTGAAGTATGGTCGTGGAAATGGTTTGGGGTTGTTTCGCTGCCTCAGGGACTGGACAGCTTGCATCCATTGATTCAACTATGAATTCTGCATCATATCAAAGAGTTCTTGAAGGTAATATGAGGCTGTCTGTCCAAAAGTTGAACTTTTGACAGGATAATGATCCTAAGCACACTAGCAAATCCACCAAGGAATGGCTCAAAAAGAAGAAATGGAGGGTTATGGAATGGCCTAGTCAAAATCCAGATTTGAGTCCCTTTAAAATGTTGCGGGGGAATTTGAAACAGGCCGTACATGCAAAAAAAAAACCCTTAAATATCTTGCAACTGAAAGACTATTGCATGGAAGAGTGGTCAAAAATTCCAACAAGTTTGGTGGACAATTATGGAAAATGCCTGCAAGAGGTTATTTCTACTAAAGGGGGCAATACTAGCTTTTGAGGCCAAAGGTGTACTGACTTTTTCCACAGAAGAATATCACATCTATTAATATTTCTGTTGAATGATTGAAAAAGCTCATTTTCCTCGTGGTTATGTTCAAGTACAGTTGCAGTCTAAATTATTCAACCTCCAGTGCAAATCGGGTTTATTGTCAAAATGTACAGACTTTCAGCTGTTTGCAATGAATGAATCAAAGAAAATCAATTAAAATAGTTCAACACAACGAATACTTCAACTGGTTTCCCCAAATTCAACTGAAAATGCAACTTATAATGACTTCTTCAGTTTCAAAATTATTCAATCTCTTTATGGCAAGCACATTTAGTACTTAGTAGAGCACCCTTTTGCTGTTATGACCTTCTGCAAATGAGATGCATAGCCAGACACCAGCTTCTGGCAGCGTTCCTGAGGAATCTTAGCCCATTCCTCATGAGCAATAGCCACCAGTTCAGTAATATTCTTTGGTTTGCAACCGCCTTCTTCAAATCCCACCAGAGATTATCTATGGGCTTCAAGTCAGGCGACTGTGATGGCCCTGTAGAATCTTCCAGGACTTGTTCTGCAACCAAGCCTTGGTGGAATTTGAGGTATGCTTGGGATCATTGTCCTGTTGCAAGGTCCAATGACGCCCAAGCTTCAGTTTCCTCACAGATGGCATAACGTTTTCTCCTAGGATTTCCTGATACTTCAATTAATCCATCTTGCCTTCCACACGCTGCAGGTTTTCAGTGCCAGAGGATGAAAAGCAGCCCGAGAGCATCACCGAGTCACCACCATGCTTGACTGTGTACAGAGTGTTCTTTCTTCATTCTTCTTCCTCCAGACATACCGCCGATCCATCGTGTGAAAAAAGTTCCACTTTTGTTCCATTGCTCCACAGAACAGAATCCCAAACTTCTGTGGTATTTACATGATTTTGAGCCAACTTTTCTTGTGCTTTTGGGTCAGTAGTGGTTTGCGTCTTGGAGTTCTTCCATGGAAACCTTCTGCTTTTAGTACGCACTACACTGTGCTCACTGAAACCTGAGTGCCTGTTGCCACTAAGTCTTGCAGCAGGTCTTTTGCAGTCATTCAAGGGTTTTTCACTGCCCGCCTTCATAGAAATCTGGTTGCAGCCATTGATAGCTTCCTTTTTCTGCCCCATCCAGGTAGTGTATACTCAACAAACTCCTAGCCAGCTCATGTATTTTATGTGTTCCAGCTCAAGCACACCTAGTGAGTGCAACTAATGAAGCCTTTGATTAGTTGCATCAGGTGTACTTGCGACAACACCTGTTTTGTTTATTTAACACATGCACACATGTTAACATCAATATGATTCAGGTGCAGGTGGTCATGTGCCACTGATGCAGTGGGGTGCAGTGGCTGCTGGGAACTGTAGTCCCGAATTCGTTCTGGCAGATCCATGACATAAAACTGATCAAATCTTTGCTTGTCCAAATACGTCAATAAAGCCAACATTTTCCATTGGGTGTACGTATTTTTTCACATGAATGTATATGCAAGGAGGTCACTGGTAGGCATAAAATCTTTGCGCACTACCAGAAAACAACAGATTAATTTGTTAGCTATTAAAGCCACAGTAATGACAACAAGAGTCAACAGTGTGGTTTCAGGGCTGCTACAGGATGATAGCTATGGATAGTGTTACATCTTATCAGCACGCAGTGTGTGAAAAGGATTTAGATCAATTCCTGGCCCTACAAGTGTACTCTTACTCTGAAGTGTTTCATTAGGAGCATGTCCTTCTGGAGATGCTGCTTTCCAATTGAACTCTTTAAAAGTAACAAGCAGGGTATTGTGTTGACAAACTGTGCCAAGAAACACTACTAGTGGAAGCCATAAGGAGGAACAGGAGGAAGAAAAAATGATGAGTACTTCTGAAAGCATGCGCGTGATCAGTGTGAACTCGTGATGACCTGATTCTGCAATCCAACCATGTTCAAAGTGTCAATTTAATCAGAATATGGATGTACTATGTACAGAGCTGATATTCAGATGTTTGTTAGAGGGTTTTCGTTAAATGAAGCCGATTTGGAGATAAGCTGGCCACTGCAGCTGTTTGATCCTTACACCAGAACACGTGAGTGTGCTTGTGTGGATCATCAAGCCTTCATGTCCAAATCCTTCTTAACCCAGATAAACATTTCACCACCTGTTCCCAATGACTCCTCACTGTCACCCGTGCCCTGGAGATCCCTGGCCTGGAAATCAAGAGATCTCTACAAAAAGGAGGAAGTAAGCCTCAAGCATGGTTTAAACTGCAAGATTTTTTAGCCTAATTTTGCTGTTGTGATACCTTCTTTGGTCGTGAACTCTTAGAACAGATAATGTGATGTACTCATTGGAGGCCAATTTAGCACCACTGCAACTAAAGACATCTGAAAACAAAGTTCTGGCAGTGTTTGAATTTTTTTCTGACTTTAAAAACCACCAATAGGATGATGTAAAACTCACAACACAAAATTAAATGTTTGAGCAAACAATCTTTTAAAATACTGTCCTGCTTGCATGAATTACAACAAAATTATCAGCCTGTATGCCAGTGAGTTGCCATGTTGTCCTCATTTTAGCCAGCTATGAACAGCTTCAAACTCCTCATCTTCATCAGTTCTAGGCTTAACATTGCCGCTATTATACCAAGAGCTAGCTTCTCTTTATTCATGCATGAGCCTGGATCATGTTGACTGGTGACTTAAGCAGAATGCTGTATTTTCTTTAATTGCAGGTTTATCATTAGAGGATCTTCATCATATAATCTGACATGGAGAACACATGTTATGGCACAGTCTGTTGCAGTATTAAGGCAAGAATTTTATGATCATCCCATACACAGTATAAAGTAATAATCTTAAAAGACAACTGTAATCACACAGTGTAAAACAGGCAAGACTTCGTAAACAAGTGCAAAAGGATTCCCTACAAGAGAAAAAAATGATGTTGAGGGAGGATGAAAGACAATTTGAAAAAGGACATATGAGAAATGGTTTAGAGGAAAAGCATGAAGGAGGGGAAAAAAACATCTTTGCTTAGCAATAGACTATTCTGTATGTAAAAAAAAAAAATGTTAAAATGATTAAAATGTTAGTTCATGTAGACAGGGATGAACTTGGAAGATTTTTCATTTTCATTTTATGTCAGCATGTTGTTATGAATTTGTTAAACAAGTGATTCAGAGGGCAGTTGCTTTACTTAAAACATAAAAAAGGAATGGAATGCTCTTTTGTTATTTCTGAATTAGTCTATTCAGTTCTACTTTTCTGCAAAAAAATGTTACATATTTTATTCAATGGCTGTGAACTGAATAAGATTTCAACAGCAGCAAACAATTATTTCTTATTTGCCATGGTCAAAGGAACATGCCACCACCCACCCACACACAGACACACCCTCATTCTTGCTCTTAATGTCGTTCCGGCGCCTCTGATCTTGAGTGAGTGAGGGGGTAAGGCATCTCGAATATCCGGAGTGATGATCTCACCCAAGCCCAAACACGGTCTGCAGGGGAGATTGGATCAGACTTGTACCTGTGCCAGATGCCTGTTTGTCTGATGGCAACCCAATCAAACATAGGCAGGTTGTGGTAGGGCAGTGTGAATGCAAGTGTGTATCGATGTTTTATGTTTGTTCGCTTTCTCTCTCTCTCTCTTTCTCTCTCTCTCTGTGTATATATATATATATATATATATATATATATATATATATATATATATATATATATATATATATATATATATATATACACACATATTTTATATGTAACTTAAACATATCTAATGTGTTTCATGGTAGACTTTTCCTTAAGACAGAAAATATTGGACTGTAATTGCAAATATTTTTTTCTAAATCCACCCAGAGCCACCAAGCAGGAACTTCAGATAAGGGCATGTTCTCTGAAGTGTGTGAAAGCCTTCAGGCAGAGCCTGCAGCATGCTCCTCACTATAAATTCATTGGTTGAGCTTTGAAGGACCAACAACCAATGACCTTTTTAGACTTTTCATGCTTTTGATTTAACCCTCCTATGTTGGCTCATGATGTGCTGTTTGGCAAATCATCTGTTTAAACGTTGGTAGGTGCTCAATTGATATAGCAGATGATATATTGGAAATTAATGATTGAATGCCTTTTGAAGTACCAAAACAGAACTTAGACACATAGCAATACATCTGTGGAGAATGTTGAGGAAAAAAAAAAACATGGATACAAGTACACCAGTACTGCTCACTTAGTACACAAGCTGGATTATTGCCCTCAAGGTTCGACTCTTTACCAGCAACACACAGGTGAAGCTGCTCTGTCTGGCATAGTAGTGGTCTTAAAAAAGCAGCCCTGTATGGAGCATTAGCTGAAAGTAGAGCCATGAAGGGAGGCATTAGCAAACAGCAAGGATAGCACAGCTGAAGGATGCAATTGGCAGCTGGGAACAGGGGCAGGCCATAAATCCTGGATTCAGCATACACACAGATTGGAACGAGGCTTGATCTGGGCTCACTACGGATGTCGGGTTCATTGGGGTGCTTTTTCATTATGCAGGAATGAGATGTGTTTGAGGTGTGTTTTTGTATTGCTATCCCTCCTGCTTCCAAATAACTTTTTCAAATTGTTTCATTTTTCATAATGAAGCGTCTCTTCTCTTGGTGTGAAGTAAAGAACAGAGAGATCGAGAAGCAGAAAATGAGATGAAAGGGAATATTGGATATTTATTGTTGTGTGAGAACACTTGTGTGAGTCAGAACATTCACTTACTGAGGTGTGTGTGTGTGTGTGTGTGTGTGTGTGTGTGTGTGTGTGTGTGTGTGTGTGTGTGTGTGTGTGTGTGTGTGTGAGAGAGAGAGAATACATGTGTGCACAAGGATCCGACAGTATAGCTTTTGGACCTGTGCACACTCCCACTGCTATGAGCTTTATTGCTGACTTTATTGGTTTCTTTGACCATTTTCTCCTCCCTACGTCTCTCCTGATAGTGTCTGTGTGTGTGTGTGTGTGTCTCTGTGTGTGTGTGTGTGTGTGTGTGTGTGTGTGTGTTCTCTGTTCTGTAAACTAGCTCTCCTGCAGACCTGTCTCTTCTCTTTTTTCTCTGCTTTACTCCCCGTTCTCATTCTGCTTACCTCTTGCTCTTTTTTTCTTGCTGATTTCTTTCACTTTCCAGCTTTTGCTTCGCTCAGGCTGTGAATTTTGTTTGTTCCATTCTTCAGCCCATGTCTCTTTCTCACATATTTTCATTTAACCTTTCACACATGTCCTCCTTTTATCTCCCAGTCCTGCAAATTCATGAATTTCTTTAAAACATACAATTTCCCCCCCTGCACCACTGTCCCAGTGTGCGAGTGCTGTTGTTATGCACTATTTAAAGGTATACCTCCATGCAAATGACATGCAATCATTGTGTGTGTGTGTGTGTGTGTGTGTGTGTGTGTGTGTGTGTGTGTGTGTGTGTGTGTGTGTGTGTGTGCATAAACCTAGCCTGAAGCTACTGTACTTAATGACTGAACAACAGCAGGCAGACTTTCACATCTGTCCCTTCTGCCCAAATTTTAGAAACTCAGGTCTGTGCCTCAGCAACACTCAATTGTGTGTGTGTGTGTGTGTGTGTGTGTGTGTGTGTGTGTGTGTGTGTGTGTGTGTGTGTGTGTGTGATGTAATGGTGTGGAAATTTTGCACTAATGTAAGAAGCCCAATTTAGGTTTTTAATTTCTATTTTTAAAACTTGTACAAATGTATAATCTACTTTGTCTGAACTGTACCTCTCTTGGTGATGTAATATAAAAGTGATTTTCCATTGCGCAGCACAACACAGTTGTGTAACAAATCCAAACCCAGAGCTGTCTGTATCCTGGTTGAGCAGTTCTGTCCATTTTCTGTCACATAACTCTACTTATGAAAGTAGTACGAGTTCTCTGGAGGTTGTGTGGCGGTGAGTAGTGATGAGCATTGCTTTCTTTGCATAAAAAAACTGGTATATAGCTTTTGTGTGTTTTACAGCTATATTTCTCTATTACAGAGTGAACTCCTGAGCATGGGAAGGTGTTTTTTAAGGTGGAGAGAGACCCACATGAAGACAACGGTGCCAATACTTTAAATAGTGTTTATAAACTACAAAAACACTAAGTCACATCTTTTCTGTTAAGTGGTTAATCAGATATTGAATAATGAATAACTTTTACCTACAATGCACTGTCCATCCATCCATTTTCCATACTGATTATCGTACACAGGATTGTGGGGGAGCCTGGAGCCTATTCCAAGTCTCGGGGCACAAGGAGGGAGACACTGTGGACAGGTTGTCTGGACATCCATCCCATAGCAGAGCACACACTGTCAAACACTATGGACGATTTGGAAATGCCAATCAGCTTACAACGCATGTCTTTGGACTGGGAAGTCTTTGGGCCACTGAAGCACAGGGAGAACATGCACACTGTGTGCACACAGGGCGGAGGTGGGAATCAAAACCCCAACCCTGAAGGCATGAGGCAAACGTCCTAACCACTAAGCCACTGTTCCCCCAGTGTTAAATCTAGCTTCATATTTGTAGCAATCATATTGCTTCATTTGCTCCAATTTATAAAATGGCTTGCATGCTTCCTATATTAGGGCATTAAATAAAGCATAAAGAATTATCATATAACAGTATGTACTGAGCTATATATACAGTGCTGTGATAAAGTATTTGCCCCATCCTGATTTCTTCTGTTTTTGTGTATATCTCTTACTAAATTGTTTTAGAAATTAAAACAAAATTTAAAAGAAAACAAAAATGTTTAGATAAAACTTGAGTATTCACAAAATACAGTTTTTTTATATAATAATGTTATTTATTGATCAAAAAAGTTATCCAATACCAACTTGGCCTGTGTGAAAACGTATTTGCCCCTGTAGTTACTAATTCCCCAAGTTTATGAAACTGCATTCATAATGGGGTTCAGCTGGCCTGATTACTGCAAACCCTGTTCAATCAAATCAACACTTGAATAGAACTTTTTCAACAACATGAAGTTGTTAAAAGTTCTTACCCAGTAACACACTATGCCAAAATTGAAACAAAATGCAGATATGATGATGAAGAAGGTGACTGAAATACATCAGTCTGGGAAGGGTTATTAAGCTATTTCAAAGGCACTGGGACTTGATAGAGTCCACAGTGAGAGCCATTATCTCCAAATGGAAAAAAAACTTGGCACAGTGGTGAACCTTCCCAGAAGTGTCTGACCTTCCAAAATACCTCCAAGAGCACAGCAATGACTCATCCAGGAAGTCACAACAGAGCCAAGGACAACATCAAAGGAACTACAGGCCTCTCTTGCATCAGTAAAGGTCACTGTTCATGACTCCGCTATCAGAAAGACACTGGGAAAAAAATCGCATCCATGGAAGGGTAGTGAGGCAAAAACCACTGTTAACCAAGAAGAACATTAAGGCCCGTCTGAAATTTGCCAACACACACTTTGATGATCTTCAAACCTTTTCGGAGAATGTTCTGTGGATTGATGAGTCGAAAGTCGAATTATTTGGAAGACAGGGGTCCTGTTACATCTGGTGTAAACCAAACAGAGAATTCCATAAAAAGAACATCATCCCTAGTCCAGCATGGTGGTGGAAGTGTGATGGTGTGGGGATGCTTTGCTGCTTCAGTGCCTGGACAACTTAAAATTCTGCTCTGTACCAGAAAATCCTAAAGGAGAATGTCCTTGTATTATGTGTTTACTCAGGTTGCCTTTGTTTCATGTTGCATTTCGTTTGAAGATCTAAAACTATTTCATATGAGATATACCAAAACACAAAATAAATCAGGATGGGGGCAAATACTTTTTCAAAGCACTGTATATATTGGATATGAAGTCACCAGGAATTCAGTCCAGCTTAGTCAACACTGTGGAGATCATACAAAATGGGAAATTATGCACTGACCTCAACACGAGCCACATCTGTTCTCACACAAAATATTCTTCAATAACTATAAATGTGATTATTGGGTATGAATGGTATCCATATTGTGGTCATAAAACCATTGTACATGCATGAAATACATAATGTATATCCTTTCATAAGCAAAACAATCCTTGTAAGCTGTATCTTTTTGGAGTTTTCATTATATCTCATGAGG
Organism: Ictalurus punctatus; assembly: GCF_001660625.3. Classification (NCBI taxonomy): domain Eukaryota; kingdom Metazoa; phylum Chordata; class Actinopteri; order Siluriformes; family Ictaluridae; genus Ictalurus; species Ictalurus punctatus. The sequence continues at coordinate 19,616,127 of NC_030432.2, forward strand.
CATCACAGAGGAGATTCTCTAAAATGGTCTAAATGAATTGTACTTTATTCAAAAGCAGAAAATATCCCTAATGGAAAACGTACTTTGAAACGTTTTCCCCCCTGAAGCAGCACTAGATCCAAGTCACAACATGTAAGTCTCAGTGCACTGTTCCAGGTTGTAGCATGTCCCCAAGAAGAGAGACACAAGAAGGAAAGAATTGTGGGTACTCCACGCATAATCAAATATTCAACTGCAGAAAATGAATTCTGTATAAAATTTGAATGCTTGGAGGGAAAGGGCCTTGGGGGTGCTATATGAAATATATGAAATAAAGTGAATCATCTCTATCCTGTTTATCGTGCATGAGCATAAATGTTACAAACTAGTGGGTTTGGAGAATTTGTGTCTGTAAAGTACGAGTGTGGTAGAGATCTGGGGCCGTCACACAGTGTTTCTGAGCTAAGCTAAAAGCTAAAATTGATTTTGTCTCACTGCTTCAGCTGTTAAGGCTTTGTACTTGTGATTTAAAGATTGCAAGCTCAAATCAGCAGAACTGCAGGAATTGCTACTGCTAGGTCCTTGAACAAGACCCTTAACCCTCAACTGTGTATACTTGCATACTGCTTGTACACTTTATGTGTTTCAGTTTTTCAGAGAACTCTACAACAGTGGGTTTCACTTTCAGAAAGATTGTTTTCAAGTAGCACAAATATGAAGTGTCAGGAAGTGTCAAGTTTACTTCAATAGTACTTTTGACAATACACAGAAAGCCACGTGCAGATTTCAAGTCCTACAATGACTTGCTATCCAATTTTCAACCACAGGTTTCGCTACATGTATCACTGTCACACACTGTTATTACAGAAGCATTAATTACTGACTTTGATACACTAGTGTTACCTGCAGCATGCTTGCTGTATCATTTTGGCCCTATTTTTTGCAAATATCTAAACAGTATACTGTATAACATATAACCACTCTCATTAACATGAGCACTATGCATTTCGAGTGTTCATCTTTAGTAACAGCCTTGTCAGGGTTGCAGTGGCTTAATTTAGGCTACTAGTTTGTTTATACTTTTGGGAGATCAGTTATAGACTTGAGTGATGTAGCTGAAGTTGAGGAACTGTCAGAGCCAAAATTCACACAACATGCTGACAGTGCTGTTATTATTACCACTGTGTTTTCAAGTGTTTTTTTATGGGCACCGTGGTAGGGTTCATTGTTTTTAATTGTTTTGTTTTTTTTATGTCCACTTTTTTGGCTCTACCCTGAGTTTAAATCTAAACTTATACATATAATAACAGTATCACTGCATTTCTGCTACTACTGTACGTGATGTACGTAGAAGTCCCATGTGCTCTTTCTTGCCTGAATATTAACATCAGCTTTTTTCACAATCAATTAACAAATATAATACCTCTGCATTGAACTCTATATGTGCTCTTGCTATTTGTTCTTCCAACATGCTCCCAGTATTTCTAGGTCATGTACTTTGTATTGTTTGTTTATGTTTAAATAGCATTAGTTATTGCTCTAGGTCAAGTTCATTCAAAGTTCATGTTGGTATTCTCTTTTCCTGCCACTTTCTAGTTTAAAGACCATGATTTCTAGTGTTACATCATATTCTTATTTTGCTCATGTTCATGGTCACCCACTTCTTGTAAACAGTCTTATCGTGTTTGTTGAAGGATTTTATTAAAACCCACTAAAGCATCTCTTGTTTGTCCTGTGCTCTTACAGAATGCTGATTACTCTCTTGATCAGACTGGATAGCTTGTTCAAGTGTAGTGCCTGTATAGTCAGTGCAGGTTATGAGAGAAGAAACCCTATGAACCCATGGACATTAACAGGACAAGAGGATAATTTCTGAGAGCTTGTGTTTGTGCCGTCAGGGCTCTGGACACCAATGCATAGACCTGAACTCCAGAGTACTTGGAAACAGCAAGTGAGCTGGTAGGATGTTACTATGCCTGTTGCAGGAATGCTCTCCTCTAGTCTGCATACAAGGACAGTAAATCACTGGGCTCAGGATAAGTCCAGTTCCAAACTCTACCTCCACTGATGCTGCACTAATGACCCAGCACCATAAAAGCAAGGTCAACCATCCGTTTGTAATTTCATCACCTCAGGTTTGGCTCCTAGGAGAGGGTCTCCTGTAAAGGGCCTTTGACACCGAGTGTGATTAAGCGACATGAATGTATGATGCAATGATGCTCTTGAATTCAAACAACAGATCCTTACACCTGGCACGATCCATCGTGGTGCAACAAAGCAATCAGTGTGTCGATTTTTTTCTCTGCTGCCATGATGAAATGGGCCATCCAATTAGATTTGATCTTTAGATCACCTGGAGAGCTGCTGTTGAACAAAAGGGCGAGATTGGTGGTGCCATAGCATAGAAAGCTGTTTTAATATCCAGTGTAAACACCAAAGAAATGTATTCCGGAAGAGAGAAGAGAATGTATGTTGAGTTCTTGTTATCATTGGTGTTTGAGTACAAAGAATTTTTTTTTATAAAAGTCACAGCGACTACAAAAACATTTTTTCTATGCTTCTTAACAGTTTGTGTGCCTTACGGTGCTATAGACCAACATTAAAGTGATTCTTCTTCTCACTGGTTAAAGACATAGGCCGTTCAGCTGAATAGTGGGTTGTGCCACCTAGTGTGCAGGAGTAAAATGCATTCTCGGTCAGCACCAACTATCACGCGTTCATGAATTAGCTGAAGGCAATCAGTCATTTCGCGTTCAGTGTGAAAGCATTGTTCATCGGCATTTTGCTTTGCTTTATCGTGTCCCGCTCGGTGTGAAAGGGCCTTAACTCCATTTGCCAGCATGCCTCTACAACTGCCTCACCCTTGTTCTGGGTGCAGGTGACTGGCACCCTGTCTTGCTTGCCTGAATAGTAACACTTGCAGCCTGTTCCCAATCAGTTAAGAACTCTTTAAATACTCACTCTGCACACATTCCCAGTAAGTCATGTACTTTGTGTTATTTGTCTGTGTTTCAATAATATGTTAATCTTTCATCTAATTCAAATTCAGGCATTGTTCAAATTGATAAGATTCTCCTCGTCTGCCACGTTCTAGTTTAAAGACTTTGATTTCTAGTGTTATGTTCTTGTTTTGTTCATGTTCATGCTCACCTGCTTCTTGTAAACAGTTTTATCCTGAGTATTTTATTAAAAACCACTAAAGCATCACTTGTTTGTCTCGAGCTCTTTGTTACAGACTTCACCTCGTGTACCTTGCCTGTTGCACTTGTGGGGCTTGTGAGGGAGCTTTGCAGAGTAGAGAAAATTGGAAAAAAATACAATAAGTACTGCACCAGCCATTGGTTTTGCAAGACTAGCAAGATATGTATAGTCAAAATGGCAGTTATTGTCAGTGGTTATGGTTCTGTGTTCAAAATTCTATACATTTACAGCATTTTGAAGATGCCGCTATCAAGCCATACTATCAAGATTAAGGCCTGTTAGAATAAAGTTATTTCAATAAGCAATTAAAATAGTACAAGTAGAGTGTTTTTAAAGTGCTCATTTAAGTGCTTGGTGAAGAGGTAAATCTTCAGTGTTTGTATTGTGAGAGCCAGAGGAAGTTCATTCTACAACCTGAGGGCCAGTACAAAGAATGCTTTGGAAGCCTTAATGCATTAACAAAATATCCTTGTTTCTTTTCCGTGTGTTCGTGACTAGGAAGTTGTGTTTAAATGCCAGGGTTGCCTGAGTGGCACTGTTGTGTCCTTAAATAGCACACTTAACCACGAAGCACTGTCTACGAACTGCCTGAATTGTAATCTGTGAAGAAGTAAATATCAAAGGCAAAAATAACAAACATTGTTCATTCATCTTCAGTAAGTGCTTTTCCTGGTCAGGGCACCAGTGGATCTGGAGCCTATCCTGGGATCACTGAGTGTGAGGCAGGAATACATCCTGGATGCGAAGTCAGTTTATCTCAATGCACATTAATATGCACACACTCTCACAATGCACCTACTGGAATGGGAGGAAACTAGGAAACATGAAGGAAACCCATGTGGACATGTGGAAACATGCAAGAGCTACTTAGCATGGATCAAGGTCCCTTTCAAGAACCTTCAGACTAAGTGTTCCTCAGTGGTAGAATGAATTTCCAACATCAATTCAGACCGCAGAATCTGTCACTATCTTCAAAAAACAGCTAAAGACCCACCTCTTCCGTTAACACCTAACCAACCCATAAAAAAAAATAAAAATAAAAATAAAAAATTACTCTGCCACTTACACCTCTACTCTGCGCACTTTGCCTCTTCTGGAACTCAGTTAATGGATCTTGTACGGTAGAACTACTTGTATTGTTCTCCGCTTGATATCGCTTGGCTTGTATTTTCTCATTTGTAAGTCGTTTGGATAAAAGTGTCTGCTAAATAAATAAATGTAAATGTAAATCTAAGACTACTCAGACAGTAACCTAAGCTCAGAATCAAACCCTGGAGTTGAAAGGTGCAACTAGTAGGTGGATTGTCTAAGATCAATTGCCCTAGGCACATCACTGTGAACAAGTAATATAGAAGCCACCTGAACAAACCTGCTTTTCATCCAGTTTGGTGAAGAAATCTGGAATATACAGCAAAGGCTGTGCGGACTTCTTCCTATACTATATGGCCAAACATGCTTGTTGAACATCCCTTAACAAAACCATGGGCATTAATATTAAATTGAGACCCCTACCCCTATCCCCTAAATTTTGGAGTGTGGTTGTGAGGATTTGTGCTCATTCCACCATAAGAACATTGCTGACTTTGGGCACTGATGCTGGAGAAAAAGGACTGGGGTGCAATCGGCATTCCAATTCATCCCAAATGTGTTTAGTGGGGTTGAGGTTAGGGCTCTGTGCAGGTCACTCAAATTCTTCCACACCATCATCAGTAAACCACGTACTTATGGATGCTGCAGGATACCAATATCTACACGCAAGTCAATTGTGTGCTTTCAACTTTGTGAAATCAGTTTGGGGAAGGAACTCATATGGGTGTGATGGTCAGGTGCCCACATACAGTACTGTGCAAAAGTTTTAGGCACCCTAATTTTTTACTTTGTTTTTCCAAACTTTGTTATAGATTTGTATTTTATGACTCCTATATTATAAAGTGCAAAAACACTTTAGATTCCCAAACAGTAGTTTTCTAGCACAAAATTAAATGTTACAGAAAAATGTTTGTATGTTAGCAAAGAAACCAGAATATTAGGTAAGAGACCACTTTTCAGACAAAAAAACACAATGAAGGCTGCTGGGTTTTGTTGCAAAAAATAAGAAGCAAGTGCGACAGTCAATGTCTCCAGAAGAACCTTGGCTTGTGCTGCAAGATGCTCAATAAAACTTACAGCTCATTTCCTTATAAAACTGCACAAATTGTACCGGGGACTATTATTTTTAACCATCAAATATTGACTTTGTTTCATTTACTACTGTTTACTGCCCTTTACTGTATTTTATCTTAAATGTAGAAACGTTTAATTTCATTATTTTGAAGGCATCTTTGCTCTCCAGCATTTCTTTGCATGTGACTAAAACGTTTGCCTGTATAGTGTATCTAAGTGCACCACCACATTAAGGTATGAAAGAAAATGGTTCCTCTAGCCTAAGCAGTGTGCTTTATGCTCAAACCGAGTCATTTAGTATTCAGATGAGATTCTGATGTCTTAGCCAGCACTGTTGGGGCCTTGAGGAAGGCCATTAACCTGCAACTGCTCAGTTATTTGCATTTTTTTTTTTTTTTTTTTGGATTCTGCCTAACATTTTAGAATAAAAGAGTCTTCCAAATGACTAAAATTTAATCTGTAAACCCAAGCAAACCTGTTAATCCAAACAGTAAAGAAAATGTTAATAGATCACAGCAATATACAGAAAAAAGGATATCACACAATCACACCAAACCGTGACTGTAAAGAGGCATACCATTAAAAGCAGGGGAGGGCAATGACCTGCGAAGAGCTGCAGCATCATGTTCCAGTGGTTTCTTGATCTTTTTCTTAACATCAGCACTTTTCTTGTAATTTCTTTTCCTCCCCCTTTCACATCCCTCCCTCATTCCTTGCCACCCCCGTGTCATTTTGGAGCTGTCAGGGAGAAGGGGTGTGAACGTTGTAGACTCAATGTGTCTTCACTATCAGAGTCGGAGAGTGCTCTTTACACCAAGCGATGAGTAACGAGTCGCACCACTTCAAATAAAGGTGAGCTCCACTCACTCTCATGCAAATCTACCAGCTTTGCTTTACTTCCTTTCTTTCTTCTCTGGGAACAGTGTTTCTCTCTGTATCTCTCAGAAGACTCAGTCAGAGTGAGGTGATGTGAAACTGAAAGAAGGCCTCTATCATCATCGCTTTGTTGTTTCCTTTTCTCTCTGTCAGATCTGAGTTGACTCATGCAACAGGTGTGTGTTAGGAGGGGGGATTGGGTATGTTTAGGAAAGTAGGAAGACTTGAATGAAAATCTTGATGATTCGAATACATTGAAAAGTGCAACAGAAAGCACAGTAACTTTTCTTGATTTAAACCAAGGACGGTTATGTCTGGTTCAACCTTGTACTTGTACCATGTCTTTCTACTGTAGAATTTTAAGAAGCCCTTAGAAGTCTAAGAAGAGCTGTTATTTCATCATTTATGAAAACGATTATATACTATTGATATAAAAATAGGTCTGGTAACACTTTTTTGAAGGTTACCTACAATGGGCCTTCATAATACATGCACATGCATTCCATAAATCTTACTGAAAGCAACAATAGTATATTATATAAAGGAGAAATGATCATTTTGATACTTTTTGTCTTATTGTAAGTTACTCACCTTTATATTTACTTTGTTGGAAGTGTACTTACTGTATCTTTATGATGAATTTACTGTATCTATTTCAAAGTGGGCAATTTATAGAATAAGTAAAGAGTATCTGTGGGAATGACGTCATGTTGAAAATGTGTATGGTATGAAATATCCTTATTTCCAGTTGACTGGAACTTCTTAATTATTGCCCTGATGTTGTAATTTTGTCAATGCGTTTGCTATATTCTTATAGCCACTTCCCATTTTGTGAAACTCAACAACCTTTTACTGTGCACCATTATCTATATTCCTTGGTCTTACCCATTGTTATGAATGACTAAGGGAATTTGACCTATGTGTTACCTCATATTTATACCCCTGTGAAACAGGAAGTCATGGTTGAACAATGTTCCTAGGTACCCAGGTGTACTAAAAAATAAAATAAAAATCAATATCAATGGGAATATACCTCAAATATATTTTTCTCATATGAATTCATAGGGGTGCCAATAATTGTTGCACACCTAAATTCAACAAAGATTTTTTTTATAAACCTGTGTTGTGTTTGCACTTGTAGTTCTGTGATTTTTTTAAACAAAATATCAAAAGTTTAAACAATAAAGACAATTTTCCACTGCCTTCTTTGCTCATATTTACCAAGGACGCCAATATTACTGGAACGCACTGTATTTCCACTGCTTCCATGCTGTATTTTGCACCTTAGGTGGAAGTCGCCCAAACTGCAAACACACCAAATGGACAACACATACTATTTTGCTCGTGTTAAAGATGTTATCTTATGCCCTAGGAATATATTCACTTGTGTGGATGAATCATCTTGTACATTGTTTTCGTGGTTGTTATCAAGTTTGCATATGTTTATTTATGCAGTTTATTGGTATAAATTGACTTCCTTTGTTCCCATTGTGTCATAAGTAAATGCAAGCTTTTCACACATACATATGTTACTTTTGCTTTATTTGGTTCAGTACACTTGCAATAATTTTAGGGCAATTATTAGTTCCCAAACAGAAATTCTTGAATTTTACAGCACTTCACTTCATCCAGCTCACTCAAAGAAAATGGAAATACCATGCACTGTATATAATCAAAGCAAAACAGGAATTTTGAGCATGTATTGATATGTGTGTTCCAATCTGCATAGCTCAGGAGTGGCTCTGAGTGAAGCGTTCATTTCCTGGACATCGGTTGATTTCATGGGCCTTTCACATCAAATAGGCTAAGGCCAGAGAGTGCTGAGCCGTTGGAGGGAGTTATGAAAGAAGCCATTAAAATTCACCTAACAGGGTCACGGTCTGCATCCTCTCCCCTTGGCTGACCAGAAAGTTGCATTGACGAATCAAATTTCAAATCAAACTTTCCCCTTTCTGAAATGCTTAGAGAGAGAGGCAAGGTCAGAAACGATTATGGAAGGGAAACGTGCGGCGCGTAGGCAGTGCGGTTGTCGCAGCATGTGCTGCCATCTTCGATAGCGTGTGGAAAGCATATTGACACAGCAGGCCTGGATCTAAACAGATTAGAGCGCTGCAGAGCTTTATCTGCCAGGACTGATGGATATTCTCATAGCCACAGACATATTTCAATTCTGAGGCTATGAAGAGAAAACCCTCATATAAAAACCGACTGCTGGTGTCTTGGGCTAGATTCAAAGTCATCCATCAGTTACTGTATAATTTCAGCAGTAATACGGCTGGTTGTTGTTTCGGTGTTTGTGTCTAGTGTTGCATGGAAGTTTGTCCGAATCTGCATGATATTTTGGCCAGTAAGGCAAAAACAAAACACACAATAACAAAATGAAAATGTAACAGCAAATCAAAAAGAATCAACAAAACCAAAATCGCATTAGCAAAAACACAAGAGCAAAACCAAAAATATAACAGCAAATTTGAAAAAACAACAACAAATTAAAAAAACGCAACAGCAAAAAAAAACAAACAACAACATAACCGCAAATTTAAAAATACAACAGCAAAGCCAAAACACAACAGCAAGAATCAGAACCATATCAGCATTAACTCAAAACGTCTGGGATTTGGGTTACGCATGTAACCCTGCTCCCTGAGAAGGGAACAAGACACTGTATGAGCTTTGTGGGAAATCATACCTGCCATAGTCAGGTGATGTGGAATTTCGTGCGATGCGTGATTATAAAACGGTGCCTGTAAACCACGTCATCAGCCTCTATTATCTGAAGCAAAGACACACTTCACAGGCATGCCCCAGTAAGACAAAGCCATGCAAGTATCCCCCATACAGACTCCACCACCTGTGGATGGAGCCTCCACAGGTGAAGAAAGAATTTCAGTGCTAGAAATACGGCCCGCATTTGTAGGTGATTTATAAGCCACTTTAGACGAGGGCCACTCCAGAGACTGTTAGCTGGACAGACATCTAAGACCGCGCCCCAGCCCAGGAGGGAGGCATCTGTCATTACCATGAGGACACGCCCTGAGAGTGTGACCCAAGGCTAGGAACCAAGGACACCTCCAAATTCTCAGAGCACATAGGCATCGCCAGGTGACACTGATCACACTCAGTAGTTTCGTCCTCAGATTATGTGCAATAATCTCAATGGTATGACGTCGGCTGCTGCTGCCCTAAGCCCCAACAGTTTTTTGTAGAGACTGGAGGGGATTCCCAGACCCATCTTTATATTGCTCAATGTTGATCGAATTGACCCTACGTGTGTTGGAGATAGAAATTCCCTCTTCATAGTAGAAAAGCTGTCCTCTGCATTGGAGAAAGCATACTTTTCTTGTGGTTCAACCTGAGCCCCAAGCTCCTCATGTAGACAAGAACAACATCTTGATGTTGAATCGCCAACTTCCTGGATTGTACTAGAATGAACCGGTTGTCCAGGTACTTAAGTGCATGGATGCCCTGGAGTCACAAGGGAGCCAGAGTGGCATCCATGCACTTCGTGCAGATGCGAGGGGCTAAAGCTACACCGAAGGGAAGAACCTGATATTGCTATGCATTACCTCCAAATGTGAACCTCAGGAACTTCTGTGACTGGGCAATATTTCTATGTGGAAATTTACGTCTTTAAGATCTATTGTCACAAACCAGTCCTCAAACTGAATCTCAGGAATGATAAGTTTGAGCATCAACATCTTGAACCTGTATGTCTGAAGAGTACGGTTCAGATGACGCAGATCTAAAATTGGCTGCATACTTCCATCTTTTTTTGTGGACCAGGAAATAACAGCTGTAAGAAGCACCCTTCTGTGCCTCCCTCGCACTTGTTGACCTCGACACAATGGGGAAGGAACTGGCTGAACAACACAATTTGCTGTTTCTCCTTGGAAAACATGTCAGCACTAGCGTCACCCGCACCGATAAACAGGCCAGAAGGTTCAACAGGAGCATACAGCAGGGAGACCTTATCCTTATCTCCCATCCCTGAGGTTGCCTCTCTGCCAAAGTGCCAGAGTGACGTGTGACTAGTGAATCCACGGTGTGGCGAAACTCCACCACTGCCTCGGGCCCATTTACCTCCCCGCTGTCAAGCTCACTCAGTACGTCTGCTCGGTAGGCCTGAAATGCTGCCATAGTATGCAGTGACCCACAAGCGAGACGAACTGCTGCATACGCTTTTCTAACCAACACTGAGGTGGCCTTACATGGCTTGGATGGCAAAGCCGTCCCCCGTAAATTCCCTACCATTGATCCCTCCTCCACCTTCAGCATAGCCATATACCTGTACTGTTCATTCCTCAGAACGGCCGAATAATGCAACATTGGGGTTATAAATACGGCTGGTGTACGGTGTTCCCCAGAATCACGATATTTCGTCATGCACTTCTGGAAAAAAGGGCCTGATTGTGAAGCGTTCACAATGCAGGCGGTCAGCCATCTCAAGGGCCACTGCAATATGCTCCATCCCCAGACACCTCACACAGAAAGTGTGTCCATCCCCCTCCATAATAAAATGGGAACAAAGAGTAACACACTTCCTGAAGTCTCTCTGGCTCATACGTTTCTTTTCTTTGCAAAGGAACAGAGGTGCAGACAGAAGCATATGCAGGTATGGCAGTTTAATGAAACAACAACAAGTCCAATAAGTTCAAAGGATCAGGCAGAAATCCCGGTACATAGGCAGGCAAGGGTCAATCTATCAGGCAAACAGTCCAAATTAGCCAAGCCAAAGGGACAAGGTCGTAAATGTGAGCAAAACCAGAATAAACAAACACTGTATCAAGGCTTGGTAATGACAGAAACAGAAGACAACTGAGCGTATACTTCGCAAAGACTTGGTGTTCAAACAGTCTCTTTTATGTGTGGTGTGATTGTGTGTGAGATTGGATGCAGATGTGCATGAGTAGAATGAAAGTGAGTGTTCTGGGAATTGTGGCCCATGGTGGCCATGTTTGTAGGCCGCAGTGCAGGATGGGAAATGTAATCACTGGTTTGCTGCAATATGACAATAGGGCTGATGACGTGGTTTACAGGTGCCGTTTTATAATCACGCAACATGCGAAATGCCACATCACCTGACCACGGCAGGCCTATACATAGGTGTGATTTCACACAGACGTCAGATACTGGTGATGCTCAAGGGCACTTCCCACAGTGTGAAGCTCACGCACTGTTGAGTTCCCTTTGAAAGGGAACAGAAAGGGTCCTTATTAAACATTATAATCTCATTGCTGATCGCATGTCAGGCTTATAGAGATCACAGAAATTGGAGATCTGGAGGATGTTTACAGTAAGAGGAAATATGAGCCTAAATGAATTTACTGAAGCTCTTATTTGTGCTTATTTTTATCAGGGGCATTCACATGGTGCACTGCATTATTTAGCATGAATAATTTGAGACTAAAAAGTTGCCCCAGGAAGTGGGTTATTCAGAAGAAAGAATTATTCAATACTATAGTAACATAAGTATTTTCACATTATAATAATTTTTCCAGGCTAACTACAGAATTACTTGTTATAGTCATATGCCATGTCCAATCAGCAACAAGCATGTGATATTCAATAAGGACCATCCTGAGTAAATGCTGTTGATGTATTTTATATTTGCTGTTGTGTTTTGTGTTTAGCACTAAGTTGATATAGTTGTTGTTATATTTGTTTTTTTTTTTTTCAGTTTTGCTGCTGTGTTTTTGGATTTGCTGTTGTGTTTTGGATTGTGTTTTTGGATTTTCTGTTGTGTGTTCTGATTTGCTGTTGTGCTTTTAGTGAAGTTGTTGTGTTTTTTGCTGTTGTGTTTTTGGTTTTGCTGTTGTGTTTTTAGTGAAGTTGTGTTTTTTGATTTGCTGTTGTGCTTTTATTTTCATTTTACTCCTGTGTTGTCCGATTTGTTGTCACCTTGATGGTTTGTTAATGTGTTTTGCACTTATGGGCCACTGTAGCATGGTGCCTGCTGCTTCTTTCAGGTTAAATTGCAACTCCTTGTCGTAGACAGCATTTGGGATTTGACTTAGTGTTATGGCATTGAAAGCTGTTGTTTAGGTTTGTTTCAGAGATCACACAGTAGGTGATTAGAGAGAAACCATGAGGGAGAGATAGATATGGAGAGAAATTTGAGAAAATAGAGGCTTCATGACATGAGTAGCAAAAAAAAAGTGCCTGGCACTGTTTATTGGCATGGGAATATCTGACAGTGAGCTAATTCTCATCAAAGCCTGATGAAGTGCGACTAATAGACAGTGGGAAATGCCTCAAAGAGCTAAAGCGTACTTCTCCTGTTTATTTAGACGGCAGAATGTTTGGTTTTTAATTAAGTAAATCACTATTATTTGTTCCATGGTGCTTGGTAATGTGAAGCGATTGACCTGAAATCCATGCTTTATTAGCTCAGGCTGAAATGAAGCTGTAGGAGGCGAGACTGGAGGAGTATGAAGAGGCTTGTAATGGTCACGATGCCCGAGGGAGTGACTGACACACACTGGTAGACACGTTTGCTTGGAAAAACACTCGATCTCATTACCTGATCTTATTCCGCGGAGCTCCTTAACATTTATTCTTTAAAGGTGAAAGATAAGGGTTAGGACACACACACATAAACTTTCCGGAATTTGCAGAAACCTGTATACTGCCTGCTGCTAAATCTCATTCTTTGTTTGTTGGCATACAACATTGTGTGTTACAGGATAGCTAGACTGTGATTGGATGAGATGGCTGTGTTGTCATCGATTGTCAGCATTATTCTTCTGCTCCTGAAATTACAAGGTAAGGACACACATCAATATTATTCATATTCATTATATTTATAGATAATATATTACTTTCACACCTTGCCAGCAATTCATTTCAAGCCAGGAACTATATTAAATAAAATAATACAATCTGTACAAATAAATTGAGAAGTCCAACATGATCATGAAATTTGGGTAGATGCCAGACAGCTGTAGATGTGGCGCTGGCACAAATTTATTTTAATAATTTAAAACCATTTCTAGCAGTACACTGGAATTCCATTCAGTATTTGCATCTGACAGACAACTTATTTTACATTATTTTACATTTTTAATTAGTATTAACAAATAAATTATTTTATCTCCGCAAGGCGGTAAGATTAGTCATGACTCTGTGTTTAGCTGCTGGTGAGCTAGGGGAGGGGTGTGAGCCTGCTGCTGGGCAAACAATTCATACTCTCCACAATAACATTGGTACAAAGATAAAACAGACAGTACAACAAAAGCTTTTTTGATAGTAAAACACCGTAAAATAAAAACACACAATAAAATGATAACATTTAAACCTAGTAGGATAGGTAAAAAAAAAAGAAGAGAGAAATACTTATGAAAAACTGCAAGCCCTGAGTGTTTACTTTCATATGAGCCATTAACCACTACTGTGGAGTGTGACATCACAAAAAAAATTAAATGCTGAACATGGGCACCCCCAAAAGAGGCGCAAATAAAATTTTTTGGCCACTGGTATGAAGAGATAATGCATGATCTGCCCACTAAAAATATATATATTTTTAGCCTTATATATATATATATATATATATATATATATATATATATATATATATATATTCAATACAGGAATTTGATTACGTAGTATAGTGTTTTTGTTTGTTTGTTCGTGTTTAGATTTTTTTTTTTCAGATGTCATTTAAGTACTTAGATTTTAATCAATTAATATTTAGAAATAAAAATGTATATTGTGTCTTGAAATTAGTGCATGATTGCATATCGGAGTGTTATGACTTCAGCGGAGATAACATTTTATCTACAAATTACAAGAGCTGATTCTCTGTGATCTGATAATACATTAACTTTGATGACAGGATATTCTATGGCTTAGAATATATATATATATACATTCATACATACATACATATACACTCACATACACACACTCCTGCCCAACATATATATCAGATTTTTACAGTTTCCATGAAGCATACAGTGAGAAATTAACCAGAATGTTCCTGAAAACCAAAAAAAAAATGTACACACACACACACACACACACACACACACACACACACACACATACACACACACACACACACACACACATATGTGTGTGTACATTTTTGGTTTTCAGGAACATTCTGGTTAATTTCTCACTGTATGCATCATGGAAACTAAAACCTGAGGGCAAGTGGAAGGCTTTCTGATTTCTCGATATCATAACAAGCTGAATTTTGTCTTAAGTTCCAGAGAGAAAATAAAGAGGCTGGTGAGGAAACAACCTTTTACAGCTCAGTTTGCATAATAAGGTATAAAGGTTGGAGTTAGAAGCAGGGTTTGTGTTTGTAACTTTTCTTATGACTTCCCAAATTGAATGAAATCCAACCGCTTATTCAAATATGTTCCGATTTCACTTGAGATCAGTTTCATCTTAATTGTAAGTCGCTTCAGATAAAAGTTTCTGCCGGAAGAATAAAAATGTAAAAATGGGTCATTGCTCACTCAGATGAGTCAGACAGTGTTCGGCAGGTAGCACACACTCCATCCAATATAGCAAGCTTCTTGTAAATTAGCTTCTATAAGTACCGCCTGAGGGCTACAGTTCAGGCACATAGCACTTGTTTTTGCAACAGCATTATGCCTATAAGACTTTCGCAATTTAATGCTTCTGAAAACATTGACTGCAAACCCACTCAGATCAGACTACTTTTACATACACACCCTCTTTCACAGGAGTGCTGCACCATATCTAAATACATATGATTAACAGGAAGTAAGAATACTTCTGGACCACTTTTGGAAGGGTTCAAAAGTCTGATTCCAGGACAAAGAACTGGTTTATTACTGTTTAAGACATGATTTTAATATTCCAGAGAGCACACAATTGACACAGTTGACAGAATTTGCATCTCAACAATGTAATCTGTAACGCATTTACTAATTGGAAAGATTTCCACATGTCTTTCTTAACATACAATTTATTTACTCCTTTCTAGTGACCTTATTAAACCTCCCTACTCTGTGATCATTCTTCTCATGACAGATTTTCTGTTTTCTGTGAAAGCACAAGTGAGGATACATCACACTACTAATTGAATCAATATCAAGTGTCAGTCATTAACACGTGACCGCAATTACCTCTGCATCATAAGTGAGGAAATGTTACAATTTGAATGAAAAATGTGGCTATGAGATACTAATGTTATGTGAACAGAATATTCAGACACACTTCAAGTCGGGGTTTCACGAACAAAACATGGTTTCACTTACAAATGCATTCTTAATGAGATAAGCCATATAATCCAATTTTTCCCTCAGTGGTGTGTGTACATGAATTTTATTCACTGGAAGTCCTATGGCAAAAACTGTATGTCTTTTACAAAATTATTTTAGAAATCTTAATGAAAATATACATTTTTAAATATTATTATTATTATTATTATTATTATTATTATTATTATTATTATTATTATTATTATTATTGGTCACATTTCTGACTGGTGGGTAATCAAATTTTGGTTTAATTAATTAATAATTAAATACATAGTTATTAATAATTAATGTTTAATTAAAAAAAAAACTCTTTAAATTGTTTCCTTTAGCTAGCATTTTTACTGAATTAATTACCATGAACAAATCATGAACTTCACATTAAATATATGATAAGTAATGTTAACAAAGTAACAAAATTTGTTACCATCCATCCATTTTCTGTACCGTTTATCCTAAACAGGGATCCTGGAGCCTATCCCAGGGAGTTTGGGGCAACCCATCAGAGGGCATAATCACGCACAACAAACAATTTGGAAATGCCAGTCAGCCTACAACATATGTCTTTGGACTGGGGGAGGAAACCGAAGTACCCGGAGGAGCCCCCAAAGCAAGGGGCGGAGACGGGAATCAAACCCCCAAACCAAGAGGTGTGAGGCAGACGTGCTAACCACCATGCCCTCCTGTATATTAACACATTTATTTAAATGTTAACTAAATATACATGCATTGACCTGTATCCAAATAAATTAGGTACGGAATAAAACAAGACAGGATTTGCTGTTGTAGGAAAATAATCAATGATTACCCTACTGAAAAAACAATAGAAACCCTCAGAGAATTTGTAATGGTTATAATGGGAATTGTATAGGTTTTCATGGAAACTGTAATGGACCCTGTGGGTCTCTAATGGTAATTTGTTCCTTTCTGCTGGTGGCATTTTATTTCTAGTGGATACCATTTAAAGACCAATAAAAGTGATGGTAATGGTGTTAATGGATAGCTAATGGTTTGTAATGGTATTTGTAGTGGAAACAATTAGAATTTTTTAATGGTACAATTTTGTGATTCCCCTTATACCATAACAGTTTGATAATGCTGACATTTCTTTATTTATTAAAGAGAGAGAGAGAGAAAAAAAACATCTGAAATGACACACAGTCATGATATTAATATAGATTTTATGCCTGTGTTGACTATTTGGCTTATTTGGTTTATTATAGAAAGAAATATTTTGAACTTGTACAGTAGATTTTATTAAATAAAAAAAAAATAATAATACATAGTATAGGCTTATAGTTTAACCTATATACAACAAACAAATAAATAATTCTACAGCTTTACACAAATTTAAATCACACTTGACCAGTGAGATAAATAATGAATCAGTAGCTTACACTACTGTAATATATGCTACTTGTAATTGTGTAAAATTTCTCCATTAAAATCACATCAAAAGTGGCTTTGAATTGAACCATAGCTTAATTCTAATAAACACAGACTCATAAACGCAGCAGATTATAGATAAATGCAAGAACAAATCAAAGTTGTTTACAACTTGACAAACCTCTTTTGGCTTCCTGAATACAATCAGTGTGTTTAGCTTGATTCAGGAATGCTGCAGAGCATACCCATAACTCCTGAGGTGTGGGATCTTTGTGTCCAGGCTCTAGGTTGCTCCTATTCACCTTCCTCTGCATGGTTTTACCTCACAATTGTGCTGCTGGCGATTCACCATAATGCACCTGCCACCTACTTTAGCACAGTCACGCATGGTGTTTTGAAGGCCATGAGGGAACACATAGCGTGGTGCCTTTGTGCTGCTATGCTACGCCAAACAACATAATTACATTTGTCGGGTGTGAACTTTGGTACCTGTACAGAAAGTACTATGATAGCTCTTATGCACATAAATACCATTTTGTCTCATTTATTTGAATGGCATGAGTAACCTTTAGAACTGACAAAGAACAAAAATAGCTGCTTGTTTTAGGCTCTTTTAGCATTGCATGTTGGCTCAGCTGGATGGTTCCAAGCCAACGCTGTTCTTTACTAGCACAGAGATTGTAAGATAGACTGTAGAAGTAGATTATCATTTTCATTTCCTGTGGATTGATTGTCAATTCTCTGCAACAATCTCGCTGATGAGAGAGCCCAGCTGCATCGCTAATACATGCAGCTCTATTTTTATACTGAGAAAAATGGTGAACAAGCGATGCAAACGAACATCAGCTTTACAGGATGTTCAGCATATCTGGGCTATGCAAATCGGGCAGCGATCAATCTAGAGTTGCTCGAAGAAGAACGGATAGAGTGTGATGTGACAGAGAAATGAATATTTTAAACCTACTGTATGACACACATCACAAATAGCATGCTAATGACACTAATAAGCATGTTAAACCTATCTAGCATTAAAGAACACATGCTAATGTCGCTTTGGATAAAAGCATCTGCTAAATGAATAAATGTAAAATGAATAAATGTCTAATCCTGCAATGTAGGCTGCTCTTCTGAGAAAGATCTAGTTAGTTTTGGTAAACACACTCATTATAGACTAATGCTTGACAGTACATTTGAAATGTTTGGGTTGTAACGTGTTTGTTGTGGGAAATCGAAGTGCTGTTTAGTCTGTAACTTCAGTTGATCAGAGGTTAGCAACGGGGGATGCAGCTCTTGAATTAATGCTGTGCAAAATGAAACCACTTTATGACAGTATGTCAGTCTGTAATGCTGTTTGATCAGCAAAGTCTATTTTAATTAGGCCACTCCATGTTCTAATACGCAGTTTCTCGCTGCAAGCTTCAGACAGACCACAACACAGTCACGTCAATACCACAAATTAATGGTACTTTTGACAACTGTTGGGAAAATATATTGCAGAACAAAGACATTAATTAGAGAGATAACACACTTAGTATCCACATTTAGACATGTGTACCTTGAAGTGCTCAAAATGTCATCTTTATTTAGAGGACGAGTGCTCAGTTAATACTCATGATAAGACCACTGTCAGTATTCAGAATCATTCTAAATGAAGTTAATCACTAACCTTTGCTGAGTCTTTTAGCAGGCATACAATGGTGATTATTACGAGTACATGTGATACATATTTAGACCTCAATAGCCTGAGGGTAATAAGATGTCGTACATTGTATTAGGGGTAACAGTCTCCATTCTGAACCCATATTCATGCGGCACCCAGCTCAGATTGAAAGTCAGATTCCACCAAACAACTTAATCTCATGTCATTATCTTTCTCAAATAAGATGTCAAAGCAGCGCGTCGGGAATTGGGAATCAGAGCCTGGCAAGGATTTGACACGTCTTTCCTCTCATATTTCTTCTTCTCGAGCAGCCAAGGGGAGAAGCATCGTGATGTGAACATTTAAACTCGCCACGCTGATTATCTCACGGCCGTGTTTACGTATTCATTTATGTAAACATTATGCTAATGTGTTTTCCGCCTTGTCGCTCGAGTCCGATAGCGCCCTTCCAGTCTGACGTGAGGTGACTGATGCGGCCTTGATGTGACGGTGCCGAGGCCTCCGAGTGCAGCCAAGCGGGCCTACGTGCACTGGTGATTGCTGGTTTAAAGGCCTTTCTAATACACAAGACTCTTGGGAGATGCTTTCAACTTTGTGTTATGGATTGATTGGGCCTGATGAGTAAACTAGAATCACATTTGCATGGAATATTACGGGGTAAAAAGTTAGATCTGATAAAATGAAACTGAAGAACACTGCTAAAGTCATACTTTGAACTATATATGCAAATAAAGCACACAGCTAACAGAGCTGTCTCATTCAGCTAATGAATAATTATGGGGCCAGGCAGGGAAAGTGTTTTTATTTAGGCTTGGTTTAGATGGCCAAAAGCAACACAAAAAGAATTATACCAGATATTTAAGCTCCAGGAAATGTTATTCTATGCTTGTATGAACCTTATTACTTTAATGAGATATTATTGCTCTTGTTGCAGAAAATGTGGCATAAAATGTTCTCCCTGTGTCTGCAAGGGATCCATAAGGGGGTACAGTGGCTTAGTGGTTAGCATGTTTGACCTCTCACCTACATGGTTGGAGGTTCAGTTCCTACCTCCACTCTGTGTGCATGGAGTTTGAATGTTCTCCCAGTGCTTTGGGGTTTCCTTGGGATACCCTGGTTGGCACCCGATCCAAGTCAATAAATTAAGTTATGTGTAATAAAGTGGAATGACACAGAAAAAAGTACAGAAACACTTGGAGGCAGCAGGTGCCATCGTCAAAGAGAAAACAATAGGCACTCCACTCCATTACTAAAGAAAAGCATGTTGAAGCTCGTTTAAAGTTTGCTACAACTCCAACACCTATGAAATACTGGGAGAGTGTAGACTGGTCAGACGAGAGCAAAAATTTTGTCTGCCATACACACCATGTTTGGAGAAGAAATGGCTCTGCACATCACCCTTAAAACACTATACCAACAGTGAAGTTTCATAGTGTGGGGCTGTTTTTCCATCGCATGGTACTGGCAGACTTTTAAATACTTGAAGGAATGATGAATGGAGCCCTTTACCGGGAGATTCTTGAGAAAAATCTGCTGCCATCCACCAGGATGATGAAGATAAGATGTGGGTGGACCTTCCAGCAGGACAACGATCCAAAACATACAGCAAAGGAAACTCTCAGAGAAACCTCTCAGGTTTCAGAGAAAAAAATCAAGGTGTTAAACTGGCCCAGTCAATCACCTGACTTGAATCCAACTGAACAAGATTTAATGACAATATGTTTAGAAGATTGGACAAAATCACACCTGAATACTGCGGCCCATTAATTTCCTCATACAGGAAGCGTCTTGAAGCTGTCATTACAAACAAAGGCTTCTCCACTAAGTATTAAATACATTTCAGTTAGCGTGTTTAATACTTTTTTCCTGTGTCATTCCACTTTATTACACATAACTACATTTATGGACTTCGATGTTTGGATTTCTTTATATGTGTGGATTTCTCGAGTTAATAATGTCTGATGAAACTTTCATGTGAATAGCCACATTGGAAATATATTTACTGAAAAAAATGTTGACACGTTTAATACTAATTTCCCCCTCTGTATATTAAATTTTACACCAAATATTTCAATACCAGTCTGTAAATGAACTTTTACACTATAAGAAACTGTGGGATGGAAGAGACCGGACTGGTGATGGCCAGCATTACATCAGTATTAGCATCATAGCAAACTGTGTAAAGCGCATGAATACCTTAATTAATGTGCTATTTTAGCAGTAATGCTGTATATAATTCTGGGTGTATTTGGGGGGTAAACATCAGTGGATGTATCTGTATTTGAAACTTTTGTCCCAAAGTGATAACAGCTAGTTAGCTGTTTCCATGTTCTTCCCTTTTTCAGCTTAAATCAAGAGTAAATATAACCATCTAATTTGAGATTTAACAGTCAAAATGGAAAAACTTAACTTTGTTTAGCTTGGCAACCAGCTATATCAGACCACAAACATTTCATTATTTATTAGCATGCTAACTAGCACAGATCAAATAGAAGATCCCAGCTGTGCTTTTGAACATTATGTGACCTCGTTTTCATGCTTGTGAAAACTGCTTGGAGTTATTCTCATACTCATTGTACTTTCTTTGAGGATTTAATGAAACATTGCCTAAAGCACATGCGAGAAATGAAGCGCAGATACTGCATCTAAGCGTAGCTGAAAGATGTGGTGTGGTTTTAAAAACGTTCATCATGATTTATAGTGAGACATAACACATACTACATGTAGCACAACAGTGCCTAGAGATACTTTCAAAAAGAATGAAAAAGTGTACTTTGATTAAATACTTTAGCCGTAAGCATCGGCAAAACTGTATTAGCATTATTAGCCAGCATTATTAGTTTTCTTTGACAGATGTCATAATCCTTGTCTGAAGCTGTATTTATTGTATACCCTGTCAGATTTTGTCTGAGGTATAGCCTATAGGCTTAAATCGCATTCATGACGGATATGTCGGATTTGAGCTACAGTCTGCACAGTCGTGAAATATCAGACAGATCAGTGAGGAACAGCCCACCGTTTGATGAATTAGGAGTCGTCGACACTCGGCCATCATTCTTCTGTGTGAATCTTGGCTTGGTGCTACACTGAGTGAGAAGGAAAACAGGGGAGGAAGCTACCTTCTTTCCCTGGCCTTTCCTCTCTGCCGAGGAGACATTTAATTCACCGTAATTACTTTATTGACTCATTTGCACGGCAGAATTGCTTCCAATCTGCTATCAATAACACATACACTAGGATGAGGGATAGTAATGCCATAAGTGGATCCTCACACTCCTCATAGAAAAGCAATGGGCTTTTTTCTTCTCTCTATGGACAAAGCTGAATTTCCTCCTGCTAGACTTTCCCATAACCAGACATGACCATGATTAATACGAGTAATTTAATGGTACTAAAGTGTATTCGGATGTCTAAGGAGCTACTGAATTTATGTAGTTTGGGAAATGTTTTTAAGGGTAATTTGCACACCATTTCCTGGTTGACTCATAAAGCCAAGTGGCAGCACGTTTTAGATTAGAACTCAATTAATGAGCTGACATGTACATGACACTGCAGCTGTTGTAATTATAGAATCTAATGTAGGAACTTGCAGCCAAGTCAAACCAAAACATCCAGAGATGTCTGAAATCTCATTATAAAACAACTTTCACAGGATGGAAAGGATGCATTTTATGGTTGTTTCCACTCTCTCATCACTCTCTCTTTTGCCCTGTGCAGGCGTGTGTGGGCAGCAAGCGTTCAGGATGGAGCCGAGGAACGTGACCGTGAGGGCTGGAGCCACGGCTCTGCTGAAGTGTGAAGTGTTGAGGGCCTCGGGGACCGTGCAGTGGGTGAAGGATGGCCTGCTTTTGGGGCCACACAGGTCTCTGCCCGGCCACCCACGCTATACCATGACTGGTGATGAGAACAGAGGTGAGAAGCAGGGAGACATGGAGAGAACAAACCATGGGAAATTGCTAAACATATGCAGTGGAAAAATGGTTGTTTTATGCTAAAATTCTGTACATGTGTAGTACATTGCTATATGCAAAACTATGGCATAGAAACTTAAGTCCCCAGATGTGGAACAGCATATAGTTAATACTGTGAGGAACATCGTAATTTATTTGCACTGTAATTTATCCCACTATCGCATGTAACCTAGAGGTGGATGGGTCCCTGGCTCAACTCCTTTAATTACCATTGTCACCTCAGACTATCTTATTTAACCACGAAACCAAAAGTTTTGTAAAAGTTGTTTTGTGATCATGTCTGTTATCAATTAGTGAATTAAAATTAAATAGTACGTGAATTTCTATAACAGTATAGGCTCATGTGAGTCCTATTCTGAACACTATTAAGTGCATTCCCATATAGAACAGATACAGAAGTTCTTTATACCATAGCACTGTTGATTGTAATTGATTCTAATTATGTCTAATCAGTGATCACTTTTCTGTGAAGAGATGTTTATGTATCATTTTGGGAAGGAGTCTCCAGTGTTAGTGCTTTGTAACAGCCAGAGGTAAAACTTTAACTTTTCTGACCCTGGAAAGTCTTCAGAACTTCTTTGGTAACATGACACACTGCATTCACTTATTATATCTAAATATATATCTGTAAAACAAACAAACAAACAAACAAACAAACACACTTTCAGCTGTTTGCAATTAACAAATCAAACAAAAGCAATTGAAATAGTTCAACACAATGAATGCTTCAAGTGGTTTCCCCAAATTCAACTGAAAATGCAACTTATAAAAAGCGTTCCTGAGGAATCTTAGCCCATTCCTCATGAGCAATGGCCTCCAGTTCAGTAATATCTCTGGGTGTGCATGCTGCAACCGCCTTCTTCAAATCCCACCAGAGATTTTCTATGGGGTTCAACTCAGGTGACTGTGATGGCCCTGTAGAATCTTCCAGGATGTTTTCTGCAACCAAGCCTTGGTGAAAATTGAGGTATGCTTGGGATCATTGTCCTGTTGGAAGGTCCGATGGTGCCCAAGCTTCAGCTTCTTCACAGACAGCATGATGCTCCCTTTCAAAGGGAATTTCGACATTGCGTTTAGCATAACACTATGGGGGAGCACCTCTCACACGTGACTGGCATCTGAAGCTTGTGTAAAATCATGCTTATTTATAGGCCTGCCATGCCAGGTGACGTGGCAATTAAGTGCGTCGCGTGATATAAATATGACACCTGTGAACTGCGCCATCAGCCTTTATTATCTTCAGCAAAAGAGTGCATGTCAGTTGTTTGTGTAAAGAAGCAAAAAGACGCTTAATTTCCTTGCTATCTTTTCTCAAAATCTCAGAACTTTTCTATCCCTTTAAAAAAAGAGAAGAAAAAAAAGGAATGAGTGAGAGAGAAAAATATGAGAGAGAATTCAGGAAGTGTGTTACGGCTTGCTCCCGTTTCATCACGGGGAATAGTGCACACTTTCTGGGTGAAGTGTCTAGGGATGTAGCATGCTATGGCAGCCTCGAGAGGCTGAGCATGGTAATACCAACATTAAGCAGCTCGGCTCGCGATTTGCGTTCTTCTCGGAAGCTGAAGCGAGTTTGGTTTCAGAGCCTCACGGATCTGGGCCGGCCGCTGCCAAGGCAGCTAGCCGTCTCAGGTTCGAGGGATCTCTTATGGATCCGGAGGAGGAGCCGGAGATGAGCGCTGCTCTAACTGTTGCTCTGTCTTTCCCGGGTCCGGCTCTCCGTGGAATTTTGGAGCTCGCATCGCAACTCCTCCTTCTGCTATGGAAAGTCAAAAGGGGAAGAAAAAACACACACACACAAAAATAATAGTAATAATTCCTCTCTGACTCTGAGGAGCCAGAAGAGTGTACTAAAAACTGAGAGCAGCATATAAAGAGCTGCTTGAAGTGATTACAAAGGCTGGATGAGCCTTTTCCAACCCAGGGAAAGTAAATCCCTCACACTGCAGATACTCCCCTTTCATCCAGAAGTGCATGACAAAATATCAGGCTTCTGGGGGAAAACCATGCATAAGCCGTATTTATAACCCCACGATATTGGATTATTTGGCCATTGTGGGGAATGAACGGCATGGCTATTTAGCTATGCTGAAGGTGGAGGAGGCACTTGCGAGCTACCTCTCTCCATCGAGAGAGGTGCTATCCACCCACCGTGTAAGGCCACCGTGGCACTGGTGAGCAGGGCCTATGCGGTAGTAGTCTTGCTTGTGGGTCACTGCAGACAATGACAGTGTTGCAGGCCTACCAAGCAGACCTGCTGAGTGAGCTCGACATATGGCGGCATTCAACCAGTTCCTTCCCTGTTGTCTTGAGTTCACCCGGGCATCCACGAGTGGAGCCCAGGCCAGCACTAGTGCGAGGGAGACCCAGTATGGCAGCCCGCCAACCCCCGCGGACAGCCAGGGGAACCGGACGGCCACAGTCGCGGCCTGCTACTAGGCCTGATCTGAGAATTGTCATAAAGGCCAAGCAGGCAAAGAAGAGTGGTCCTGAGGGGCCGTGGAGGGACGTATCAGGGGACATGAATTTGTTAGGGCAATTAGCCCCCAGTGGTACTGTAGGGCCTCCCCTAGCCAAGGCAGTCCCATGTTTTCAGTGTTTTCTGGTCAGTGAGCTGTCACAGGGCAATGAAAATCTGATGCTTTCCCTCCAATATAATGTGGAATAGTTAACGTCACAAAAAGACCATCTGGCAGGGTGGAAACTACTGTCAAATGTGTCTCCATGGGTTCTGTCATCCATAGAAAAGGTTACCGGGTCCAGTTTATAGCTCGACCCCCCCGGTTCAGAGGTGTGCTCACCACAGTAGTCAGCACAGACCAGAGCCCGACATTAGCGCAGGAAGTAAGATCCCTCTTGACAAAGGGGCCATAGAACATGTACCCCGTTCCCTGAGGGAGGGAGGTTTTTACAGCCGTTATTTCCTGGTCCGCAAAAAATTGGAGTATGCAGCCAATTTTAGATCTGCATCATCTGAAGTGTACTCTTCGGACATACAGGTTCAAGATGCTGACGCCCAAACTTATCGTTCCACAGATTCAGTTTGAGGACTGGTTTGTGACGATAGATCTAAAAGGTGCATATTTCCACATAGAAATATCGCTAGCTTTATCCCCTCGCACCTTCACAAAGTGCATGTATGTCACTCTGGCTCCATTGTGACTCCAGGGCATACGTGTATTAAACTACTTGGATGACTGGTTAATTATAGCACGATCCAGGGAACTGGCGGTTCAACATCAAGATGTTGTTCTCGCCCACATGAAGAGCATGGGGCTCAGGTTGAACCTCAGAAAAGTATGCTTTCCCCAGTGCAGTGGACAACTTTTCTAGGGGTTAGAAGGATTCTACTACAACAAGGGCATTTCTATCCCCAACATGCATAGGGTCAATCCTATTAACACTGAGCAAGATAAAGCTGGATCTTGGGAGACTATTGGCACTTATGGGCCTATTGCACAGGAGACCGTTCAGTGGTGGCTGAGAAGTTGGGGGTTTCGTCCAAGGACAAAACCTCCGAGAATAATCAGTGTCGTGTGGCGATGCCTACGTGCTCTGAGAATTTGAGTGTTCCCGGTTTCTTGCCTTGGGTCACACTCTAGGGATATCTCCTTAACGCAAGACGGTAATGACAAACACCTCCTTCACTGGCTGGAGCGCGGTCTTAGACAGCTGTCCAGCTCACGGTTTCTGGTGCGGCCCTCATCTGGAGCGGCATATAAATTGCCTAGAAATGTGGGCCATATTTCTAGCACTGAAATTCCTTCTTCCTCATTTGAGAAGTCACCATGTGTTTACAGACAACACACCGGTGGTCTCATATATTGACCACCAAGGAGGATTATGTCCGTGCCCCCTGTTCAAGCAGGCGCAACTAATTCTTCTTAGTTCTTCTAAATTCTTCTAAATCTTCTCTGTGCAGAAGGAAAGTTTGTCAGGGAGTGCAATGTACATTCTGGGAATATGGGGGCAGACATCCTGTAGAGGCAGGGGCTGATGCCCAGGAATTGGTGGCTCCATCCACAAGTGGTGGCGTCCATATGGCGAGGTTTGGCCAAGCAGGACTGCATGTGTTCGCCTCCGAGGAAACAACACACGGCCCGCTGTGGTTTGCCCTCACTCCTCCCGCACAATTAGGGCTGGACGCCATGGTGCACATGTGACCGAGGTCACATCTGTATGCTTTTCCCCACATCGCTCTGCTCCCACAAGTTCTAGCGAGGGTTCGCCAAGACAGTCTATGTCTGCTGCTAGTAGCACCTTATTGGCCAGCTCGAATATGGTTCTCAGAGATAATATCCCTGCTAGATGGCACTCCTTGGGAGATTCCCATCTGCAGGGATCCACTGTAGACCCAGTAAACTGCACAATAGCTACAGTCCTGGAGTTCTTATAAGAACATTTCTCAGCGGGGTGGGCTCCTTCTACAGTCAGGGTTTACGTGGCCACCATTTCGGCCAGCCATGCCCCTGTTGATGGAGCCTCTGTGGGGCAACATCCTCTAACTTCGAGGTTCATGCGTGGTGTCATGCGGCTGAGGCCGATCTGCAGGCTCATCCTTGGACCTTTCTGTGGTCCTGGAAGGTCTGTCAGGGGCCCCATTTTAGCCTTTAGAGTCAGCCTCTGAGAAGCTTCTGACTCTAAAGGTAGCTCTTCTGCTGGCCCTGACATCTCTCAAGCAAGTAGGAGATCTACAAGCACTCTCTGTTGCCCCTTCCTGCCTTGACTTTGCCCCTGGATTAGTCAAGGCCTTCCTGTATCCTATGCCGGATTATATTCCTAAGGTGCCTACATCAGCTGTCCACCCTGTGGTGTTGCAGGCTTTCTGCACTCCTCCATTCGTTATTACAACCTTTATTTTGACAATAAACCTGATTTGCAATGGGGGTTGAATAATTTTGATTGCAACTGTATGTATGCATATATATCTGTGTAGATGATTGGGTACAAAACAATTTTCATTTATAATGGCATCAAAAGATTGGTTTCCTTTACAGAAATAGAGTTTGTTTCCCTTTGCTTTGCACAGTATGTATATAATTATTGATAATAGTGAAGCATTATATAAGAATACCTCAGCTACAAGCCTGAAACTTTTCTCATTCCTCTGTTTTTCAACTGTTTGAATGCTTTTCTTTTACATCCCAAAGGCAATTGATAATATCTAGTGAATGTGGTGGCCATTGTGGTACCCTGAATTCAGTGCCATGTTTGTAGATCCAACTTACAGTAACATGTATTCATTTTTACATGGTGTGTTATAGTGCTAACAGTAGTCATTAGAATGTTGATAAACTGTGGCCATAAAAGTCATCTTTCTCATTAATAAGCCATTTGCACCCACAGAACTGCCACTCACTGGATGTTTCTTTCTGTTTTTGCTCCATTTTCAATAAACTTTAGAGACTTTTTTTGTGAAAGTCCCAGGAGCTGTTTCAGTTGTCACTAGTTCAGTCTGATCCCAACAATGATTTCATGTTCAAAGCCACTTAGATCACATTTCTTGCCATTTCCTACCACAGAGGCTTGTTCTGAATAACTACTTAATTTCTTCACAATGGCTATATGGTTCTGCATGCTAAGGGAATTAATTTAGTAACAATGCAGGAACCCTTACACATAATAACTCGTAAGAAGGTGTAAGAAGTTTATTTATCTTTCTCAATGCTGTACAATTGAAACACTAGCTCAGAAAATGTTTTAATCTTGCCATTACCACAGAAGTATTATCGGAATATTACAACTCATGCAGTGACTTAGGATATAGCGATGGAAATGCAAAAGGCCTCATGGTAAAATCTAATACTATTCTTACAATTGACTGTACTTATGTAAAGTAAACCAGAAATCAGGGTATTATAAAGATTATATAGTTTATTTTAAAATGAATGAATACATAAACAATTATCCACGTATTTGTTACTTCAGCAAAAGCATTGGTATTTCACTAAGTACATTTCTCACTGACATGATTCAAGTTTCTCATTGACACAATTCTAGCTGCCATAGTTATTCTAGTTGTCTAGTTGAGTCATTCATTGACAGGATTCTCCATAATCCATTAACTAATCATCTCTCCACCATCTAGAATCAAGTATTATTTTCAATAAGTACTATAATGTAAAATACATGGAAAACCATTCATAGCACTCCTGCAAATCCTCTATAAAACATAATGCAAATAAGCATTAGGATATCCACTTACTCCAATTACATTACTTTCAGTAATACTGCTAATTATACTCATTAATATACTCAAAGGTTAGAGCGACACATCATCACATTCTATATCTATATGATATGATAATCAATATAAGCAAGGTAACGTATCGATGTCTGGGTAGCATGCATAGCATAAACATTCCTTGCTCTCAGTTGAAGCATGGCAGCATATAATATGTATACACATCTTAATTACATACTCACAATATCAGATGTACCCCAGTCTTAGAAATATGTCAGCTAGTAAAGCCTCTTTCCATGACCAGTTCTGCCACTTTTTGTCTCAGTGAGCTGTGCTGTCTGGCCTGTGGACCGTTGCACAGTAGAAGTCTGTCTTGGCCACACACACTGTGTCCTGCTCCTTGTGCTCATCTCACTCCCACACCTACCACATCTTTGCTTCCTCACAATGAATATTCCCATCTCTTTATATCTGTTACTTCAACTCATCTCATGACCATATTTAAAGTGGTTTGTACCATTTTACAGAATAAGGAAATGTCTAAGATCACCTTCCCATATTGTAAATTGTTTATTGGCTGCTGAATCATCACAGAGAAACCCCCTTCTCATCCCTGAAGTCTCTGTCTATGTTAACAAATCCATGCTCATGTCCTTCCTCCCCTCCCCCCACCTTCTTATGGTATAAACCATCCATATTCATGTCCCCTCATTTCTCCTTTTGCCATGACCATGACCTTGCTTTGTGTCAAGGTCAGACCAGGAGACAACCATGATGCTACCACCACCATATTTCACAGATGGGATAAGGTTCTTATGCTGGAATGCACTGTTTTCCTTTCTCCACATATAGCCCTTCTGATTTAAACCAAAAAATTATTTTGGTCTTATTGTAAACGGGTAGCAATGTTCTTTTTGGAGAGCAGTGGTTTTCTCCTTGCAACCCTGCCTTGCACACCATTATTGTTCAGTGTTCTTTTTATGGTAGACTCGTGGACATTAACATTAGATAATGCGAGAGATCCCTTTAGTTGCTTAGAAGCTACCCTGGGCTCCTTTGTGACCTCGTGGACTATTACAAGTCTTCATCTTGAGGTGATCTTCGTTGGTTCACTCCTGGGGAGGGTAACAATGGCCTTAAATTTTCTCCATTTGTACACAATCTCACTGTGGATTGCTGGAGTCTAAACTCTTTAGAGGTGGTTTTGTGACCTTTTCTAGCCTGATGAGCATCAACAACTCTTTTTCTGAGGTCCTCAGAAATCTCCTTGCCATGACACCGTTCCACAAACATGTTGTGAAGACTAGACTTTGATAGATCCCTGCACTTGAAATAAAACAAGGTGCTCACTCACACCTGATCATCATTCCATTGATTGAAAACACCTGACTTTAATTAAACCTTCAAATTAACTGCTAATCTTAGAAGTTCACATACTTTTGCCACTCACAGATATGTAATATTGGATCATTTTCCTCAATAAATAAATGACCAAGTATAATATATATATATATATATATATATGTATATATATATATATATATATATATATATATATATATATATATAATCTCATTTGTTTAATTGGGTTCTCTTTGTCTGCTTTTATTATTTGTGTTGAAAATGTTTGTGTGAAGTTTGAGGTAATATTTTACAGATGTATAGAAAATTCTCAAGTGTTCACAAACTTTCAAGCACCACTGTTTAATGTATCCAACCGCATTTAGTGCACCCCTATGTAAAACACAATATTTAGTTCATCCCTATGCAGATTGTGTAAACCCCATGCAGAAAATGCACCCCTATGTAGAACACAATATATAGTGCATAATAGTGTTGAACACTATATACTGTAGTGCACTTGTATGTAGAATACTATACAGTATAATGCACATATACTTGTGTAGAACATTATATAGTGCACTTGTACATTGAACACTTGTTTGTTCTAATGAAATTCCACACTCTGATAGGTGATAATGGATATTTTAGTAATACTTTCATGTAAGTGTCCTGGAGTCATTTATGGTAACATGGAGACCCATGAGCATTGTGTATTTTGCAAACAGCTCTCTGAAGCACTATCAAAAACAGTCCTAATTTAAGCATTCAAGATCCAGTTTTGAGAAATGAGCAGCTCGTTTTTGGAGCACCAAAACTGGCGCTGAATCATTGCTATACTCAGTGGCCATTAGGGTTAAATAAGGGGAAATTAAGTTTGTTGCTTGGAGGGTTACAGCACTCAATAGTCATGGTGCATGTAGCAGGTGTGGCAGGCAGTGTCTGCAAAAAGCCATCAGCAATTAAATGCAAGGTTAAATAAGGGCCACGGAAGACGCATCTGTTCTGTAGAGACCAAAGTTAGTACGTTATTCTACTTTATAAAATAGTTCATTCTGTCTTTATCTGATAATTAAACAATGCAGATATTACTTCATAACAGATTTAACAATTGCCCCATAGTAAATGGTATTGCCTTGAGGTGGTATAAATACACATGAAAGATTTTAACTAATTTCACATAGCTATAGTGATGTTCAACTTTGACAGACAGGCATACACACACACTAACATGCTCACACACACACCCCGATGAGAGAAAATGAACACGTGAAATGCTTCTTGTCAGCATTGCATGCTGGATGTCAGAGGCATAATTACTGGTCTCACATAAACACAAGCACACTCTCCCCATCATCCTCGACACAAACATCATTGCAGCATTTACTAAGTGCAACTCCAAGAGAGTGGAAAATAATTAATAATTTTAAAGTGCCTTCTTCTCCTTCTATGATAGCATTGATCCGAAAATTGCTACTGGTTGGTGTTAATTATCTTGCCAGCTTGGTTGACACCTCTTTTTTCCCAGCTGCAGTGGGTTGTCATACTAAGATACTATTTTCTGCATGTTAGTTTTCTTCTGAAGGGAAAGAGAGAGAAAAAAATGTTCAAGGCTCAAACAGCGTGCCTAGAGTTTGCAGAGGAGCCATTAATCGTCACAGAGCCGGAGCTGAGTGAACTAACCCCTTGGCGGCACAATATTCATCTTGTAAATAATATATGGATCTCACACAGTAAAAAATGGGACAACATCAAATAGAATAAAGTCTTCCTTTAGTGGCAATAATTGCTCATATTAAATGAACATCCTGTACAAATTCAGTAATGCATATTAGGAGATGCTATTTGACAAAAACTCTAGAAGGATTCCTATAAATCTAAAAAGCAAGGAATAAACACTGGGGTATGCAGTTATCAAAAAGTAATCAACAGTGGGGTGTTATTTAGTTAGTTACAGTTACATTTATATAATGCTTTTCTAGACACTCAAAGCATTTTACATAGTATGGGGTGGGGGAATCTCCTCAACCACCACTAGTGTGTAGCGTCCATCTGGATGATGCAACGGCAGCCATAGTGTGCCAGAACTCACACCACACACCAGCTATTAGTGGAGAGGAGAGAGTGATGTAGTCAATTCAGAGATGGGGATTATTAGGGGGCCCTGATAAAGAAGGGCCAATGGGGAAGTTTCGCCAAGACACCGTGATATACCCCTACTCTTCACAAGAAGTGTTCTGTATTTTAATGACCACTGAGAGTCAGGACTGTAGTTTAACATCTTATCTGAAAGACAGTGCTATTTTTACAGTATAGGCCCTTGTCCTGGGGAACCACACAGACCACAGGCTGAGCATTAATATCACTTCTAGCAGCAACCTTAGTTTACTCCAGGAGGTCTCCAACCCAGGTACTGGCCAAGCTCAACCCTGCTTAGCTTCAGTGAGAAACCAGGCAAGAACTGCAGGGAGATATGGCTCTGGCAGATATGTGGTGATGCAGTGTGGCCTGACATGAAGCAGAGTTCCTATTACCACTCCTGTTATTTTCTAATAACAGCATGCTCTGAAGTGTTTCATTCCTCTTACAGCACAGCAATTTACTAACAATTTCCGTTTTTAAAATTATCAATTAATGTCGTGTCCTACATTTTAATCATTTGAAGTTACATTTAATGTTGTGGAACGTCCTGTTATTGACCACCAAGTCCAACAAGTGAATGATTATTACTATAAAACTATAACAGATTTGAATAAGCACAATGATATAAACCAGCATGTCCCAAAGTGTTTTATTCCTCTTATACCACAACAATTGATGATTACAATGATTACAATTAAAAATGTATTAACGTATGTTTCATACTTTTTGGACATTTATAGTTATATTACTTTCATTATGGCAGATATACACAGTCATTCCTTCACCAGTATCTTTTTTCTCTCTTGAAGTTAATAATAAAAAATAATACACACCTCATCATGTACCCGAGAAAGTCCTCTGTCCTGAAGACTTCCCATGGAAGAAAACTTTTACTTCTACTGTTACAAAGTGCTGAAGCTCCTTAAATGAATATTGAATAGCCATGCTCTTACAGAAAAGTTCACCATATCAATTATTATTCATCTTTATTGAATAACAAGACATATGTTTTAGATCTTTTTATTATTAACATTAGCTCATGTGGAGCATCTGCCATACAAGTCTCTGGGCACTATAGAATAGCTTTCCTACCAATCAGATTCATGAATTCAACAGCTCGGTGGTATAGTAGCTTAATACTAAGCTTTAACTCAAATAATTATTTAATGGCATTCACAACAGGTATTTTGTGCAGGAAAAAAACTCACCCTGCACCTCTCTCTCTCATTCTCCTGAAGGGCAATACCATCTCCAGATTGAAAACGTCCGCCTGGAAGACGACTCCCCCTACGAATGCCAAGTGGGCCGTTCTGAAACTAGTCATCCCATCGTCTCGCGCACTGTGTGGATCAATGTGCAAAGTAAGCAGAACCAGCGCTCTCACTGTGTGGATGGGGGTTATGCTTGAGAAGCAACGGTCATCCTTAGCAATGACAGATAGCTCGGCCTGGACCACTAATGGTTCTGCACATATCGAAAAGGTGACACACAGCGCCAGACCTAGGCTTAACACTTTTCTTCGCAGCTACATTTGGGATCCTAATGAGGCATGGGGTGCGGGTGTCTGACGGATGGAGTGTCAGAAATGGGACTCTGTGTGTGTGTGTGTGTGTGTGTGTGTGTGTGTGTGTGTGTGTGTGTGTGTGTGTGTGTGTGTGTGTGTGTGTGTGTGTGTGTGTGTGTGTGTGTGTGTTGGGCCAAAAGGAAGTGCTGAATAAGAAACCATAAGTTTCACACACATTCAGTTTACACTCTTGTCAAATCACTGGGTTGAGGGATTGAATCCCACCCCCACTTCCTCCGGGTACCCTGGTTTCCTCCCTAGTCCATGCATTGTAGGCATTTTCAAATTGTCCAGTGTGTGAATAGGTGTGGGAATGTGTGTATGCAGCTGTGCCCTGTGATAGGTTGGTCCCCTGCCTTGTGCCATGAGTTCCCTGGGATAGGCTCCAGCAGTATGAAAATGGATGGATGGAAGGAATATGGTGAGCGAGAAAAGAAGCTCTTGCTATTTTGTTTATAGGAAATAACAGCAAAACTTGACCATTGTTACTTACGTTTGAGATTGTTGAATTTGTCAACTGTGACATCGGCATGACAAGCAACTGCTAACTTCCCACAGGAATAATAAAAGCACCAACCAGCAAACTAGCACCAGAATCCCAAAACATGCTACAAATGCTTCAATTAAATAAATTGAATGCATTTCAGGACATTTTTTATTTTTTATTTTAAATAGCTTGCTCAAAAGCCCAGCCATACCAGTACACTAGGGTATTAATATCATGCCCATGACTTCCATCAACCTTTACAAGCCCTTGGATTCAATCTGAAAGAATCAAGAGACAGTGCAAAAGTAGGTTCCCATTATATGAAATTATGCAGTCTAGATTCCAACATTAGGGATATTTGCAAGAGTCAGCACAGTTGGAGTGCAATGGCTAAGCATCACCCTGGGCAAACCACCTTCCTGATCATGGTATATTACTTTGTGCCTCATTGGCCTGAGCATGCTACAGTATTGTATTTTCATGCTCCGATGATTGCAAAGCCATAAAAAAGTTTTCACTGGAAAAAATCAGATTATGTTTATTTGTAGCTGTATCCTCCATCAGATTCTTGACGCACATTACACTTTATTCACTTTACATTTATTCGCACTTGTTAGCTTCTCGTTTTAGGTAAAACCACAACCATGCTTTAGAATTGCAGAGTGTACTTTTTATAATCACTTGTAGACCTGTGAGTGCCAATATTTTGTGCCATGGATATTCCTTTTTTTTCTCTCTCCATGTTTCCAGCCCAGAGATTCCGGACCAAAAATGTGACCCACAAGACATATGTAGCATTAACAGAGGCAGTGGGGTTGAATGAGTGAAATTGAATAAATAAATAAATAAAATGTAATTTTAATGTAATATATCTATATATCTATCTCTCTCTCTCTCTCTCTCTCTCTCTCTCTCTCTCTCTCTATATATATATATATATATATATATATATATATATATATATATGTGTGTGTGTGTGTGTGTGTGTGTGTGTGTGCTTATACTCCTTTAAAATTGAGAGTAAGCATCTCTGTGAACAAACTCACAATTACAACTGCAACTAAATGTCCATAATAACAATATATTGCACGCTGAATATAATAGGGTATTGTATAATCAATTATCAGCCTACATTGCACCATGGCTAACTGACTCACTTGGTTAACCGATGCTTCAGCTGGAAGTGGGTCACTCGTCCCTGCCCTTACTCAACTAAGCCATACTTTACCCTGCCGATTTTTCGTGCTGAGCCATGCATTTCCATGTAATTGGTGTGGAAGAACATTGCACCCTTAGCACCCCCGAGTGAAGTAAAAACACAATTTAAGTAAATTGGAATGCATGGAAAGGTTCCTAAAGTTTAGATTTAGTTTATGTGGAGAGATTAGCTAGCTACTCAAAGCAGCAGTTTTCCTCAAATTCTTCATTCATTTGGATTAAACCCTTTTAAGTCTCATGTATTGTATGTGCATGAAAACATGTTAATACATGAATGGCTTGAGTGCATTGTAGCTGAGTTACCAAGTACATTGCTTACATCAGTGAAGTAAAGAAAAGTGCGGAAAGAAGAATGCAGTCATCTATCCAGCAAACGTGTTGTTAGCCAGTCTTTCTGTAAAATTAGTCTGCAGTGGCTGTAGACCCATCTCATGAGTCATCAACTCAGCAGGAGTTGAACCTCTTCTTATGGTTTTAGCTATACTCACCTCATTTTATTGGATATAAGTTGACCACAGGCCACATTAGCAGAACATTATTTGTTCATTCATCTACAGTAATTGCTTTTTCCTGTTCAGGGTCACAGAGGATCCAGAGCCTATCCCAGGAACACTGGGTGTGATGGGTGTGAATACACCCTTGATGGGACATCACACCTAAGGCAATTTAGTGTAGCCAATCCACCAACCAGCATGGTTTTAGTAGGTGGGAGGAAACCAGAGAACCTGAGAAAAACCCATGCAGACATGCACAGAATGTGAAACTCCACACAAACATTAACCGAAGATTTATCAAAACTTCTAATGCATTTGTTGTTTACTTACTTGCTCTTAATTGCTCAATAGTGTCTTAGTGGAAAGAAAGAAAATTTAAACAGAGTTAGAACTTATAGAGTTAGAGCTAGAAATAGAGTTTTTATTGATTTGCATCAACAACAAACAAGCAGTTTAATATTTAGGTGAATATGACCTATGGACATCTTTTAAGTTCAGTCATTTAATTCATGCTGCTGGACAATGTACACTTGCCATTTCATTTAGTACATCTCCCCTGTAGCAAGACCCACAGACCATTTAAAAAGGTAACTCCAACATAAAGGTTAGATTGTAGGTATACAGCCCAACTGTTTCTATGCTCAATAATTTAGCTCTGCTTTACCCAACCAACATGTCATTACCCTGTCAGTGGCATTGTTCTGCTGAGAATGATCCACCACCCAAATAATATCTGGTCCTATGCTTGTCTTTTTATATTAATGGATGCAGACTGGGGGGTGGGGGGTGGGGTCTCAATTATATTCCACATGCAACCTTTTCCGGATCCAGTTACCCAATCATTCAATCATGTGGCAGCAGCACAGTGCATAAAATCCTGTAGGTACAGGTAAAGAGTTTCAGATAATATTCACATTAAACATCAGTATGGAGGAAAACGTGAAGTTTTCCACTTAACTGTGGCATGGTTGTTAGTACCAGATAGGCTGGTTTGACTATTTCAGAAACTACCTGGGATTTTCACACACAACAGTCTCTAGAGTTTCCAATGAATGGTGCAAACAAACAAACAAACAAACAAATCCTGTCAGCTGTGATGGTCCTATGAGAGTCTGCACCTTGTTGATAAGAGAGCTCAGAGCAAATTGGCCAGATTAGTTCGAGCTTCCAGGAAGGATATAGTAACTCATATACAGTAATCACTCTTTACAACCATGGTGAGCAGAAAAGCATCCCAATATGCACAAAACATCAAACCTTGAGGTGGATGGGCTACAACAGCAGAAGACCACATCAGGTCAGTTTTTCTAAGACCCTGAGTTGACTAATGCTAGCCAGTGAGCTACATATACTGCTTGTCAAATGGTGTTATAGTAACTATATGTTTAATGACTTATTAATTATGCTAGTGTTTTAATTAACAAAGAAGATGTTAAGAATTAGTTCTAGAGTTAAGCTGCAACTTGGGTGTATTCGTAAATGTATTCCATCAGTTATAGGTAGAAATGTATTACTTATTCCTTTTATGGAAGTCTGGTCTGGTGAATAATAGGCCGGGGTGGCTGGTTTAAATAAAGTAGCAGGTCTAAGACCCACACTGACTTTTAAAAATAAAATAACATCAATACAAGGTTTAATTCTTCAAAATCCACATATTATTAAATTATTTTATGTTACAAAGGTTTTAAAGTGGATTGTTTTGGATTTTTGTGGAACCAAGTGCATTAGAACCACCAATGGCATAAAAAAATTAATAAAAATACACAGAATTGTAAGAAGTAGAATCTGGCGCTGATTTATTTTTAACCCACACTGCAGATTCATGCAGTCAATCAAAGACTATGTTTACATCCATTTCAATATTCCGATACTAATAACAATTTGGCAATATTCAAATTAGAACGGAGTCATGTAAATGCCGCAATCCGATTGGCCGATTCAGATTAAGACAATATTCTGATTCCCCAAATTGTGATTCCCACCCTTGGAATATGCCTGTTTTAATCATAATGTGTTGTATTTTACACTTTATTCAGAAAATCCACTGAAAATAGATATACTGTATGCACATGCTCAGTCCTCATGGAATTGTAGGTGCTAACAGATGCTTAGCTGTATAGCAACTCAGGCATACTTACAACAACTGTATATTCAAGAATATTCCAATGGCTGTATACATTTAAACATCTTATTTGGAACGTGCCTGCAACCCGAATATAGACCTTAAACAGAATTTGATGTAAACATGTAAACGTAGTCAGTGACAATCATGAATCACCTGACACTCCCTCTAGATTCGATCTCCATTTTGGCTGATATTTTTCAGCTTTCTTTGCTGATACATTTTTCAATGTCTTAGCAGTGATTGAGAAGTTCCCTTTGATTAGCCAAATTCAGTTTTCAGAGGAAACTCGGCAGGAGTCCAGTACTGCATAACAGACTCGTGACATTTAAAAAAAAAAATGAAATAACAAATCTGTCTAAAAGTGTGTGTGTGTGGCAGTGTATAATAATTTGCCTGACATCATTCTTATTATGCCATTAATGAGACCTCATCATTATCAAGCATTGCTCATTAAAGCTATTGATAGATATTAGATCTTAGTCCACACGTTTTATAACATAACCAGCTGTCACTGGGAATATCATCAAAATAAGATACCCTAGTAGGCAGATGTCTCAGATTCCAGCTCAAAAATGTTCTCTCTAGACAACTGTCTTCTGTGTAGGTAGTGAAGACACATTAAATAGTTCACAATTACAACACCCTGCCTGTTGAATATTTCAGTATTTTGTATAATCAATTACTAACACATGCCTGCTGCCAACTGAGGTCAGGGACGTGCTAAAACTTAACTCCGACCAACACAGAGAATTCACAAGCAGCAGGCTGGCATCAGACCATACAATTTCACCCTGAAGAAAAGATACATGTGCAAATATTCTCTCTCTCTATTTCTCTCATTTCTCTTCCTTGTGTCTCTCACTCCCCCTCCCTCTCTCACTGCTGCGATGGGAGCCGACCCATATGGCTCAGGCAGGGGGCATTAAAAGCCTGTTTTCTTCTTCTGTCATCCACCATTCACCTCTTGCGTCGTCTGCTCCGCTAGAGACTGGAACAAGTGTGCGTTTGAAAGAAGGGTGCACGGGGGAGGGTTTGCTGTGACGACTCTGGTGGCTTTCTTTCTTTTTTAGCCTGGGAATGGAGCAGGTTTTACTGACAATGGCAAGAGAGTAAGGGATGAAGAGAATCTCACTCATGCAGGCACCTGCACCAGTAATACAGCTTACACATTTATCACTCTCCACTGACACATTTGCAAGAATGTGTGTGAAGACCTGCTTTATCACACGCCTTTGCCAACTGAAATTCACAAGACGTTCCCTGAAATAGTTGCTATATGATATCTCTCAGGTGATAACAAATCCAAATACAGAGCAGTCATAAGAAGTGCTCATGCTTCAATAAAATTATTTTCTCTGCTTTATCCTTATTTTTTTAAATTCAATTCAACTGAACCAGTACATTTCTTAAGGTTTCTGATTTATATGCTATATTTCAATTGTCAACTTCTGTTAAAACAGTATTGGTATCTATCTGGCAATAAAACCCACATAAAAGTAGGGTTGGAGTCAGTGTCTATGGAGTTTGGTCTATATGAGTCTGTAATTCTATTAAATATTACCTTGGTGTGTGTGACTGCTGGGGAGACCCCTTTTCATGGTGAAATGTTGACATTATATACTCTATATGATTTTTCAAACTACACACTTTCCTGAATGTTGCTTTTTTGCATGCATCTCAACCACATTTAATAAGGCAACACACTGTATGGAGGTCATGGACGGTGTGAGTCATGAATTACAGTATTATTAAGAAATGTTATTAAACATTAAGTCCAACTTGTACAAAGACTTGAATAGCACTAAAATGGGTCTTAAACTTCCTTCCTGATGTGGGTTGAGTGACTGCATGTAGTATATCAATATTATATCTTAGGGAGTTTTTCCTTGCCACCATCACCACCGGCTTGCTTATTAGGGATAAATTCACACATTTAAAATATGTATCCTGTGTTTATGTTTCTGTAAAGCTGCTTGAGACAATGTCCATAGTTAAAAGTGCTATACAAATAAAACTGAATTGAATTGAATATCAACCAAATGTGTATTGATGCATTTTTAATGTGGACATAAATCCCAATATATTATCAAGATGCATGAAATGAACACAATATACCGTATCATATATCACTATTAAACCACTGTTGATTATTTGGATCTTTTTATGGACTAGGTTTAAACAGCTCTGTGTGTAGATTATTTCATTTTTAATAATGAAACACGTATATAAGTAGTTTCTGTACATCGGATATATCTGTATGTGGCTGTGCCAAAAGTCTCACACAGATGGGGATTTGATTATATTACGAATATATTATGTACCATCGACGACCGCTAAAAGAGCCGCACATCGTTAACTTGTACATCATCTGTTGTGAGAAACAATTTGTACAGCTGAATATTATGCTGCTAAACAGAATAATACCAATATTGAGGTAGCACTCGGTTTTATCCATTTGTGCTGATTTCCCAGTTGTTTTGCACCATAACTTCTCGTTCTCCACACCACCATTCCTTTCAGACTTGGGCATGGGAGCGCCTGCTTTAAATCTACCTTCGCAAATCTAATACAAACGGCATAATGTCTTTAGTGAGGGGAGTGAGGAGGCAAGAAAAGGGAGAGAAACGGAGAGTAAAGGATGAGGCAGGACCTTAATTGGATTCCCAGTGTCCATGTGATATGTTTTATAATGGGCTAATTCAAGATGAATCACCCCGTGCAGGTTAGCGGCTAAGAGCAAGGCCACTGCGTCAATAGCCAGCTCCACAGGCGCTACACAGAGGCGTTGTGAAGAGGAGTGGGCCTCGTCAGAACCATTTAACAAAGTGTGTCGTTAGCCCTTGTATGTTGTATTTTTTTGCTTTGTTTTGTTTTCTTCTTGTCACTGATATGCTACTGCAGCAACCACTAGATCAAGTGAGCCTTCATAATTCAAAACAGCACAGCCTCTACTTGTACACAGCTTAAATAGCCATGCTAGCAAACAGCCAGTGCAGAGTTCATTAGCCTTTTTACAGTCTCTTTATCAGGCTCTTATGCCTGTGGCTCTTTATCAGGCTCTTATGCCTGCTTCCTATGAAATAGTACCACACCAAATTCATGTTCCCAAGTCGCACGTTACTTTCTTGGCCTTCAGGTTGCTGCTTTGCAATCATTATTAAGCTATCAGCTATTCAGCAGCTGCAACAGCATACCTTGAAATTAAGCTCCAGAAATGGCCAGATGAGACATCAGTTAAACACAGTTATACCGGGTTAGGTGCTGGATAGTTGCTAATATGAAGCTAGTTTGACTAAATTAACTAAAATACACCACATGCATTAACCACTACTTAGCATGTTTTTGCTGAATAATCCATAACTTTGTTTAATACCACTGTTACCACATGGTTAGCTATGCATTATCAAGTTTACTAGACTCACTAAACTAGCTTAAGCTTAGCGATCTAGCATTCTCAAGCGTAGATGTTTTGAGACAGTGCTGCAAAGTGTGATTCCAAACACTCATGTCACGTGACAACAGCTAAATAAAGCTTCGGCATGTTTCACAAGTGTTTTGACAGGTGGCATATACATGCAGAATCTGTGTTTGATTGACAGGGTCGGGAATAAACCACTCCAACACACATCTGTCTCCCACAAAGTTTAAAAGTGGAATTAACGCATCTTCACCTTGTGAAGGTTCTTGTTAGAGGACTTTTTTGGAAAGCTGGAGATTTTTTAAAAACTATATATATATATATATATAAAAGAAGGAGGTCCTTCGACAGCAAAGCAATTAATATTTTTGTATAAAAATCTTAATATGACCTGATCATGGCAGGGCTATAAATAAGCATGATTTCACACATACTTCAGATACTGGTCACGTATGAGGGTGCTTCCCACAGCGTGAAGCTAACGAAATGTTGAGTTCCCTTTGAAAGGGGAGCAGAAGTGTTTATCCAGGGACAGAAGCTTGAGGTAGTAAATGAACTTAAATACTTAGGAATAATAATAGATTCTCAGCTTGCTTTTAAAGAAAAAACGTGAAGAAAGTTGTTAAGACAGTGAAATTAAATTTAGCTAATTTTACATTTATCAGAAACAGCTTGACTAAAGAGGCAGCAGTGTTATTTATAAGTTCCATGATTTTTTACATTTTTTTTTTATATATATATATATATATATATATCACATACTGTATGGCTACAAATATGTAAGTCTATTTTAAAAACCGGTTGAGCAAGCTCTTAAGGTTTTAGATAAAAAGCCAAATAGTTTTCATCATAGTAGTGTTTTAACTAAGTATTCTTCATAAATTCAATTTAATAGATTTGCTGATTTAGTACTTGTCTTTAAGATTTTAAATTGTTATATATATATATATATATATATATATATATATATATATATATATATATATATATATATATATATATAAAAATAAAATCTCAATTGTAACATACCATTGAGAAGATGTACCTTTGGCCAGTTATCATTTGTTTTATGGAGGAATATACTTCCAACAAAACTAAAAGAATTAAACCATATGATAAGTCGTTGTGGCTTCTCTAGAAAGTTGAAAATGTGGTTGCTGTCTAATCAAAAGTGTGAGCATTTGTAGAGCTTCTGGTATGCTACTTTTTATTTGTGCAATGAAAATTTTGTTTGTTTGTTTTCTATTTGGTTATTATATCATCAACCTGCCTACGGACTATGGATGAAAATGAGCTAATTTGGCTAAATCTGGCACATGTTAAATTTCTTTTGTATTATTAATGTGTATTGTCCTAGAGTTTAAATAAATAAATAACCATGTTAAGTCCTTTGTGCAAAAGGTCAGACTTTCCATGAGTCTTATCCCTTCCTTTAAAACATGTGATCAGACAACAATCTGAAGGATTTGATCGATCATCAGGTTTTACACTGGCTTGTGAAGTCCATACCAGCTCGAGAGCACACCGTCATTAAAGCAAAACAGGGACATACAAAGTACTATGAAATTCTACAATACATCTAAATATTTTGAAGATTTTACTTTTCACTCAAGTTGTTGCTGATAATCTGATTTGTAATGAAAATTACAACAGAGTGGAAAAGAGGAGCATTTTTACTAGCTGTCTCATTTTTCAACCCCACTCTTGCATAAATACATATGAAATATAATGTGTATATATTATTCAAAGTTTCACCTGTGGTATGAATCCTACAGTTTACGAAACAGTGTTCTAAAATCATGCCTGTACAAAATTCTAAATTGGGTCTTAACAACTACTAGTATTACATGCCATAGACCTGACGGGATTACCACCTGTGAGATCATACCCATTTTTAATGACATCACACCAGTAAAGTAGTTTGGGTTGGATCATGTGATCTCAAAGCAATATGTTAGTAGTATTAGTTACAGTTACATTTATATAGCGCTTTTGTAGATACTCAAAGCACTTTACATAGTATGGGGAGGGGGTCTCCTCAACAACCACTAGTGTGCCAGAATGCCCAGAGAGAGATGAAAACAATTCAGAGATGGGGATAGGGAGCCCTTATAGAGAAGGGCCAATGGGGGAATTTTGCCAGGACACCGGGGTATACTCCTACTCTTTTACTATTAGTGTCATGGGATTTTCAAAGACCACAGTTTAACATCTCATCTGAAAGATGGTGCATTAGGCCCCACACAGACCACAGGGTGAGCACCCCCTGCTGGCCTCACTAATACCACTTCCAGCAGCAACTTTAGTTTTCCCCAGGAGATCGCCCATCCAGGAACTGGCCAGGCTCAGCTGAATCTTGTCTCCACCCTGTGTGCGCGGAGCTTGGAGGTTCTCTCCCTGCTTTGTTTTTTTCTCCGGGTTCTCCGGCTACCTCCCCTAGTCCAATGAGCTGATTGGCATTTTCAAATTGTCCTTAGTGTGTGTGTGTGTGTGTGTGTGTGTGTGTGTGTGTGTGTGTGTGTGTGTGTGTGTGTGTGTGTGTGTGTGTGTGTGTGTGTGTGTGTGTGTGTGTGTGTGTGTGTGTGTGTGTTTGTGTGTGTGTGTGTGTGTGTGATTGTGCACTGCGATGGGTGGGCACCATGTCCTGGATGTCCCCCACCTTGTGGCCCAAGGCTCTAGGCTCCCCTGTGACCCTGTGTAGGATAAGCACTAAGGAAAATGAATGGATGTGTCCTCATGACAGGATATGACTTCTTTGAAAGGGTTTACTTACAGACTGGAAAATATCAAGAGCTTTAAGGATTTGCCCTGCAATAATCCTGGAATCTAGTTGAATCTTATTGGTGTAAACAGAGCCATGCTTCCCCAAGGCCAGTCTTGTTTGTTCTAGTTCTGCTGGAGTATCTTTACATAAACCTCCTTTAGTCTATTTTGCTGGTTATTTCAGACCGAATGTGACAGCAACGGAGGCCCAGCTGCTGCATTCAGACACTTAATTCCCAGCAGTTTTGTATCTGTGCATTAGCCATAGTA
Organism: Ictalurus punctatus; assembly: GCF_001660625.3. Taxonomy (NCBI): domain Eukaryota; kingdom Metazoa; phylum Chordata; class Actinopteri; order Siluriformes; family Ictaluridae; genus Ictalurus; species Ictalurus punctatus. The sequence goes on from NC_030432.2 coordinate 19,660,596, forward strand.
GACAACAGACATGCTCAATCGTTTATCAGTTGTCAGACAGGCTTAGTCAATTCAGCTTCTTGTTCCTTTGAATAAAAATGTTTGTCCTTGCAATGTGCTGGAAGAAATCCGGGGAATGAGAGAATGAAGATAGAGGGAGGACATTGCTATCAGTCCTCTGTTCTCATCTACACCTGCTCCTCTTTCATTCTTGGAAGAGTGATGAGAGGAGTGTCGTGGAGAGAGGGACAAGAGTAGAGAAGAGGAGATAACATGAAGGCGGTGGGGGGAGAGAGGGAATGAGCAAAAAGGAGAGGACAAAGGGGCGGACGAAAGGGAATGCTTCAATAGCTTTCAGCTTCAAAGCCTGCACCTAAGCCCCCACCCATGATGGCTGTATGGGTGTGCATGCTCATATGTATCTGTGTGTGTGTGTGTGTGTGTGTGTGTGTGTGTGTGTGTGTGTGTGTGTGTGTAGGTGTGTGCGTAGGTGTATGTGTAGGTGTGTGTGAAGGTGGGCCTGTGGTTTGCTGTTTGTGGGGATGAGAGTTGACAGGAAAAATTTGGATGGTCCCCATGAAGACAAGAGGTTTTGTGTCATTGGGAATTAAAAAAATAAAATAAAGTTAAAATAGCAAAAATGATTGCTTTGGGGTGCTACAGTTAAGGTTTATTTTACTGGGCTTAGCATTATTATTAGAATTAGTGAGAAGAGGGCTAGGTTTATTTTATTTATGTGAGATTAAAACATATTAGCATTAAATATATTGAGGTTAGGGTTACTGAGGTTAAAGCTACAATTACAGAGGTTAAGATTAGAGTTACTGAGGTTAAAGTTTGCATTACTGAGGTTAGGTTTAAGCTTATTGAGGTTAGGGTTACTGAGATTAGGTTTAGGGTTACTGAGGTTAAGGTTAGGGTTACTGAGGATAGGGTTACTGAGATTAAAGTTAGAGTTACTGAGGTTAGACTTACAGGGCGCTACAGTGCGACCATTTCACTTGCATTTGCGACTGAAATGTACTTTGTGCGACTGTGAATAAATATTTACTTCGTAGTTATGTAATACAATCGGAATAAAAACTACAGGAAGTCCAAAATGCATCTACACCGCACAACAGTTACTTTCACACTGCTTTTCATCTCCTCAGTCAACCGAACAAGTGTGCAAATACTGCAAAGAAATCATTATGATGAAAAGAGTAATATTGAACATCATCTGCTTCTCTCAACTTCCCGATATCACAAACCGCCATCTTTTATTGATCTCGCAAAATGACCTGAACCTGCGACCTGCTCGTGTAGACACAGCAGTAAATTAATAATAATGCTAACGCAACAAGGTGGGTTTAATTCAAACTTATTTATTAAATAATTCCTCACCATTCATAATCAAGATTAGCAACTGTTCAGTCTATGAACATACGGTATACAACAAACATACACTGCATACTCTCCTTCACTAACTCTAATAGCGCATTCACTTTATTTAAACTCACGATTGCCAGATATCAGTAGAAAAGTCAACTCCAGTTCCCATGTTTTGATTTTATCCCCCAAAATACACAATATTATCAGCAGACATGGCAACACTGGCAACCCATCTAAAACTTATAAACAAACAAACAAACAAAACTAATAAAATGTAAAGACATTAAATGTGCTTAGTTATAAATAAATCATTTGATATAAAAAATAGATATTATAATAACTTCATAAAATATAAATAAAATGAGAAATTAAATGATGTTTAATTACTGTGGGATGCATTTAATATCAATTTGACATTAAGCTTAGTTCACTATTTCCTTGGAAAGCTATTAGCCTTTTTCCTAATATGGATCATGCTTGTGTTAGTCTACTTTTAATTAGGACTCTTTAATGTTTAAGATATTTAAAAATAAATATTTCATGCTTGTTAATTTATCAATTAACTAACAGTATCTCCCATTGCTATTATTTTTATATTATTATTATATTATTACTATATTATAATTATATTATATTATTTGAATTCAATTAACAGTGACCATGAGCAGAGAGCTTACATTTAACTGTTTATGACAGACCTCCTGATTAAAGCTTAAACAAAAAAAAGAGATTGGTATCTGAATCGGTATCAGCTGTAAAAATCCTGATCGGTGCATACCTAATGAACACCATTAAACTAAATTGCTTTGTCTCTTGTGTGGAATGATGACAAAACTGTTTGTAAGCTCTGTAATCTCTAAACTGCTAAAATAGTACACCGGAAGTGAGCAGCAGTGAAGCGGGAGTTTCAACGTATGGTCAATTTTTTTTTGAAATGTTGAAAGATTCAAATGAAGATGAGTTCACAAAAAAAGTATATATTGAACAAAAAATATATATTTGTAAAGTAGTGTATTTCATATACAGATGTTAATTTATATATATATATATATATATATATATATATATATATATATATATATATATATATATATATATATATAAAAAGTTGATATTCTATATTACCAGTTTGATGTCAGTGATGAAGTAGAAATGCTTTTGTTTGTGGTGAGTGAATGTGAGACTAACAGGAGGTGTTTTTTTTTTTTTTTTGAATTCAGTCAGTTAATTCTATTAATAGGAATTAATAACATTCAATAAGTGAAGAAATCCTACTTTAATCTTCAGAATTTAGTTCATGTGTTCATGTTAATTAGAGTAATGTGTTTTCTGTTTATGAGACAAGTTAAGGTGAAACAACTTGTTGAAATGGAGAGAATAAAGTTTTTATTTGCATTTCTTTCAGAATTGTGGAGTTAATCATTATTAATTTAAAAGAAGGCATAAAAGGCAGAACTATCGGTATCAGTATCGGCTGATATCACTCTGGATAATCGGTTATCGTATTGGCTGAGAAATTTAGTAACAACTCTAGTAACAACCCTTTGGCAGATGTCAGAGCTTGGTAGGAGTCTATTTATTATCGTTCAGTGAAGTTTCACCTACTCTTCCTGGAGGAATGCTTCTAGTTCTGAGATATGTTTGGACTGTCTTGGATACACAGCATGTTTAAGATCTATCTACATATCTTCAGTGGTGTTTAAGTTAGTTGACTGTCATTTCGGGAATTTGCTTTGGCCAGCATATGAACAGTTATATTTGAGAGTTTTCTTGGTCTGTCAGATCTTGCACAGTTCCCCTTAACTGCCATTTATTAACAGCATTTTCTGACAGTGGAAATTGTAAGTTGGAACTGCTTTGATATCTTCCATGTGCTTTCATGTGCTTATAGGCATCAACTAACATCATTGTCAGATCCTCAGTTAGGAGTATTTATGCTCTATTTTGAGTATTTATGCACTACTGCCCATTTTTGTATGAACACCCACTGTTTCCCATACCACCTCCCTGTGTGTTTCTTATATTTATTAAAGTATTTGTTGCACTTTAATTGCCCCTTGGGTCTAAAAGAAACATTATTTCTTCTCACTGTTTACTGCACAATGTATATGGCTGTGATGACAATAAGGATCCACTTGTACTTGAACTTGAGTTAGCTGCTTAGAGGGTCCAATGGTTCATGAATGTTAGCACAAAGTATATTATATCCTTGTATTCTACTGCATTACTGTAACAGTCTTTTGTATACAGTCTTCTCCAAAAGTATTGAAACAGCAAGCCAATTCTTTTTTCTTCCGTTTTTTCATATAGATAGAAAATCATATTTTGTCTGCCATTAAACAGATAAACACATCTAAATTAATCAGGAGGAACTTCATCATGCAGCAAGACAGTGACCCAAAACACACTGCCAATTGAACAAAGGACTTCATCAGGGGGAAAATGGAAGGTTTTAGACTGGCCAAGTCAATCATCAGACCTTAATTCAAGTGAACAGCATTTCACCTTCTGAAGAGGAGACTGAATGGAGAAACATCTGAAAACAAACAACAACTGAAAGTAGCTGCAGTATAAGCCTGGAAAAGCATCACAAAAGAAGAATGCAACAGTTTGGTGATGTCAGTTGGTCACCAACTTGATGCAGTTTTTAGGTGGTCTGCTACCAAAGGTGTCATGATTTAAGTTGTATAACAGTTCTAGGTATAAATATGAGGAAGTGAAAGCTGAAATTCTGATCTATTGTCTTCATATTTTGATCTCAAACCCAAATGTTTTCAGTGTGTAGCAAAAACAAAATAATTGGCCCTGCTGTTCTAATACTTTTGTAGGGGACTGTTCTTGGATACACTGTATAATTGGATACTGAAAATTTGTACTTCTGGCTTCCTTATTAGAAATCTAAATGTACATCCTGATTTCTTTAAAGCTGCAGTTACAATGACAAAATTGAACTGAATATTTGCTTGCCCAACCCTATACACAAGTGTGTGTGTGTGTGTGTGTGTGTGTGTGTGTGTGTGTGTGTGTGTGTGTGTGTGTGTCAGGCTGTCTCATCAGGCTGAGTTGTTGGTCTATGCTGACAGCTGTCTGTTTGGATCTCTCCATTCTTTCTTCGTTAAACAGTAGACACAGACCTCCCAGACCCCCTGCCTAGAGTGTGTGTGTGTGTGTGTGTGGGGGGGGGGGGGGGGGGGGTGTTACACTCTGTGTAAACTGTAGGGAAAAAAATCAGGAACAGCTAGACCAGTCAGTCTCACCAAAATCTTTTCTAGAACTGTCTGTTCTTAAAATAAACAGTAAAAAGGAATTTATAAAAACCTTCACCTAAACACTGTAATGTTATAATGTTATAAAGATGAGCTTATGGAATCCCTTTTATGCCTTAGAGCAGTTTGTCCCCTTGTGCTCAGGCAGAATTATATCAGACAGCTGGATGTTACATGTGCAATAATGCAATTCCACCTAGTGTGAATTTTCCATGGGCCAGTACACTGTTGCCGCTGTTCCACCGGGGCTGGTGGCGGGGCCGGAGCCGGTGCTTGGCCAGAGGGTGGGACTCACTCAGAACTCGTGTTTCCACTGACAAGCGAACTGAACACACTACAATGTGGAAGTTACACAACAGACACAAACACGGCGCCATACACAGCAAATGTCAAATCTCTGTTTTCAGTTTTACAAACTTACTTCACTTTCGGCCATTTGGTTCGTTTGGGACTGCAAGGAGTTAGTGCAGCTTCTCGTAAGGCGAGACAATGGGCATAGAGAAAAGTAAGAATATGTAAATATTTTATATATTTTACCTCTAATGTTACGATGAGCTTACCCGAGGTAGCTCAGTTCAGCTAAATTAGCTATTGTTGTATGCTGTAGTAATAATAATAATAATAATAATATTAATAATAATAATAATAATAATAATAATTACATTGAAAGTAATTAAATTTTCAATAGTTAATTTTTTTACAGCTAGCTCTCCAGATTAGGGCAAAATGCTTGGCTGTTGTGTGGGCATATCCTTGAGCGCACCACTGCTGGGATACCATCGTTCCTGGATTTAATCTGACACGTTTTATCCTTAATTATTGCACTATTTCAGCGGGCAGGATGAACAATGTTCTTAATATACTAATTGGTATTCATAATAGTCATTTTGTTATATGGGCACTGGCCCAGGGTTTTTTGTGTGGAAAAGTGCAGCCCGGTTCGAGATTGGGCTCCAGCTCTGGCTCCAGCTCCGGTGGAAAAGGGCTATGTCAATGCATAGCTCGAGTTGCACTTAAATGGTAAAAAAAAATAAAAATGTTACTTGTAACTTGACTTGGATTCGTGAACAACTGATTCGAGACTTGACTTGGACTTGAATACAGGACTTGAAGACCGAGAAAAACACGTCATTTTGGTTTGGCATTCCTGATTACGTCCTCTCTTTACTATTCCACATAACAGCATCAAACACCACACTTTTCTATTCATTCCTCATTCATTCACTCCCTATCAGTATGTGCTAAAGCAGCAAATATCACAATTCATCTCTAAACACACCAAGCCAGCATTTATTACATACACTCGTGATGCATCAGAAAGGGTGTGTTTATCACCCATTGGAAAAGTACTATTATATAAATGAACAACAAACAATAAAAATATAGCCAAGTCTTACCTTATGATAATCTTCCTCTCATTTCATTTGAAAAGCAATCATAAATCAGTTATAAATCACCCTCTGAAGGGCACTTTGAAGCAGAGTAATCAAGCTAGTTATGCTGTAAGTTTGCTTCAAATTCAATTTGTAAAAATTGGATCAAATGTAATAGTTTTAAAGTAATAGTTTTTTTTTTATTGTGTATGAAAAATGTAATTAATGTAAAATTAAGTAAAACCTTGTGTGCTTTATTATACAATTTTGAATAAATGAACAAGACATTCTGTAGAAGTAATCAATTTTAATATTTCAATTACAGTAATTGGACTTGGACTCCACCTCAGGGACTTGAGACTTGACTTGGACTTGGAACTTGTCAGGAACTTGTCAACATGTCTGTTTTTAGGAGCCAAAAATGGTTAGCCTACAGCACACAGTTACTATAGTATACAATTAACTTTTGGTTATCTAATATTTTACATGCCAGGCTTTATATTAGGTTTGTAACTATACTAGCTTATACCACAACCTGGTGTAACCAACATGGGCCTGTAAATCTATATATCTCCTTTAACTAGTTAAACACAAATTATATACGTGTATTAATCAGAAAAGTGGTTGTTTGATTTGCATGTTACATGCCATGCATCACGTTAGCTATTAGCAAAAAGTAGTTTGCCGCACATGCTAAGTGTACTAGATACAGACGCTCTCCACAGACTCCAATAATCTCTGCTTCTTTCTTCCAAGCTTTATTTTTGTTTATAATATCTCTATACACATTTAATCAGGGGTAGTGTCTAAGACAGGATACGTTTAAACCAGCTTTTCGTATATTTTTAAACAGTAAATGGGAACTAATTGCAGGTAGGAACTAATTGTGTGAGAAGTAAAATAAAAAAAATATATATATACCTAATTTGAATAACGTTTAAAACACTCAAATCACTTGTCACAATGTTGCTTTGTCGTTTTCCCCCTAAACTTTTCCTTAAATGTGATGTAACTGCATTTTTGTGTTAAATCTATATCGAAACTTATGCAAACTGTGTGTTTGTGTGTGTGAGTGACAGAATATAAGAGAGAAAGAGCAAGACATAGGAAGAAAAAGGATGAGAATGAGAGAAAGTGAAAAAGACAGACAGAACCTGTGCAGCTGTCTCTGTTAATCTGTCTCTTATCTTCTTTATCTGTCTATCCATCTGTATTTGTTTAATGAATCGAGTTGTGGGTCTCGCTGTCTCCTGTCTGCCTGGCTTATGCACACAGATATGTTTAATAGATTCTTTCATATGATCCTACGGGGATTTCTGCTTGCACAATGAGCTCAATGCTCAATGCTCTTATTCCCACAAAGGTTAGCTTGAATCACTTAATAAAGTTTGTTCAAACTGTGTTTTATATGTAATTTCACTAATTTCACTAAGAGCTATACTGTGGATTTTCCATATTTATAATCTTTATACTTTAAAAATATTTTAGTTTTGTGTTATATATAAAAATGATACACCGATCAGCCATACCATTAGAACCACCTGCCTTATATTGTACAGATCCTCCTTGTGCCGCCAGAACAGCTCTGACCTGTTGAGGTATGGACTCCACAAGACCTCTGAAGATGTGCTGTGGTATCTAGCACCGAGACGTTAGCAGCAGATCCTTTAAGTCCTGTAAGTTGTGAAGTGGGGCCTCCATGGACTTGTTTGTTCAGAACATCCTACAGATGCTGGAAGCCAAGTCAACACCTTGAACCTTTGTCATGTTCCTCAAATCATTCCTGAACAATGTTTGCACTGTGGCAGGGTGCATTATCCTGCTGAAAGAGGCCACTGTCATTAGGGAATATTGTTGCCATGAAGCCGTGTACTTGGATGAATTAATGACACATGAATGCTGGGACCCAAGGTTTCCCAGAAGAACATTGCCCTGAGTATCACACTGCTTCCTCCGGCTTGCCTGCTTCCCATAGTGCATCCTGGTGCCATATCTTCCCCAGGTAAGCGACGCACATGCATCGGGCCATCCACTAGATGTGAAAGAAAACATGATTCATCAGACTAGGCCACCTTCTTTCATTGCTCCATGGTCCAGTTCTGATGCTCACATGCCCATTGTAGGTGCTTTTGGCAGGGGACGGGGTCAGCATGGGCACTCTGACGGATCTGCAGTTACACAGCCCCATACACAGCGAGCTGTAATGCATTCTGTCTTCTGACACCTTTCTATCATAGCCAGCATGAACTTTTTCAGCAATTTGTGCTACAGAAGCTTTTCTGTGGGATCGAACCACATGGGCTAGCCTTCACGTCCCACGTGCATCAGTTGGGCTGACATGACACTGTCATCGGTTCACCGGTTGTCCTTCCTTGGACCACTTTTGGTAGGTACTACTCACTACATATTGGGAACACCCCACAGGACCTGCTGTTTTGGAGATGTTCTGAACCAGTCGTCAAGCCATCTCAATTTAGCCCTTTTCAAAGACGCTCTGATTCTTACGTTTGCCCATTTTTCCTGCTTCCAACACATCAACTTTGAGAACTGACTGTTCACTTGCTACCTAATATATCCCACCACATGACAGGTGTCATTGTAACAACATAATCAATGTTATTCATGTCATTTCTAAGTGGTTTTAATGTTACGGCTGATTTTTATTTATTTGTATTTACATTTATAGTTTTATTAATAAAACTATTTACTTTATTTTTTCTACTTTATTATATTTCTTTATTATATGTTGTATCAGATTCTATTTTGCACTCGTTGTAAGTACTTGTAAGCCAGAAACAAATCTATTGTGTGTGTGCAAGCACATATGGCCTATGAAGCTGCTTCTAATCTATTTTATTTAAAGGTTTATGGTGTTTTTTTTTGACATTCAGTTGACACTTTACAGGCAGGCTTACCTTAGAACAGGGATGTCAAACATACAGCCCATGTCCCACTAAATGAATTTAGAATCCAGCTTTTTCAAAATAAAATTCCTCTTGTGTACCCTAATTGAATTGACAAAGAAAAAACAAAACAACAACAACAACAACAACAACAAAAAACACTAGTCTGTGGTATTCCACTAGGGAGAAAAATAGAGCAATAAACTCAGGGCCATAAACTCAGCTACTGACAAAATGTTCTATTGCTATATAATTCTTCATTGGCAAACTAAAATTTTAACACTGTAACCACATCACTTTCCAACAGAAGTCATTTAGGGGTTTCAGAGCAACAAGGTTGAATACTTATGCAATCACAACATTTACAATTTTTACTTGTATCTTTCAGATTCATATCTATCAGAGTCAGATCATTGTCATAGCTCAGCGTACTTGTGATATGCATTGGGTTACCAAAAAAAAAAAAAAAAGAAAATTTCCAAATAATTCTAGTCTCCTAGTTTCCTGAATATAAAAACCTTCTGTATAACACTGTTACATAATTACAGTCACTGCACTGTATAAACAACGTTTTATATATATACTAAGTTAACTTTTTAATTAATTAATTTATTTTTTACAAAGATGGATAAAACTGTTTTCATTCATTCATCTCCAGTAAGACCTTTATCCTCGTCAGGGTCACAGTGGAACACTGGGTGTGAGGCAGGAATACACCCTGGATTGGACACCACAGCACTTACTAGCATATTTTTGGGACTTAGGAGGATACCGGAGAACCTAGGGGAAGCTCATAGGGACATAGGGAGAACATGTGGATTCCACATAGACTGTAATCTGAGGTCAGGATTGAACAATGTTGAGCATGTAGCCGTGTGACAATAATTCTGCCCATACCCGTTTTAGTTTTGGATACTAAGGTTAGGGTTAGATAGTCCCGCCAGGGCCATGTGTGTGCGGAGTTTGCCTGTTCTCCCCGTACTCGGGGGGTTTCCTCCGGGTACTCCGGTTTCCTCCCCCAGTCCAAAGACATGCATGGTAGGCTGATTGGCGTGTCTAAAGTGTCCGTAGTGTATGAATGGGTGTGTGAGTGTGTATGTGTTTGTGCCCTGCGATGGATTGGCACCCTGTCCAGGGTGTACCCCGCCTTGTGCCTGATGCTCCCTGGGATAGGCTCCAGGTTCCCCGTGACCCTGAAAAGGAGTAAGCAGTAGAAGATGGATGGGTGGATGGATGGTTACGGTTAGATTTAGCTCTGCTGTAGCATAGCATTACTTAGCTCCATTATTAGTTATGTCAATGGATGGATAGTATAATATGTGTGTGTGTGTGTGTGTGTGTATGAGAGAGAGAGAGAGAGAGAGAGAGAGAGAGAGAGAGAGAGAGAGAGAGAGAGAGAGAGAGAGAGAGATTGAATCACCTTTATTTACAACATATAGGTAAAACCAGTCTATGTTACCACTGAAACTCTACATTCCACTATCTCAATTACAAAGGAAAAATAAATAAGTAGATAATAATAATAACAAAAATTAAAACAATATATCTTAAAAAGTCAACAGTAGATCATCGTTTTCATTAACTGTACATAACACTCCATTTATGGCCCAAGTATTCACAAACATTGGTAAACACCTTACCAGTTTGTAATTTGCATGTTCTATCCTAAGCCTTGATTCTACAAAACCCATGAACATCAACAAAGGATCTAATGTATCTTTGCTAAGCATCTTATTTTTCCTAGTTTTCCAAATAGTTTAACATTTAATAAAACCAAAACATTTGTATGAATAACGGAATGTTCGGCCCAAAAATCAACAATTGATGAGATAAACCAAACATACACATTGCACAAAAAGATGAAAAATGGTTTCATTTTCAGAGCAAAAATGGGAACCCACCCCTACATTTGGATTAAGGTGCACCACATGTCTGTTCGTAGCTATTGCACCATGTAAGTCACCAGTCCGTTTATCAATTGGGCATTTGTACAGTGACCGCCATCTACCTTTGGGGGAGATGCCCAGTCCATCTAGATGACGTTACTCCAGATAGAAGATGTGCATTGGTCACTTTCACACAAGTCACATATAGAGGTTTTATTTTTTTTCTCAAAACTATCCAGCTGAGGGGTTTTAAAAGACAATATAAGACTTTACGTCAGCAGTGATCTTCAAGGATGGAAAATCGTAGTCACACCCAGATATCCATTCTTTAATATGGTTAGAGTTGTTAATAAAAAGTTGTTTATCAGATTTCAACTCTCCAAACACTTCATCAGTAAGATGTTTCAAAAATATAGATTTTATCCCAGTTCTCTCACCCAGGGTATTCAATCTGATGCTTAAAAAAGTTTTAAAATCCAGCAGCTATCAGCCATGATGACAAATTGGCAGAGCATACGTGTCTAGAAGGTAAAAAAATGGTTCTGGAACAATCAGCCAAAAGTCTGCATGTATTCCAGCAGGTCTTGAGACAGAAAAAAAACTTTCCAGGCTTCCATCACAGATCTATAGAAGGAAGTCAATTCTGTAAAAGTTTTTATCAAGTCCCATGTTGCCTGTTTTTCTCAGGAGTGTAACTGCACTGTTAGACCAAGCAATATTATTATTATACAGCAGTTTCTGAGCAGCTTCCAGACGAAAAGCCATATGTCTAGGTCTGATATCTATAAGACCTTCTTGCAATGGCAAAAAAAAGGACAGCTGGTCGGACTCAGTGCCGTCCTGACCCAAAAAAGTTCAACAGCATCCTTTGAATGTCTTGAACTAGAACAAAATAAACGTATGCCACAGAGCAGAAGCGATCACGTTGTTGGCAACTAAAACTCTCCCCCTGTAGGATAACTGGGGTAGCAACCAGTCCCATCTAGACAATCAGGTGCACAAATCTCTCTCCAAAAATCCTTCCCAATTTCTCTTTTGAAACTCAGCTGATCCCAAAAACACACCAAGTATTTTTAGCCCTTTTCTATTCCAGTTTAAGTTTCCTGGTAGTTGTGGGAGCTTTTTCCAAGTTTCTTTGACCTGACCAGAAAGCCTCAATCTTATCCCAGTTTTTTTTTTTTTTGATGATGCCCAAATCAAGTAATCTAGACAGAGCCTTTATATCATTGTTGTCATTGACAAAGACTGTAACATCAGCATAAGTAGTAATTATAGCTCTTGAATGTTGAGGCACTGTGGGTATTGATAAACCAGTTAGAGTTTTCCTTATAATAAAAAGTAATGGTTCAATAGCAATACTGTACAATTGCCCTGATAAAGGGCATCCTTGTCTAATGCCCCTTTAAACCAAAATAGCCCGACTTAGACCACCCCCCACCTTAACCATACAAGAAACTCCAATGAATAACAACTGTATCCATTTGATAAAATTCTGACCAAACCCAAATGCAGCAAGTAGATTAAAAAGGTAATTATGATCAACCCGAACAAACACCTTTTCTTGGGCTAAAGCAATCAATCCAACGTCTGCATCAAACATTTTGCAGATATCCAAGGTATCTCTCACCAAAAAAAGATTATCCATTATAGATCTGTTTGGAATGCACTAGGTTTGGTCTTGATGAATTATCAAATGTAAAAACCTCTTAAGTCTAATAGAAAGACATTTGGATAAGATTTTATATGTTAATAGAGCAACAGGTCTCCAGATCTTTAACAAAGTCAAGTCTCCCTTTTTACGTATTAGGGACAATACAGCACGTTGACATGTAACAGGTAGAATGCCATCTTTATAATGTTCACAAAAAAACTTTGTAAAGGTCCATTCCAATATGTTTCCAAAAATGTTTATAAAGTTCAGGAATCAACCCATCAATCCCAGGAGAGTGACTGGATTTTAACTATCCAACAGCAATAGTGAGTTCTTGAAAGGTAATTTGCATGTCGAAAGCAGTCCTAGAAGCAGAGTCTATTTGAGGAAGTTCATGCAAAAGTTGTGTTGCACTACTAGAATTGCAATGCCCAGCTTTGTAGAGACAAGAATAAAAGACAGCATGGCGACATATTTCTATAATGTAATTTGTAATCTTCCCATCGGGAAGACGTAAACATGTCATCTTCTTATATTGTGCCACTGAATATTCTAAATTTTAAAAAATAGGCACTTGGGGCATCCATATCTAATGTGACCAATGTGAATCGTGACCTCACCAAAGCTGCCTTCACCCTCTCATTCAAATGAAAATGTAGCTGTTTCTTTTTCTGTTGTAAGTTGTTGATGAAGGCTGGGTAGACAGCGAAGTTTTATTTGAGTTTTACCAACCTCCCACCATTGTTTTAAATTTTAAAAATCATTTTTTCCCCCTTCCTATTATTCCAAAATACCACAAAATGTTCAAGAAAAAAAGTATCTTGCAACACTTTATCATTAAAATGGCAAAAGAGGATTTTCTTGGAAACTGGGCCATATTTACTGAAATAAAAAACAAGATGGTGATCAGAAAAATCTATCGGAGAAATACAACAATCAATATCCCTGTTATTAAAATATTTTGAAACACAGATTCTATCTAATCGAGCAGCACTAATTCTATTGTTAGAAATTTTAACCCATGTATATAATATGTCTACTGGACGCTTGATTCTTCACATATCTAAAAGTTCAGCTTCTTTCATTAATCTTGACAAATAGTTGGAGGACAGCTCTTCATTGTTATGATCAACATTGAAACATTCTCTACAGTTCCAATCTCCATATATACTCCACATATACTAAAAATATGTGGTCATTCATGTAATTTGGTGCCTAAACATTTATAAAAATAAATTATAGTAACTTCAATAATAGTTTTAACGAGAATAAGATGACCTTTTACAAATTCTTCTGTTTTTTTCAATACTAACTCTTCTATCTGGAGAAAAAAAAGGAGAGCAACTCCAGCGTTCAGATTTGTACCATGGCTAAGTGTATGCCGACCTTTCCACCACATTCCCCACTTTGCTTCATTATCCGTATCACTATGTGTTTTTTGCAATAAAATGACGTGTAGCTTTTTACTCTGCATTATTTCGGACACTAGGGCTAATTTATGTCTATCCCACCCTCCATCAATATTTTATGAACCCACCCTCAAAAGATCCGTACACAGGTTTAGGAAGGATATAGATAAGATGACAGCAGAGGAAAACAGTAGAAAAAAAATACAAGAACACCACGCGACGCATGGCTTCCCATCCTGCACTGCGGCTTACAAACATGGCTGCCATTGACTGCAATTCCCAGAACACTCACATTCATTCTAATCATGCACACCTGCATCAAATTCACAGCACTCACAACCATAGTATAAAGAGACTGTTTGAACACAATGATTTTGTGAAGTATTGAGTGTTATCACCATACCAAGAGTTTCTACCCTGTTAATCATTTTGCTTCATGTTCATTGGTCTTGCTTCTTGTTTCTCGTTCTCGATTCTAGCCTTGCCCAGTTTATGCCTGTTTGCCAATCGCCTGACCCATTGCCTGTTTCTTGACCTCACTATTGTCTCATGCTTTGGATTTGTCTGCCTGCGTCTCTCTAAATAAACTCTTATCTGCATCTGCATCCATCCTAACCTCCTTTACGTGGATCTTGTGACAATGGCTAATCACTTGTGAGAATACTTCTCTTCTTTTTATCTACCTTTCTACATTTTCTAATGACTGTAACATGCTTTTTTTTCAAATAAAAATGTTTCTTTTCTCTCAGTTGATCAAGACTCACAATCTTTTGAAGAGACACCAAACGTCTTATCATGAAAGCCATTAATTTCCTCTAATGTATACAAAGAAGGATCTTTAATGGACCTATCTTGAGATTCACGTTCATAACATACAGAACCTCCTTGTGAGTCACATTCCTACTCAAGAAGAAAACCATTTTCGTCAGATACAACATCATCCATTGCACTACCATCATTGCTGAGACACAACTCTCTTTTTCTTGTACCCAAACAAACAGGCTTCTCACACCTACTTGAACTGGGCCGTGCATTTTCCACAATTTATCTTATCGTTCATCTGCATTGATACTTTGCACAGTATTTGCAATATTTTCATTTTGTTGACGTTCATTCACATTAGTATCTGTATTAGTAACAACATACTCATGTGTTTCTATAATGGCTAGCGCCACACCAGAATCGCTTACCTCTGATGAGCCTCCTTTTTCCTCTTGAGCAGTGTGCTCCACCATATCTCCCTCTCCTGAGACAGTAGGCCTATTCTCTGTTACACGCTCTCTATGTGGGCAGGCAAACTTTTTGTGACCTAAATCACCATATTCGAAGCACCTTAAACTGCCAGTTGTTGCATACACCATATAAGTTCTTTCTGCGTATCGTATTTGGTATGAAACCTCCAGCCTATTCTGGTGGAGTCTAGAAACATAAACACCTGTCTTCTGAAAGACTTCTGAAAGAGAGCCTGGTGTAATTGTTTTGAAAACGATGGCAAATTTGCCAAATTGTACAAATTCCCGTTCCAACGCGTCATATGGAATAAAAGTTGGAACATTCGATACCGTGATTTTCGCTGTCGGAGCATGTAATGGGGTAACCTGGGCAAAGTTATTGTTTATAACAAAACCATTCTCGATTAAATGATTAACGAGGTTTTGATCTTTTAAGAACACCACTACGGCTTTATTTATGAGAGAAGCGGACACGGTGTTCTCATGTCCTACTTCCACACCAGCTGAAATAAGCAGATTTTCAATTGTGACGCCATCCTCTGACACGTACCTGAAGCCATTGCGCAAGGACAATGACGACGTCACCTCATGAGACGCTATCTTCTTGCGCAATATCCAGAACAAAATCAAACTGAGTCGAAATCAAATCTAACAAACCTTGCAACAAAAAAAGAAAAAAAGAAATGGAAAACCATAATTTAAACTAGGTGAATTCACACAGCTCATATCTCACCCAACACCATGCTCAACCCACTCCCAGCATGCAACACAGAGAGAGAGAGAGAGAGATAAAGAGAGACTGTCAGGTAGACTTGAGGTCACAGTTTTTGACTTATGACTTTTCTTGTTTTGCCCCTCTCACTGTACAGCCGACACACATACACACACCCCTGTCTTCTGGAGCTCAATTTCAGAGAGGGAGGGAGAGAGAGAGAGAGAGAGAGAGAGAGAGAGAGAGAGAGAGAGAGAGAGAGAGAGAGAGAGAGAGAGAGAGAGAGAGAGAGAGAGAAGCACAGTGAGAAATGAGTGTGCTGACTTGGCGAATGGGAATAAATGAGTGAAGGAACCGTACATAAAGATCTGCAGCGAGAGGAAGAGAGAATGAGGTGAAGAGAGAGAATGAGAGAGAGGGAGGAAGGTGGTTCTGGGAAAAGTGAGCAGTACTGAGAGGAGAAGCGCTCCACTGCCTCCCTGCTTTAGGAACATCACTCTTATTTTAGAAGATTTGTGCGACCAGCCGACGCCTCCGCCAACACAACAAGTGATGAACCTGAGAACATGCACACAGGGAGGAGAGAGAAAAATGTGAGACGGAAGAAGAGAAAGTGGGGACATTGTGAAGTGATGAAAGAGGACATGAAGGAGAAGGATGAAGAGAAAGGAGGCAAATAGGTGAAAATAAAGTGACTGATAGAGCATGAGGGAGGAAAGAGAGTAGGAGAGGCAGATAGAAGATTAAGAAAGACAGTGCAGGGATTGGTAAAGTGTAAGGAATGAGAGAGAGAGGGGCTGAAAGGGAGTAGGAGATAAAATGTTAGATGAAAGATGGGAAACAGAAAGACTTTGGGATGCATGGGGGAATAATTAGCAATTAAAAGAGTGTGATAGAGGAGAGAGAGAGGAAGAGATGAGAAATATAAGCTGTTGTGAGGAAGGGAAATAGACCAAAAATTATAAAGGAAGAATAAAGAGAGAGAAAGAGAGAGAGAGAGAGAGAGGTGAAGGAAGGAGGAAGAAAGATGAAATATTGCGGTGGAGGAGGAAAAGAAGAGGGTGTGGTGAGGACAAAATATCATTCTGTGATTCTGTGATTCTGTGTGTGCGTGTGTGTGTGTGTGTGTGTGTGTGTGTGTGTGTGTGTGTGTGTGTGAGAGAGAGAGAGAGAGAGAGAGAGAGAGAGAGAGAGAGAGTAAATGCTGAAAAAGGAAACAAGAGAATGAATGATACAGAAAGACAAAAGGGAAATATATGTAATCATTCAGTGTTAGGAAGAAGAGATAAAGGGTGAAGAGAGAGAGAGAGAGAATGGTGGAGCAAAAGAGGGTGTGGAAGATAAAGATAGACAAGGGAGAAATTTAGCAACTGATGGTGTGTGTGTGTGTGTGTGAGTGAGAGAGAGAGAGAGAGAGAGAGAGAGAGAGAGAGAGAGAGAGAGACTGACTTTTTAAGGTCCCTTTAATGTATCAGTTTCAAATATGTAAATATTTACATGTTTTAAAACATCCTCAGACCCCCACCCAACACCAAACTCCCTCAGACCCTCCCACCCAAATAAATCCAATAGCCCCTTTAGTCCTGTTCTGATTTCACTTTAAATAAATCCAATAAGAATGTTCATAGTCTTGTTTAAAGAGTTATCCGTGCTGCCGATGTCCATTTTCTGAAAAAAGTCTGAAACTTCTTCCTGGTGAGAGTACTTTTAAGTTGTCTTTTCGTGTGGCGTGTTCTGCTGATTTAACAAATTTCACCTTATCGGGGAAGTAGCTGGAAAGTGAAACGTTCCTTTTTCCTTTGGTTAGCTGCAGAAAGCGGTTTATCTGTGCTGTGGTGTCTAGATCCTCAGGCTGTTGGTGTGGGGTTTCTGAACTGTTAAAGAATGCTGGTTCATCTGACTCGATCTCTCCATCCTCCAATGGTGTGAGATTTCCTCCTATAGTACCTGTGCTGCACTCTGCTTCTTCACTCTCCTGCATCATGGCATTCTGTAATACACTGTAGATTTTTTGGTTTAGTTGACGGGCTGACAGTGTTTATCTTTTGCTTGCTTTCAGTTATCAGTTTTGCTGTAGTGTACTGTGCCTCATTAGTGTTACTCAGAGCCTGTGGGTTCTTCTGCTGCTGTTGTACAGGGTCAGGATCATCCTCAGTGCGGACATGAGGGCCGGGGGCACTGCTAGCTCTAACGCTCTGTGCTCTGTGTTCCTCACTGACCTCTTTCAGCTCAGGATCTGGTGTGTCGCTGCTCTCATTTGCTCCAGGCTCCTGTTCTCCAGTGTTCTCCTGCTGGTGTCCCCGCGCTGTAACCCATTCGAGTCCCACAGCTCTGTGTGGGCAGCTCAGCCTTTTATACCTGATGTCCCCACACTCAAAACATTTCGGACGTTCGGTGGTGGCAATGTGAAATTTACATTCAGCGTTTCGTCACGATTATTTAGAAACATGTAAACTTGCCTACAGAATGACAGGACGTGTTTAACTGCAGAGTTCTTACAGCAGAGCGGAATGGTCGTCATGGGGCTGGCAAACCTTCAGAAGCGGGCCAGCTTCTTCATGATCAGCTCATTTTTAATGAATGGGGTCAAGTTGTAAATGACAGCTTGCGTCACAGGGGCAGATAGAGGGACAATGGGTATCATGACACCTTTTAGTCATATTATACTTTCAACCAGCGCACTGACTAATCTTTCCATTTTTTTAGGAACACCACCACAGCTTTGTTCATTCAGGAAGCAGAGTAGATGTTCTTGCACCCGACCTGCTCTCCCACCTCCTCCACCTGTGCTCTATTCTCTGGCACACACTTGACACCATGCTGGAGAGACAGCGTCTCCCGACCGACCTCAGAGGCCATGATGTCCTGCTCATTCTCACCTACTCTCAGTTGTGTACTGGCCACTGATAACTCACTTATAACTTAAAACATTAAATATTTATATGAAAGAAAATCCAAAAGACAATCGCACGGAAAACTTGGCAAGACATCCACCTGCTCTCACATGCTCTACATGCCATGCTTGCTCTTTCACCATGCATGCACAGAGAGAGAGAGAGAGTGAAAGAGAGAATTGAATTTGAAAAGATCTTTATTAAATAAAACAGAATTTTCAATCCACATAAATTGTAAATAAATAGCAAATGTCTGTACAACCCCAATTCCAAAAAGCTGATTTTGAATTTGATGACCGCAATACGTCTCAAAAAAGTTGGTGCAACGAAAAGTTGGAAATGTAAGTGTTACTAAAAAGAAACAGCTAGAGGTTAATTGGAAACAGGTCAGTAACATGATTGGGTATAAAAGGAGATCTTACAGAGGCAGAGTCTTTCAGGAGTAAAGATGGGCAAAGGTTCACCAAGCTGCGAAAACCTGCATCTACAAAATTGTTTATGGAACAATTTCAGAATAATGTTCCTCAATGTAAAATTGCGAAGACTATGAATATATCATCATCTACAGTGCATAATATCATCAAAAGGTTCAGAGAATCTGGAGAAATCTCTGTGCGCAAGGGACAAGGATGAAAATCAATATTACATGCCCATAATCTTCAGGCCTTCAGGTGGTACTGCATTAAAATCAGGCACGATTCCGTAATGGAAATCACTGCATGGGCTCAGAATCACCTCCAGAACTCATTGTCTATGAACACAGTTCACCCTGCCATCCACAAATGCTGGTTAAATCTCTATCATTTAAAGAAGAAGCCAGATGTGAACATGATCCAGAAATGCTGCCATCTTCTCTTAGCCAAAGCTCATTTAAAATGGACTGAGAAAGAAGTAGAAGAAAACTGTTCTGTGGTCAGACAAATCAAAATTTTAAATTCTTTTTGGAAACCATGGACTCTAAACTAAATAGGACTAACGAGGAGAGTGAACGTCTCTTTTTATCAGCGCACAGTCCAAAAGCCTGATTCTCTGATGGTGTGGGGTGCATTAGTGTCTATGGAATGGGCAGCTTGCATATCCGGAAAGGCACCATCAATACTGAAAGGTATATACACGTTTTAGAGCAACATATTTTTCCATCCAGATTCCATCCCATCTTTACTTCTGAGAGACTCTGCCTCTATAAGATACTCTTTTTATACCCAATCATGTTACTGACCTGTTGGCAATTAACCTAATTAGTTACAAAATATTCCTCCAGCTTTTTCCTTTTAGCAACACTTACTTTTCCAGTCTTTTGTTGCCCGCCCCCACTTTTTTGAGACGTGTTGCAGCCATCAAATTCAAAATTACCTTATTTTTCCTTAAAATGGTATATTTCCTCAGTTTAAACATTTAAAATGTTTTCTATGTTCTATTCTGAATAGCATATGGGTTTATGAGATTTGTAAATCATTGCATTCTGTTTTTATTTACATTTTACACCGCGTCCCAACTTTTTGGATTTGGGGTTGTACATGTCAATACTAAAATGCTAGGAAGGTGAAGGAAGCACTTATTATTTGTAAAAATTAATCTTCCTTCAAGGATAGAGCACAAAGCTTCATTCTTACACAACCTTATCTCAAACATGGCAAGATCGTCCACGAAAGTCAATCAGCACTCTTGATTTAACAAAGGCTGTAAATAGTGCAGTGACATCTTGCCCCAGATTGTTTTTCAATTTTGTTCTTTCTGCGTCCTCTGTGTTTGGAGTAGCTGCATCCTTGGGGTTTGTAGTAGCTGCCTCTCTGTAGTGATCCAACACCAGTGTTCTTTCCTCAGCTGTGAGAATGTCCTTCCATTTTGACAACAGCTGAGCAACTGCTTGTGTGGATCTGATTTTCAAATGTGCAGCTACTTCCTCTGCGTTTTCAAAGTCCGGTCCTGCCAGATTCACTAGATGCCCCAAAGTGATTGGATGCTTCTCAATACTCAAACTGATGCTTCCTTGTTTCCTTGCTCCTCTGTCCTCCAGCCCGTGACCCAGAAATTGATCAAAGTCAACCATCTTGAAGGACATCCCTATCCTCTAATTGCACCTTGAGGAGGCAAGAAATGAGGAAGCTTCCAGAGCAGCTAGAAGCGAGGATACACACGTGTATCCTTTGTGGAAGGGTGGAGCATAGAAGAGAATGAAGAGAGTGAATCTCAGGGAAGAGAGTGGGTGTTGTCCATCCTCTCCACCGTGTAAAAGTTCCAGACTTTAAACAGACTTTGATGGAACGCTGGCATCCCGCTACTGCCCAGCTTCCCAGGGTCCATCAAGAAAAGACTCCTGTCCTTCTCCAGTCCTTCAGCGTTGTGCAGTATGGCACATGCGGCTGCCTGCCAGCTGGAGGTTGTTGAGCCTTTGAGAATTCTTTGTAGGAACTGCAGACAAAAGTCTGCCATCCTGCTTTGCAGGTGTATCAGTGCCCACCCACCTCATTGGGTAGGTAAATCACACTCTGGGGCATCCAGTGCAGCTTGTTCCAGAAGAAGTCCACCAAGGAGGTTCCACACAGGCCAACTTGTGCCAGAAACATGAAGCTATTAAATTATTGCTAACTAATGTGCGCCCTCTATAAGACATTTCTGGTGTTAACCATTTCCATTTTTCAAGTGGGCCTTTAACCTTCTCTACAGCCCCCTCCAAATTCCTCTGTACAGTCACCTCATCTCCTACAAACACACCTAAATATTTAAAATCTCCTCTTTGCCAGGTCAGACCATGAGTTATGCTTTCCTTTTATTCCAGTTTATCCTTGCAGAAGACAAGGCCTTAAAATCATCAAGCAATTTCATTACAACTTGCATATTGCTTTGTCTGCTAATGAAAACTATTACATTTTCAGCGTAGGCTAATAGATGAATTGCATTCTCATGTTTGTTAGATGAAGGCCGTGTAAACATTTTCTTATATTTTATAGAAGGGGTTCTAAGGCTAGAGAATGTAACATTTTTGATAGAGAATATCCCTGCCTTACACCTCTATTAACCTTGAAAGGAGTGCATAAGCCACCATTAACATTGAATATGCTCTCAACATAGCTATAGAGAACCCTGACCTTGTTTATAAACTCCTGGCAAAAGCCAAAAGCTTCTAGAGTTTTCCACAATTAAAGGTGTTCAACTCTATTAAACGCCTTTTCCTGATCTAAAGAGACCAATTCAGCAACACAGTTCAGCAACTTAGAGACATCAAGAATGTCCTGAGTAAGGGATACGTTGTTACATATGGACTTCTTAGAGACAAAGGTCCAGGTGAATATCCAGGTCCAGGTGAATATTCTGGTCCATTATTTTATTCATTACATTTACGACATTTGGCAGACGCCCTTATCCAGAGCGACTTACATTTATCTCATTTATACAACTGAGCAGTTGAGGGTTAAGGGCCTTGCTCAAGGTCCCAGCAGTGGAAGCTTGGCAGTACTGGGATTTGAACTTATGACCAGTAGGCCAACGTCTTAACCACTGAACTACCGCTGCCCATATTCAGCCTTTTAGCCTTTGAGAGCAGTTTGTAGTCAGTACAAAGAAGCGAAACAGGGCGCCAGTTCTTAATGTCAGTATGGTCTCCGTTTTAGGGTAGAAGGGTGAGGACTTCCCTACGGCAACTCAGCGGTAGCCATCCTTCAGCCAAACTGTCATTGAGTACATGCACCAGATCCTCACCTAGTTCTTCCCAGAAATACTTCAACAGGAAGGCCATCAATTGCTGGCACTTTCCCAGACTCCATGCCTTGAAGGGCTCTGTGCAGTCTTTCTAGGCTCGGTATACCTGAGAGCTCTACATTAGTTTCTTAAGATACCTGAGGAATTTATTAAAGGAGACGCTTTCTTGACTGTGTCCTGACCTGAGTTCGCTTCTGTATATATGTGCATAAAAACTAATTGCCTTCTTTCTTATATCTCTAGGGTTTAGTAGAAGTGCCCCAGCCTCAGAATGTAAGGCGTGAATGAGACTTTACTGTCCATTTTTCTTCTCTAGACTAAAAAAGTATTTAGATGGTTCATCCATCTGATCTGCATTTTGAAACCTAGACCGGACCAGAGTTTTTTCCCGCAATTTGTGAGCTAATTGGGTTTTTCTTTTAGTGAGAAGTTCCATATAGTTTTGATTTCCTGTAGGCTCAACAGTTGCAATTTAATTATATATGTCTCTAAGACTTTCAAGGATTGGGTTAGTTCTCTAGAGTTGTTGTGAGCATACTGTTGACAGAATTAAAATCAAAATAAAAGAGCACTGCACCATGCTATGATCAGAGAAGCTGACTAGGAAAATAGTACAACTTTCAAAAAATACCAATATGGTGTCTAAAAACAAAAAAAAATCTGTCCAGTCTTGCAAGAGATAAAACATTATCATGTGTATGAGTCCAAGGATACTGTCTTTGATTGCCATGTAAATGTCTCCATACAAATGGCAAATGAGGTTCAACATGGTTTCTGTCTAAGTTGAGTTCTGGACAGTTAAAATCACCACCCAGAAATGAAAAATCATCAATGGAGCAGTTCTGCAGTGTAGAACATAACATAAAAAACAACATTTTTTCTATTGATGAGGTTGGAACATATTGTCATTTAATGGAGGATGAGATGGAAGCAATTGCAGGTAAGGCAGCTTTAATGAAATGTCAAAAGCCAAATCAGCAAAATCGTAATTAGTATTCAAGCAAGGCTCAGGCGATCAAACAAGCAGATTAGGATGGGATGGGCAGATAATCGTGATCGAGAACGAACAGAATCCAAAACCAGAGCTGCAATAACAAACACTGGCTTGGTAACGACAGAGACAAAAGCTATTGAGCGTAGACTTTGCAAAGTCTTTGTGAATAACCAGTCTCTTTTAAAGGGTGTGTGTGAGTATGTATGTATAGGCAACAGGTGTGTGTGATTAGCACTCCAGAGATTGTGAATGTGCCTGTGTGGGTTGGGAGCTATAGTCTATGGCAGTCATATTTGTATGCTGTGGTGTATTATTGGAATCAGAGTCCCTGGTTAGCTGTGATATGACACATACACAATTAAAAACAAAACCGTTATTTTCAAACTGTGCTTGAACTTTTAGTAGTCTGCCTTTTATGACTTCTTCAACTTGATATGACAGAGGACTAAAACTTTTTGTAAATAAAATGCCAACTTCCCCACTAAGTGTGGTGTTATGGCTAAGGACAGAGATCCCTCCCCATTCTTGTGTCCAGTCAGTGGCATTTTTAACATCACTATGTTTTTCCTGATTAAAAGTAACATCTATTTTTTCTGTTTAATGAGTTCATATAATTCAGCCCCTTTTTGATGGCTCTAACACCATTTAAGTTCAGTGAAGCAATATTCACTCATAATCAAAATTATAATTAAAATAAAAACAACCTCAACAGACAACACACCCTGCTGGGGTTCTTCAACTCAGACCTTCTCGCAACCATCACTCAGTTTTCACTATCTTCTTTAACCGATAAACTTCTTTATTTGCGAAACACCCTTCAGCCATCCAACCTTTGGATTTATCAGTGAACTGTTTTAAGTCAGGAAAATATTTTTAACACTTAACTTTAGTTTTTAGTTGAATTAAGAAATAGTTTAATGTCATCTATGTTGTAGTTATGACCTGAATGTTCACACTTGGACAGCACTGTGCTGGATTCAGATCAGAGTTCACTTTCACTCTCAGTGTTGCTCTGGTCATCATTTTCTTCTAATTCAGCTTTCTTCAGTAGTCTAGAGTCATTAAATTTGTCTGAGTTTTTCCTTTTTAGTGGTGCTTTAAACACTACGTTTTCCGTCTCCATTTCACAGTCCCCCCTGTTTATTGTCCAGTTTTTCCAAGTGGCAATTTAACTGTTTATTGTCTGTACTCTGTGATGTTGTGATGGCGTTCGTACCTGTGTTTGTCGGATCCGTTGAGGTCGATCTATCCTCTGCAGGCCCAGCAACACACACATCTTCCCCGCCAGGTTCCTTCTCCACAGTGGGCTCTGCTTTGGCCAAACCGACCCCAGACGGCTCTGCATTAACCAGCTCAGTTGCACTATTCTCGTTGTCTCCATTAGTTTTATCCTTACTATTGTTCCACACACACGGACTAGATGTCCAGTTTTTCTGCATCCGAAACATTTCATTTTATCCATGGTGGCGTAGACCATGTAATCAAAATCATCTACCCATAAGTTTAACACTAGATCTAATTCCACGTCATCTTTTATAATCATGTACACAAACGAAACAACTTTAGTAGAGGAGATTCGTATCTGATAAATCATTGCTAATAAAGGGAGGGTGACTTTGATCGATGGCAGTGAAAGAGGGAGAACAGGAACAAGCGTTTCATCAGTTATAACATCATGTTCGACTAGTTCATTTGCTTTGAGAGAATAAATTGATGACGCACCACCTTTCCCACAGCTAGGCAACAATCTTCCACACTCACAGCGGATGCCACCTTCACCCCATGGTGCTGAGTGAGAAACCCTAAACCCCCCACACCTGGGGCTGCCATGCTCCCTTGAGCTCAGGTAGCAAATGGCCCGAAAACATGCAAAAACACTCTAAACCTGTCTACAGTTTTACTAAATAACATTAAATAAATCACGCAAAAATTAAACAGAAATTATATTAAAAAAGGACAGGAGGAAAGCTTCAGCACAAACAGCTACACTCATGCTCACACTCACAACGCTCTGCACACTTGTTCCCAGCATGCACTCGGGGAGAGAGAGAGAGAGAGAGAGAGAGAGAGAGAGAGAGAGAGAGAGAGAGAGAGAGAGAGAGAGAGAGAGAGAGAGAGAGAGATGAAATGTGAAAATAGCAAAGTGAAAAGTGAAAATGGCATGTAGGAGAGAATTTGGGAGAAGGAAGAAAGGAAGGAAAGAAAAAAAAACAGGTTGTTGAGAAGTGATGAAAGGGGAAAAATGCAGGCCAAATAACCAGGAAGACAAAAGAGTTAGACTGTGTGAGGGGAGAAAGAGAGTGAGAGAGAAAGAGAGAGAGCAAGAGAGAGAGAGAGAAAGGGGGGATGTTGGAGTGTGATGAAAGAGAAAAAGAGGCAGAGAATAAAGAGAAAAGCAAGATGGAAATATATAGCAATTGATGATGTGTGAGGGAGGAGGAGAGACATTACAAATGCATGTCATTATTTGGCTTTGCACTGTGGTCTCGGAGTCATCAGAGACCACACACACACACACACACCGGATTTGTGGGCTTCGTTTAAATCAGTTTGTAGCTCACATCTCATCTGTCTCAGCATGGAAGCTCTCGGGCCCTCACACTGCAACAGCACCCCCTAGTGGAGGTGACTTTCTCAGATTGCAGAGCGTCATGGTCCACAAACACACACAAAAACACACAAACACACACATCCTGGCAGAGATATCCGACAGGTATGAAGTCACTGCAGTTCTTGATTAAAAGATAGCAATGTGATAAACCGTCTCAATGCTGTTTTCTGTCACAAAACATATTCATGTTAAAAGGATATTAATCAGTTTGTAAAAGCGAAGTATTGTTCAAGTTCATGTTTATTAAACGCTTCATTAAATATCTCGCAAGTGGCATCCTGGAAAACCTATATACTGTAGTTCAGAAAACTACAGACTGGGATGAAATATGTTTCTGTTGTGGAAATATCTCATCCACAATTACAGCTCAAGCATTTTACACTCTGCTTACCTGAAATATGTAAAGGGAGAAAACTGCATTTAAAGATTTCATTCTGACTGCAGAGCAGAAGCATCCCAGATGCTCTTTTTGACAGCCGGTATCTGATTATAAACTGAATAAATTAGGCTTATGTCTGTTTAACAATGCCACGTAGCTATCACACACCTTGATCAAAGTGTGACAGTACCTGTGAGAGGAAATCACATTTAGCTAGCAAGGTTTTAGATATCTTTAGGTGAACTGACTGTTTTACTACTGTGTTTAATAAACTGGCAAACTGGCACTGCATGATCTTTGCAGGAATATAGACTAGGCAAGATTAAACAATATTTACATGTTTTGTTTGTTTTTGGTAAAATGTCTTTTATCACACTATATGGCCAAAGGTTTGAGAACACCTGACCCTCTTACCTATATGTACTTGTTGAACATCCCTGCTGAAAAAAACAAACAAACAAACAAACAAACAAACAAATACCCCTAAACAATAGAAAGCATCACACAAATTCTAATGGTTTCCACTACAAATACCATTACAAACCATGAGCTGTTAAACATTAAAACCATTACCATTACTGGTCCTTATTGGTATCCACTAGGCATAACATGCCTCCAACAGAAGGCAACAAATTACCAGTAGAGACCCACAGGGACCATTACAGTTATCATTAAAACCAATACAATTACAATTATAACAATTAAAATCATTACAAATTATATGAACGTTTTTATTGTTTTGTTTCGTTTTTCTTTTTCCAGCAGGGATTCTGTTCCAGATTTAGTCCTCCTTTGCGCTTATAATAACCTCCAGTTTTCTGGAGAGGCTTTCCACTAGATTTTTGGAGCATGGCTGTGGGGATTTGTGCTCATTCAGCCAAAAGAGCATTAGTGAGGTCAGGCACTGATGTCAGGCGAAGAGGACTGGGGTGCACTCTATGTTCCAGTTCTAGTTCCAGTTTTGTTTTCAGTTTTTTTTTCTTCCTTTTTTGGTTGTTTGCCAGAATTCAGCCACAGAGACATCCGACCATTTTTCCCAGGCCACCAAACCCTCAGTATTTATTATATAACAGTTCCTTCATTAGGTCTCTGATATTGACTTTGTGTTTCAGTTCCTCCATCGAATCCCTCCATTATGCTGGACTCGGAGGAGCCATGGGTGGAGGGGCAGGAGTACACGGTGACTTGTATTGCCCCTGATGCCAAACCGGCTGCTGATGTCACTCTCTTTAAAGGTATGATCACTCTTAAAAGTTAATAAAGACTCTCAGATGCACATAAAGATTCAGGGCCGATTTGTCCAATAACAGGTGCAGGGAAGAAAAAAAAACATATATCTTCAGGTTGTAGATCAGGTACCCATGGCCTTTAAGTGCTCTAAGGAGCAGCTTAAGGAAACCTAGTAGTTATTCTTTTTTATGAGCTGCTGATCCTCATGACACTTCAGATGTTTATTTAGAGCTTGAAAAATTTTGTTTTGTGTCTATGTATATGAGGTTAATAGAACGTGAATGTTCAATGCGTCAAGTTTCCTGGAGGTTATGAGAATGTTTTATATAACGTTTGCAAATATTACTGCATTGTTGCTACAACATCTGTGGTTGCAATATAGCTGTTAATATGACTATTATTATAATAAGTAATAACTGGAAACATTGTACACACAGCAGTATGATGTAAATCATAACAGCAGATTTTTATTTATTTATTTATTTATTTATTTTTTTTTTAAATCTAATTTGAACACGTTTAATTCTTACAGAATTTTCTAATAATGTTTTCTGTGTTCTTGGATGGTATCTCAGCAGTTAAATATTCGAAATTCATAACTGTCTAGTGAATCTGTAGCATTACTCTGGACAAGAATTCACACCATGCTTTCATGTGAGAAAAATCTCAAATTCAAGACTATAACTATTACACAGTAACAATAAAAGATTTAGGATAAAATAGAATATATGCGAATATATCTTTGCAAATTCATTTGCGTACCAGTTTAATACCACAACACTACTGAATGCTCAAAATCTGATTGGTCAGCAGCTCTAACAGTAGTTTTAGCAGTTTATGGTTTCTTGGTAACATGACAACCAGCATTTTTTTCTTATTAACATCAAGAAAGAGAAAATACAGAGGCTAGTGAGGGAAAAGTTTATATCTGCTATAATGTAAGCGATAACAGAAACTAATCGAACTTGTTTCATGTACATTCCACAATATAACTATAAATCGATTAAAAAGTATGACGTGTTATAATTTAGTAAATAGAAATTGTAATAGTTGGTTAATTGCTGTTATTATATTAAATATATATTATATTATCAACTTCTATTGGTGCTAACAGCATTACTTCACCCAATCATTGATTATATTCCTTTAAGGTTTTGTGATTATAAGGGAGTGAGATCAAATCCCAAGACTCTCAGAAAAAACATTTTCAAGATATTTAATTGGACCTTAAAAACAGCTTACTGTTGTACATTACATTCAAGGATACATGTACATACCCATTGCCTTGTAGGTCAGGGAACGGAAATGCACCTTTACTGTATTTTTTTTTTTTCCTGCACTGATCCACTATAGAGCCAATGAGTAATTACTACAATGAAATGTACCTTAGATATGGTGGGGGGAAAATGTTAACTTAATATCTTTCTAATATAAAATTTGAACAGTGTGCTAACTAACAAAACTTCTAATTCTCAGATGGAGAGGAGCTGACAGATACAACATCTTACACTATGTCAGGCTCTGAGGATAAACTCCTCAACACTCACACTGAAGTTAAGTACGTGTTTTCTTTTAATCTTGCTTCCTCTTTAAAATCCAGCTGTCGTTCAGATATTTACTTGAAGGATAAGATCCTAAGAAATCCTTTTAATGGCAACACAACACTAAGGTTTTAGTTAGAAATACAGTAGCTAACGTAATGTGGGCTGAAGCTATATGATAGAATATTGCTACAGTTAGGAGTTTGGTGAGGTACTGTAAAACCCAATCATTTATTTATTTCCAAAGTCTTAGCATAATACCAATTCCTAAAGAAAAAAATAATAATTTAAACCCAATTCGGTAAGTGCTTGGGTGACTTTTAGTTGGTAAGTGAAGGACTTGCTTAGTAAAAAAAAAAAAATACTTGAAATGTATAATTAAGCACTTTTCCCCACTTCACTCCACAATTCAATGAACTGCATTTAACGTGGTAGTCTGTGGAATTTTAATGATGTCTTTTATCTTCCCCACCCTAAGAGAAGTATGCATTTACATTTATAAGATGGAAAGCTATTAAATGTTGAGCCAGAATCCAATCCAAGCACAAAACAGAGCAATTGATGGTCCAGTTAATATCACAGAATGAAAAAAAAAAAAAAAACTTTGATGAAAAAAAAACAACTTTGAAATGTTTACACAACATGCTACTTTCCTCAAATATAGCTGCATTTGCTGGAATTTATTCAAGTTAAAACAGTAATTAGAAAACTAAGCACATTAAAGCATCATTGCAATGTTGTTGTGGAAGAACATGCAAGTAAGAATTTAGTTGCATAATGTACACTATACTTGCGCACGTTAATAATATCTGAAACGACTTGCAGCTGCTTTTCCTAAATCAGAGTGCAGTGGCTAAACTAAAATGATTCTGTCATATAGAAAAATTAATAGCAATCCATCCATTTGCTATTGCACTACCTCACCCTCCTGCTCCAACGCTATCAAAAATAAAACTCCTTTGCAATGTACAAATATGGAGATAATAATAATTGATAGGGACATTTTAACCCTTGCCAGCAAAGGCAATTCACTTCTCCTCGTTTCAGGCTGAAGGGATTCTTGACCTGTTGGGAGAGTTTGTGGCTTTGAAAAAAAAAAAAAAAGCATTGGAAACAGCTCAAATCATCTTCTGTTAAGTGTTTAGTCACAACAGGCTCCCTGAAATTATAGTTTCAGACTAATAGTGCAAATTAAGTTCAGAAAATGGTGTCATTCCCAAATACAGTCACTCGGCCAAGACATATTTGGAGACACATTTGCTTCTTTAATTTTGTGCAGTACATACAGGCTTTTGCAGCTAAAATCACAGCTGAAAGGACTTCTCCTTTTGAAGTAAATTCCACAATCTTTATATGCTAGCTTCAAATGACCTTGCTGTGTATACTCTGAGTTTCTAAATGACTGATTTTTGTGGGTTTCCTGGTTTCCTCCCATGTCTGAGAAACATGCTGGTAGGTGTACTGGGGACCCTAAAAGTAAATTTTTATATATTTTTCCAGACTTGCTCAGAGTGTTTGATGAAGTTCGAAGGACAGCCCAGAGAACCAATATATAGTCCTCTTGAAAATGGTGGTCTGAGGTCCACTTCCATCAAACCCTGATGCTATCCGCATAACTTGTGGAAGCTAACCGTTCTCAACTTTCTGTGCTAAGCATTGAGATTTGTTGAACTTGTTCAACATTTCTTGTTTTAAGTTTCATTATGGTGGGGAAAGGGTTGTTATGGTCAGCAGAGAAGATGGACCACCACAATGACACATTATATGGACAAAAGATATGTGGACACCTGACCAATTACACCTATATGTTCTTGTTGAACATCCCATTGCATTCCAGATTTAGTTATAATAACCTCCACTCTACTGAGAAGGCTTTCCACTAGATTTCTGCACATGGATGTGGGGATTTGTGCTCATTCAGCTACAAGATCATTAGTGAGATGATGTCAGTTGAAGAGACCTGGGGTGCAGTCAGCATTCCAGTTTATCCCAAAGGTGTTCAGTGGGGTTGAAGTCAGGGTCTGTGCAGACCATTTGAGTTCTTCCAATGTCTTCATGGAGCTCAATTTGTGCACAGGGTGCACTGTCATGCTGGAACTATTTTGGGACTCTTAGTTCCAGTGATATGAAATTGTAAAGCTATAGCATGCAAAGACTTACTACATTTCTTATAGTCAGGTGTCCACATACTGTACCTTTGGCTATATAGTGTCTATAAAATGAATTTTATAGGACTGGAGTGCTGTAACTAACTCACCTTTGTGGTGTGAGTGCTTGCATGGAGGAAGAACATAACAAAAGACACATGTCTTATACCAGCCTGCATGGCTAAAAATAATCTTGTTTCTAGATAATCCTCCACAAAGATATGCCATGCCTGGAGAAAGTGTTATTCTAAACTGTTATAGGAATTACATGGTGTGGAATCTCCTATCCAAAATGAGACCAGAATTGGTCCTGGGTACTGATTCTGGATCTGCATCCACCGTGTCTCTGACACAGATAAATCACTTACTGAAGATGAATGAATGAATGCATGAATGGATGGTTTATTTATTATTCACAGAACATCTAGGTTTATCATGTAATTCCACCTTCAATTAATCGTTTAATTACTGTTTACAGATTATAATAAGTCACATTGTGTTACTATAGAACATGGTTTACATTTTAGGTGAAATACTTTTGGTGTAACTGGAACACTGAGTCAATTAGAATTTCTGACAAACTTTTCCTTTAATATCTAATCTACCACTGCCAAATATGCCTAGAAAACAGAGCATAACTCCCCCCAAGCCAACTCTACAGTCAAGATTTGCAAATGAAACGGCTGATTTGGAGTGTAATGCGTTTTTAAATGAGAGATTCAATCAGTGTGAGCTTTTTCTCCTCCCTGTAGCAGTAGTTCGTGATCTCTCATTAACAGCAGGTTAGAAATCCATGAGGTCAATAAAAGTTCAATAGGGAAGTCTCGCTTTTAATGTGGTTGTCTACCACTACACACACACACAAGTTAAAATACACTGATTAGTATCGATTACTAGATGTGTACCATTAATTCATTAGTTCTGTAGCTGTAGTGGTTTCATCTGATGAATGATACTCAGTGATCTAGTCTTATTAGCATTGATTTACCCATATGATTAATGATAGATACTTTATTTTTTGCCATTTTTGTATTGTTACCATGTAGCCAAAAGGTAAAGAGAATCAACTTGAATTATAATATACAATACACAATATCTTTTTTGCATTTGTGTTTAGATGGGATTAACACAGAAACTATTTCAACAGTTTGCATCATGCTGTGAAAGTGTTTAGCAGTTCACTTTTAAAACTGCACCTCTGAAAGACGATAACACTAATGAATCAGGTCAGAGATGCACAGGAATGCTTTCCTTTTGTCTAGGATCAGTAAATGGAGCTGTGATCATGAGGAATATGGGAATCAAACTGTGAAAGAGTGTAAGACAGTGTTATAAACCATGATCCCATTCTCTCCCCACAGTATCAGGCCTCAGCGTTCCGACGATGGCCGACCTCTGCTCTGTCGAGTGAAGAACCCAGCTCTCAGCCAGGCCTTGGAAACCAAAATTTTAATGAAAGTTTACTGTAAGAAGCATTTTTTTCTCCTTCATACTTTTTTGGTATTTCAATATTTAAAAAAAAAAATCACATTTATGCTTAACTCCTGCAAAAGCCCTTCATATGCTAAAGGATCCACTTTTTGTCCCCTATTTAGCTAGCACAAAAGCTACCATGTGCTTCCAAGTACACCAACACAAAGCTACCACATTGTTTCCTACTGATATTCATGGAACATTAACAAATTGCTTTTAAGGAGTGCACTAACTGTCCATTTTGTATGCACAAGCGTACAGACACCCACAAATGACTAGCATCGCTCAAAGAGTAAGGCTGTACTTCCTAAAATGAAAACCAATTTTTGTTTTCTTGAGGCATATTTCTACCGCAGGAGCCTTTTCTTTCTCATGTGTTTCCACCAGAGGAATCAAATACGATTTTAGTTCCTGTTACGAAACAGGACTCAACAGGAAGTAAGCGCAGGAGTAAAGTCTTTATTTACACTTAAGTCAATGGACGAGGAGGCGGGAAACAAGGTGTAGACATAAACTTACAGTTGAAACAAGAGACATGAACTCAAACATGTAAACTCTACTCGTTTAACTAAGGCAGGAAACACTCGTTTAACTAAGGCAGGAAACACTCGTTTAATTAAGGCAGGAAACACTCGTTTAACTCTAGCATGAACACTCATTTAACTCTAGCTTGAACACTCGTTTAACTCTATCAAGTACACTCATTTAACTATGGTATGAACACTCATTTAACTATGGCATGAACACTCATTTAACTAGAGCATGAAACTAGGAACAGGAAACTAGACAGAGCATGGACACATTACTGCTTGGCACCATTATACATTCTGTCTTTCCTCTGTTAGTCTCTAATACTGCCCAATGTGTGTAGCAATGCGAGAGGTTTAAATAACCAGTCCCAATTACCTTAATTGCTGACAGCTGGTAACCTTTCAAAGCACACCCTCGCACCTACGCCAATGACTGAACATGGCGGGGACAGAACAGAAACCAAAATAAGTGCACATGTCCGTTGTAAACAAAGTTTTAGCGTCCATGCGCACTTCAAGCACGTGCACGCGCTCTCCAGCTGATTGTGCACGTCATCGCCGCCACCGCATCGCCTACAATGCATGGTGAAAGAATTTAATTGTGAAAGTTATAATATTTTATAAGTTAGAAGCCATTTTATAAAAGCAATAAGACTCTTAAGGGCATTCAGTACAGTGATTTTATCATGAGTAAGGAGGTTTTAGGCAGTCTAAGACAATAAACACCTAAGGTTATTATGCTTAGTCATCTCCATTTCAGTCTTACTCATCTCCCTATATAAAGAGATTACCTTCACATGAACATATTATCCATACCACTTATCCTGCACAGGGTCATGGGGAAGCCTGGGGATCCCAGGGAAATCATGGCACAAGGAAAGCCCCAAAGCACAGAGAGAACATGCAAGCTCCCCACACACAAGTTGGAGGTGGGATTCGAACCCCCAAAACTGTAGGTGCGAGGCAAACGCTAATGCTAACCACTAAGCCACCATGTCCCCCGACATATACACTAGAGAGGGTCAAAGTGATTGTAATGTATTAAATTAGCCTCAGTAGCCTCATTTGCACATGCTGCTATGGAGAGTTGTTCGATTCATTTTATAGTCTTGAAACAAGTCCACATGAAGTAAATGATGCCATTAAGGCTTAGCAAGATGTGAATAAAATGCGATTGTGAAAGACCACAATAATTAGCAGTGCTAACATTTTCATGAAGAGACTGAGGGGAGACAAGAGATCTGGATGTCTGCGTGGATGTGTGCGACGTTAATGTGTACTATTTACAGCTCAAGATGGTAAGAGAAAGGGTGAGTTTGCTTATCTGAAAGGCCACCTGACACCAAATGGGCTGTAAACATGTATTTGTGATTACTGGAAAGGAGAAAAAAAAAACTGGCAAGTAAATTTCACAGAGATTTAACAAAGAGAGCAGAAAGCAGAATACAAGTTTGTGTGTGTGTGTGTGTGTGTGTGTGTTGCCAACATTACAGACAATGCAAAGAACACAGGTTCCCTAGCACTGCTTATTTATCCACGTATATTTATGTCCAGATTTTACCAATAAAAGGAAGCCATAGCTTAACAAGTTCAATTTGATCATGCAAATCAAAAATAATCAACATCTAACATCCCTTATATCTTTTCTTTTCACTTCCTTGTCTGTAAGTAATAGTTAACATTAAATACAATATAACACTAGAAGCTTGCTCGCTAGCATATGTATTGGTTTAAATGATACACTTTAATAATTGGCTAGCTTGATAGCATACTTACAGTTTTAAAACTACTCACTATGATTAGCCTCATGTTAGCTAGCTAGAATCCTGGTTTCAGTAGCACTGTATAATACTTAGCCTGTTGCTTAGTGAACTTGGCTAGCTATTACAAGAGATGTAATATTATACTTGAGACTAGCTTATATTTTTAATACAGAAAATGATGCCAATCATCCTCTATCTGTCATCAACATGGTTTTATACGTTTACTAAGGATTAGGGATTTATTTTTCAACCTGCAGTGGCGGTGAGGTATTTAAAAACCCCAGCAACAGTGCTGTACCTGATACGTTTGTACTTGAAACACACACTGCCATGTTAGTGTCATTTCAGTGCTGAGAATGATCCATCCTCAAAATAGTACCTCAATTTATCGTAAGTGGTGTGGTTATGGTGGTTATTTTCCCATTAATGGATGGTGTAGCATAGCAACAGGAGGGCTATAGTCAGTAACTGTAGCGCTACAAAGTGGCCTATATGGTATATGTACCTGAATTATGACCATTGAGTGTTTTTTTTTTTGTTTTGTTTTGGGTTTTTTTTACACGTAAACCTAATATTTTGCAAGAACAAAAAGTCCAAATTAGATCTAATTGAACGTAATTATGAAGGAAGAACTGAGCCAAGTAGGGAAGAAAATGTGAATCTGAATGTCATTTTTAAAATAAATTTGCAGTGCCAGGATTGTTTAGAATTAGGGTGAGAAGTGTGCTTCGTGGTCTTTGTTATAAATACAGTTTGAATTTCAAATAAACGCTCAAGTGAATTCATATGAATTTGGTGTGAGAATGGCTTGACATAAACCAAAACAGACACGCATTGCATATTGTTAGTTCAGGGTTGTGCAAATTCTTTCAAAATGCAAAATCTTTCTAAACATGAGCATGCATGTATTTGTATATGCTAATATTTTTTTCCACTCCAAATAAGTACATTCTGATTGGAATGAACTGTTGTTATATTGTATATTTACCCTGGTTTCAAAAATGTATTGAACATCTGCCTTTACATGTATGTAAATGCGGATTTTCAATACATTTCTGAAATCAGGGTAGCTAATTTTAGCTGTTGTCATTCTTGATGCTGGCATTTTTTTATAAATGCATAAATTACCACCAGCTACAGTAAAACATCCACCAAATATCCCAAATGAAAGACAGAAAAATAATGTCCTGTACTGTTATGCTTTGCATATGCATGTTAAATAAAGGAAAACATTACACTGTGTGTGTGTGTGTGTGTGTGTGTGTGTGTGTGTGTGTGTGTGTGTGTGTGTGTGTGTGTTTGTATATATATTACAGTACTGTGCAGAAATCTTGGGCACATGCAAAGAAAGGATGCCTTCAAAAATAAAGAAATTAAATGTTTCTACATTTAAAAAAAAATACTATAACGTGCAGTAATAAACAGTAACAAATGAATCATAGTCACTATTTAATTTGACAGCCCTTTGCTTTAATAAAAAAAATGCCATCTCAGGTGCACTTTCTACAGTTTTATAAGGAAATGAGCTGTAAGTTTTACTGAGCATCTTGCAGAGTCAGTCACAGTTCTTGATTTTGACTGTCGCACTTGCATCTTATTTTTGCAGCAAAACCCAGCAGACATCATGTTTTTTTGTCAGAAAAGTGGTCTCTCAAGTAATATGCCGTTTTCTTTACTGACATACAAACTTTTCTTTGGAATATTTAATTTTGTGCTGGAAAAGTAAGGTAATAGAAGGAAATAGAAAATGATTTTGTACTGACTCGTTAAAGTCATAAAATATATATATATATATTTTTAAAGTTTGTATTAAATAAGTATAGTGCCTAAGACTTGCACATTACTGTATATATATATATATATATATATATATATATATATATATATATATATATATATATATATATATATATATATATATGTATGTGTGTGTTTACTGTGCCCTCCACTGATATTGGCACCCTTGCTAAATATGAGTAAAGAAGGCTTGAAAATGTGTTTTATGTTTAACCTTTTGATCTTTTGTTAAAAAAAAATCACAAAAATACTCAACACTCAAAGACAACACAAGTTTAATTAAAAAATCGTCTTCTCAAATTCAACTGCTTTTATTTCCAGCAAATTTCTTAACATGTGTAAATATTTATATTAACATAAGAGCATTCTTATGTTACAGCTGAGACATAAACTAAACAGGTTTTACAGACATTTGACAAACAGAAATGGAATAACGAGTCCCTGAACAATGAGTCCCTGGTCAATATTAAAAGGAACAGTCAGTCTCTAGTGGCCTCCAGCTGCTTTAAGTACTACAGTGCTCATCTCATCCTCATGGACTACACCAGATTTGTCAGTTCTTGCTATGAGATGTTACTCCACTCTTCCACCATGGCTTTTGCAAGTTCTTGATCACGTCTAGGGGGACACATGGTTACACGAAATTTTCCACTGCATGGACGATTGTCCTTCCTGTCTCCATATAGCACTGTTTTAGGCATCTTACATTCCAGTTTATTGGTCTGGCTACATCTGCAGTCCTCATGCCTCCCTACAGCAGGCCTACGGCATGTTCACGCAGGTGAGCAGGCACCCTAGGCATCTTTCTTCTGGTGTTTTTCAGAGTCAGCAGAAAGGTCCCTTTAGTGTCTTAATTGTCTACCACCTGTAAGCTGTTCGTGTGTTAAGGAAGGTGCATGTGCAATACTTGTTTATGGTTCATTGAACAAGCATTAAAAACACTGTTTGAACCCTTTCCAATAAAGATCTATAAAGCTTATTTGGATTTTACAAAATTATCTTTAAAATAAAGTCTCCTGAAAAAGGGACATTTCCTTTTTTGGAGATTTATATATATATATATATATATATATATATATATATATATATATATATATATATATATATATATATATATACAGTATCTCACAAAAGTGAGTACACCCCTCCCATTTTTGTAAATATTTGATTATATATTTTCATGTGACAACACTGAAGAAATGACACTTTGCTACAATGTAAAGTAGTGAGTGTACAGCTTGTGTAACAGTGTAAATTTGCTGTCCCCTCAAAATAACTCAACACACTGCTAAGTGAAAATGTCCAAATTGGGCCCAATTAGCCATTTTCCCTCCCCGGTGTCATGTGACTTGTTAGTGTTACAAGGTCTCAGGTGTTTATGGGGAGCAGGTGTGTTAAATTTGGTGTCATACTGGTCACTGGAAGTTCAACATGGCACCTCATGGCATAGAAGTCTCTGAGGATCTGAAAAAAATTATTGTTGCTCTACATAAAGATGGCCTAGGCTATAAGAAGTTTGCCAAGACCCTGACACTGAGCTGCAGCACGGTGGCCAAGACCATAACGCAGTTTAACAGGACAGGTTCCACTCAGAACAGGCCTCACCATGGTTGACCAAAGAAGTTGAGTGCACGTGCTCAGCGTCATATCCAGAGGTTGTCTTTGAGAAATAGACCTATGAGTGCTGCCAGCATTGCTGCAGAGGTTGAAGGGGTGGGGGGTCAGCCTGTCAATACTCAGACCATACGCTGCACGCTGCATTAAATTTGTCTGCATGGCTGTCGTCCCAGAAGGAAGCCCCTTCTAAAGATGATGCTCAAACAGTTTGCTGAAGACAAGCAGACTAAGGACATGGCTTACTGGAACCATGTCCTGTGGTCTGATGAGACCAAGATGAACTTATTTGGTTCAGATGGTGTCAAGCGTGTGTGGCGGCAACCAGGTGAGGAATACAAAGACAAGTGTGTCTTGCCTACAGTCAAGCATGATGGTGGGAGTGTCATGGTCTGGGGCTGCATTAGTGCTGCTGGCACTGGGGAGCTACAGTTCATTGAGGGAACCATGAATGCCAACATGTACATACTGAAGCAGCGCATGATCAGTATGCAGTATTGCAGCATGATAACGACCCCAAACACACCTCCAAGACGACCACTACCTTGCTAAAGAAGCTGAGGGTGAAGGTGATGGACTGGCCAAGCATGTCTCCAGACCTAAACCCTATTGAGCCTCTGTGGGGCATCCTCAAACGGAAGGTGGAGCAGCACAAGGTCTCTAACATCCACCAGCTGCATGATGTTGTCATGGAGGAGTGGAAGAGGACTCCAGTAGCAACCTGTGAAGCTCTGGTATACTCCATGCCCAAGAGGGTTAAGGCAGTGCTGGAAAATAATGGTGGCCACACA
Source organism: Ictalurus punctatus (assembly GCF_001660625.3). Taxonomy (NCBI): domain Eukaryota; kingdom Metazoa; phylum Chordata; class Actinopteri; order Siluriformes; family Ictaluridae; genus Ictalurus; species Ictalurus punctatus. The sequence goes on from NC_030432.2 coordinate 19,699,841, forward strand.
AAATATTGACACTTTGGGCAGAATTTGGACATATACACTTAGGGGTGTACTCACTTTTGTCGCCAGCGGTTTAGACATTAATGGCTGAGTGTTGTGTTATTTTGAGGGGACAGAAAATTTACACTGTTACACAAGCTGTACACTCACTACTTTACATTGTAGCAAAGTATCATTTCTTCAGTGTTGTCACATGAAAAGATATTATCAAATATTTACAAAAATGTGAGGGGTGTAGTCACTTTTGTGAGATACTGTATATATGGCTATAAAAAGTCTACACACCCCTGTTAAGGCAGGTTTTTGTGATGTGTCATGAAATGGAGGTACAGACAGAAGCAAGTGCAGGTATGACACTTTAATAAAAATAACTCCAAGGGATCAGGCAGAAATTATTTATAACAAATGTCCAATAACCTGGATGTATAATTGTGAACAACCCTAAACTAATACTAGATTGGATTGGATTTAGATGGCTGGGCCATTCCAAAACCATGAACTTGTTTTGGTGAAGCCATTCCTTTGTTGATCTGGAGGTTTGCTTCGGGTCGTTGGCGTGCTGAAAGGTGAAATTCCTCTTCATTTTTAGTGTTTTAGCAGAAGGTATTTTGTGCCAAAATTGACTGGTATTTGGAGCTATTCATTATTCTCTCATTCCTGATTAAAGCCCAAGTTCCAGCTGAAGAAAAACACCCCAATAGTATGATGCTGCCACCACCATGCTTCCCCGTGGGGGTAGTGTGTTTTTGATGATGTGCTGTTTTTTTGGTGCAAAACATATCTTTTGGTATTATAGACAAGAAGTTCAACTTTGGTGTCATCTTATTTATTTATATATATTTTTAAAAAGGCTTCTGTCTTGCCACCCTACCCCTCACCCAAGAGATATAAAGAATTCGGGAGATTGTAGCCACATGTAGGGAGCAACCAGTACTTCTCAGAAATTGCTGCAATTCTTTTAATGTTGCTGTAGTCCTTTTGGCAGCCTCCCTGGCCAGTGTCCTCCTGATCTTCTCATCAATTTTAGAGGGATATACTGTTCTTAGTAGTGTCATTGTCATGCCATATTTTCTCCATTTGTTGATTATTGTCTTTACAGTGTTCCATAGTATATCCAATGGGTTGGAAAAAAAATTGTAACCTTCTCCTGATGGATATTTTTCAACAATGAGATCACATATCTGCTTTGTAAGCTCTTTGTAGCCCATGGCTTTTCCAGTTGGATGTGACCAAGCAGAAAAATCCTATAGGAACAGCTGTACTTTATTTGTGGTTAATCAATCACTTTAATTGAGGGCAGGTGTATACTAATTCATATTTAACATGAGTTTGAATGTAATTGGTTGATTCTGAACACTGCCACATTCCCAATTATAAAAAGGTGTGCACACTTATACAAGTTAGGTATTGCTAGTTTTTGTTTTTCTTTTTTTTCCCAAAAGCATTTCTGGATGTTTGTCACTTGATATTTATATGTAGCAATTTCACAATAAAGGTAGAAAAGGTTCTGACATGATTTAACTTAGTTAATTTTTTTTTACATCACAAAAACCTGCCTTTTTAACAGGGGTGTGCAGATTTTTCATTTTTATTTATTTATTTTTTTATGTTCACTGTTACATTTATATAATTGCTATAAAAAGAGATGTATTTGTATTCTCTATTGATTATGTTTTGGATGTACTGACCATGTTTTTCCGAATGCTTAAGCCAATCTTAATTTATTCCATTGGCAGACACTTGAGAGAGGATGTGACCCAAGGATTTGAGTGTTAAGGGACTTACTCAAGGGCTAAACTCCTCTCTAGATTCAAACTCTCAATCTTTCAATCACTATTTCAGACCCTTAACCACTCCATCATCGTCCAACCCCGCTGATCATTTTAAATCTGTTACATTCTGCCAAATGAACCTCAAAGGAACAGCGTTTGTGCCCTCCAGCATGTTTCATGATGTAATTGTTCTTGTGAAGAACATGTGTATAATTCTACTTGTGACAGTTATTGTATTGAAAAGACCTACATGGCAGTTATCATCAATTTAACAGAGCATTAAACATTTTGCACCTCGGTCTGCCCAATTTAGAAATATACATTAAGGGGTTTTAGTCAGATTGAGCTATGAGTCAGATTATTAACACACTATTAGTCTACATATAAACATAGTTAATGAGTCGTTTAAAGGTGATGTATTCATTCTGCCTCTATTTGAATGCTTTTAGGCTATAAGGAATGTGCCATTGGTTAAAACACTGGACTTCTGATTGGAAGGGCCCTTCTTCTGGGCCCTTGAGCAAGGCTCTTAACGTTCAACTGCTCAGCTGTATACTTGAGATAAATGTAAGTCATTCTGGACAAAGGTATCTACCAAATGACATAATTATAAATATAAATTATTGGCAAACTCATGTGGTTATAAACAGCCAACAAGTGCAAAGTAAAGTTAGGCACACAATTTTATTTACGAAATACGATGTAAGTCTATTACTTTGTTCCTCAAAGACAGAACTCTCCAGAACCAGTCGGAAAAGTTGGTTTCTGGTGAATTTCCACGTCCTCCAAACCCATTTCCCTGAGGAATGCATTGCGAAAATGCACCCTTTGTTTATTATTATTTTTCTTATTTAAATAATTCATTTAGTTTGGGGTTTCATTACTTTAAATACTGAATCGGCACATTCCTGCTCAGGTTTGGAATAACAGCAAGTCATAAAACTGTGATTTCAGCAGGGCTAGCTGGTTTACATGGGCTAGCAAAAAAAAAAAAAAAAAAAAAAAAAAAGAATAAAATAGGGCTAAGTTTTTTTTTCCCAATTATTTTATTTCCTGCTAATAAATGAATTCAAATATTATTATTATTTTTTTTATTTTTTACTTATGTGGAACCAACCACAGCAGCACCACCAATGGTCTCATAAGTAAAAATACACAGAATGTTATGAAAAAGCAAGAGGCTGATTTCTTTCTAGCGTAGACTGTTCTTTTTTCTTTTTTTTTCTAACAGTCGTGTCAAGTTTTTACACAGAGTGAATCACTTCCTAGATTTCATGTGGCTTGGGGCTAATTTATTTAATCATATTTTGCTGACAAGTCCATAATAGGTCATCAGCAGTGATTGAGAAGATACACATGGAATACAGTAGCGAAAATAATAAACATGGACAGGGTGGATTACTTTTCCAAACATTGTTTTTTTCTAAATGTGTTTACTAAATACACTAAGAATACATTGTCCAATCAAAGAACATATTACATGAAAGTACAAATAACAGAACTAAGTTTTGTGTAGTTTGAATGAAAGAGCTGTCTAACTGCAAACATAGCTTTCCTGTTGATCATGATTATCATGATTCCAGACTTCAAAAGTAGCAATCACAATTGGTCTTACCTTTCTGTGAACATGTTCCTATGTCTATTGCACATGCACAACAATAATGAAAGCAAAAATAAATAAACAATTACTAAACACATTCTAAATAAACACTCAATACTCCATGGCAACAGGTGCATTAAAACTGGGAAAAAAAAAAAAAAAAAAAAAAAGCAATGCATTATTTTTTTTTTTACTAATTTTGATTTTTTTTTACATTAATTTATTTAAAAACAATTACTTAGCTGACATTTTGCTTGTAAAAACCCGCCACCTTCAACTCATCTTCACGCAATAATTATTTATTTATTTAAGCCTGAAAAAAACGTTGATCTCAAATGGTCACTGTATATAGTCACTACACAGTGTACTACTATATACTGGATAGAAAAGAGCAATTCTCATTTCCTGAGTGATGGAACTATGACAGCATTTTAAGGTCACCATTTAAAAAATAAAAATACAAGGTTTCAAGTAAAAATTTGTAATATTTTGAGGAAAAAAACATAAAATTATGACAAAATCTAGGGATAGCATACTCCTTCTCCTGTCAATCACATTGACACTAGCCAATTGTGGGCATTTGTAAGCATATGTATGCTGAAGAGAGCGCTTTCCCCCAAATGAGTTATGCCGCCCTGTGACATAACAAGAGCAGAGCACAACGTTTGAAGAGATGCATTGGCTGTTTTTACATGTCTCAGATAAAGCCATGATGGGGAGAGGTGAGTGGGAAATGGGGGAACAATAAAAGGGCAACTGTCAATTGGACATTGTTTCATGGATACATATTAAATCTGCTTTATTTTATTGTAGTTTATGCATTAAGGTAGCTTTTTTTTTTTTTTAAATCAGTGGTCCATTTGTCTGTACTGAAATATGGAAATCATTTCTGCAATTGGTTAGATTTAAGCTCTCAAATGTGCATTGTAATTTAAAATAATGTGTATCCAGTAGCGCCACTTTCTCCTCCTCTGAGTTACGCACAGCTGAAAAATTTCCAGTGAACCATGATGCAAAATTATTCTTCTTTTTCTGTGAAAAAGCATGCATGTTTTATTTAAGCATTCCTCCGATTCATATGTGTTTGCAAAGGCGGCTACTCCTCTTTGTTCTGTAGAAACTTGTGTTTGTGTCTACTAATGTAATGTTAACAGTCACTGGGGATGCCTATGAATATTAATGATGAGTGGGTGATCTCAGTGACTATGAGATGGAAAAGCAGAGAAAGGCATCTTTTTATAAATTTATCAAGTAAGGAATTAAACATGATGGGGGTGGGAAATAGGAAAATAATCAAAGAAGGGTGTTACCCACCTGTATACACCTATAACAGCGCTTTACTAAATGTTTTGTTCTGTTACTACAATGGAAATTTAACAAACTGAAAGAAAAAACACAAGCTGGAATACATAAAGGATGAACTTTACATTAGAGTCTCATAAGCAGACAACTTCCATAAATGTTACATGAACATTCTCTGTCCAAAAAAAGCTTCACAATATTTATTTTATGATTAAAATTGTTGCTTTCTTTCAGTGCCATTTTGGTTAGATTTTCTACCCACAATGCCATTTGACTACCTCCTGATATTGCCACCAGTAGGATTTACCTTTGTTAAATTCTACATAGAGCGATGCAGCGGCTCTTTAGTCCTTAAGTCTATCCAGCTCTCTCACTTCATTATCTGTACAGAAACAGATCAGTTTCCAAAGCTGGAACTTTCAAGTTAATACTTCCATCAACAAGATTGTGCTCTCTATCTTGTACATCGCTAATTAGCGGAACTCTCAAGTCTCTGCTATAACCCAGCGCAACTGTGATGTATAGCTGCATTGTATTCTGGGAGTCCAATGATTGCTGTCTCTGCTACTTCTATGTTGGATTTCTCACTAATAATGACAGTGCTGGAATATGTTGATTGAGAAAAGATGCTCTTGCTTTTTTTGTTTTTTAGGATGTATGTTTGAGATTTTTTTTTTCTATTATTATACTCCATTGTTAGTCTTCCTGTGACATCCATCCATCCATTTTCTGTACCGCTTCTCCTACACAGGGTTGTGGGGGAGCCTAGAGCCTATCCCAGGGAACTAGAGGCACAAGGCAGAGGACACCCTGGACAGGGTGCCAATCCATCTCAGGGCACAATAATTGCACACACATTCACACATTATGGACAGCTTGGACAGTCAGTCAACACCAAATACAATCAACGCATGTCTTTGGACTGGGGGAGGAAACCGGAGTACTCAGAGGAAACCCCCGAAGCACAGGGAGAACATGCAAACTCTGTACACACAGGGTGGAGGCAGGATTTGAACCCCTAACCCAGGAGATGCGAGGCAAATGTGCTAGCCACTAAGACACTTCCCCAGCAACCATTACCCATTTATATGAATAATGAATATAAAAGACCAACCAACAACCTAGCACCGGAATCACTTATCACTTCACAGATATTTTGATATATCTGATATAAATGTAATGTGTTTCATGATGGAGGGTTTCCTTTCAATCTTATATTTTGTTAAAACTGATAACATGTTTCAGGTCTGCAGTGTATCACACTCTTGTACTGGGATAAAACTTTTGACTTACTGATGCAGGTGTTCACGCTAAATTATCTCTGACACATCTACCTCTGAGCATATTTACACCAGTGAAGTTCAGCTCCATCCTAAATCCACCAGCCTGCTTCACACTGATCTAAATCCATGTCATCCCCATCTTAAATTCTCACTTTACTTATAATAAGAGCAACTCGCTACAAGTGCTAGTCAATTTTCATCAACCAAACTGGCAACCGAGCAAGATTGATACGCATCGTTAATTAAAACTTTTGTGCAGATTCTGACACTTCTTGTCATTTGCTTGCGTCCTTCCATTTGCATGCATTACCATCTCCTCTGCTTTTCTCCCACGGACCTTAATGATCTTTTCTGCCTTTTGTTCTTCTCTCTCACTTTCTTTCTTCCCCAACCCCCCACCTGCTCCCACTTGCATTTATACTCGACCGATGCACTAAGTGCTAATCTTGCAGAAAAGAGGTCCAATGTGGTAGCCTTACTCAGCACACCCGGCTCATCAAATCCATGCCTGTTTCCACCCGTGCCAGATTTCGAGTGAGACACCACTTTGTCATGCAAGGTCCTCATCTGTCCATCGGCAATAACAAAGGCCAAGATTTGTTTTTATGGCACAATGTTTTATTCAGGAGCCACCCAGTAATTTATTCATATTCCGCCTCACCTTATTACTAGTTAAACATCTGTTATTTTACTTTATGGACTAGCGCCAGGATGCAGCTCACTCTCGCTGCTTAATGCTTTCATCAGAAGGGCGAGCTTTCCTCTCTGCAGCGGCAGCATTAAATGGCTCCCAATTTAACGGCGCTGTCAGGGAATAAAATGAGCTGCTCTCTCTGTCTGTTTCCTCAAGCTCATATTTCCTGCTTGTTTACTCACATCCTTGTTCCCTGGTACACTTTGCTTACTCAGGTAAACTGTTTGAAATAAACCAGCATCTTTTTTTAATTCCTTTTGTTCAAAAATTTGCCATATGCAAAAGGATATAAATCAGGTTTGCGCTACCTGTCTGAACAAAGCCATCGCTTTTAAGCAGACACAAAGATATAACAGTGTTTCTTGGAAATAAACTATAAATGAAAACTAAAATTAATTTGTTAGGCTACTATTTATTTAAACTGATTTGGGGATTGAAATATGCCTCTCTCTCTTGGTTACAGATAATTTAAAAAAAAAAATGTATGAAACACAATTCCACATTAGTACCTGGTGTGTCGATCATTTCATCATCTCCTTTGTGTAAACTTGATCAAGCTGTTGAATAAACAGTGATATAAAATCATTTTTCTTCCATGTTGCCAACCACTACCAGACAGTCCATCTTATTTATTCTTTTAGCTCCCCTTTTCTGATATCAGTGCTTCCTCTGGACATGTAAAGGATTACAGAATTGAATGAAATGTCAGAATGTCATAATGTATATTGCCTCATGTCTCACAGTCTTCTCTCTCTCTCTCTCTCGCTCTTTCTCTCTCTCTTTCTGCCCTATTCTCTTTCAGTCCCACCCCAGGCTCCAGTGATAGAGGGATTGAGGAGTGAAGAGGTGAAAGCCGGTACCCATCTCCAGCTGGTCTGTCTATCATATGGCGGGAACCCTTTGGCTACTCTGCACTGGACTAAGGTGAGATAGAAAAGAGACATCAGTGACTGCAGTATGCCTCCATGACAATAGGTTATTCCTCTGCTTTTCCTCTTCGGTATTTTTCTCTGTAGATTTAGAAAGGTTCTTGTTCTAAAAATATATTTCCATTGGGGTAAAGTGCTTTAGATCAGAATAAGAAATACATTCAGTAGAAACCCATTTTCTTGAATGGCACAATCTACAAGGACATTTTTCCTCACCAACTCTATATATTTTAGAAACAAACTGTAGCTGTAGATGTTTAGCTTACTTACCAGGACTATTATGTAAGCACTACTAATTTTCCATGTTACTCTTTTATACAGCATAAGCACACAATCCACAAGACTTTTCTATAATAATTATCATTTACTGTTGCAATCAAAATTATTCATCCCCCATTGCAAATCAGGTTTGTTGTCAAAATTTACAGACTTTCAGCTGTTTGCAATGAACAAATCACACAAAATCAATTGAAATAGTTCAACACAACGAATGCTGCAAGTGGTTTCCCCAAATTCAACTGAAAATGCAACATATAATGACCTCTCTAGTTTCAAAATTATTGAACTCCTTCATGGCAAGCATCTTTAGTACATAGTAGAGCACCCTTTTGCTGTTATGACCTTCTGGCAGCGTTCCTGAGGAAACTTAGCCCATTCCTCATGAGCAATGGCCTCCAGTTCAGTAGTATTCTTGAGTTTGCTTGCTTCAACCACCTTCTTCAAATCCCACTCTCTATCTTCATAGAGTTTTTCTATGGGGTTCAAGTCAGGTGACTGTGATGGCCCTGTAGAATCTTCCAGGAGTTCTTCTGCAACCAAGCCTTGGTGGAATTTGAGGTACGCTTGGGATCATTGTCCTGTTGCAAGGTGTAATGATACCCAAGCTTCAGGTTCCTCACAGATGGCATGACGTTTTCTCCTAGGATTTCCTGATACTTCAATGAATCCATCTCACCTTCCACATACTGCAGGTTTCCAGTGCCAGAGGATGCAAAGCAGCCCCAGAGCATCACCGAGTCACCACCATGCTTGACGGTGGACAGAGTGTTCTTTCTTCATTCTTCTTCCTCCAGACATACTGCTGATCCATTGTGCTGAAAAGTTCCAGTTTTGTTTCATCACGTCACAGAACAGAATCCCAAAACTTCTTCTATTTATATGATTTTGAGTAGACTTTTATTGTACTTTGGGGTCAGTAGTGGTGTACTTGGAGTTCTGGCATAGAAACCTTCTGTGTTTAGTACGTGCCTTACTGTGCTCATTGAAACCTCAGTGCCTGTTGCCACCAAGTCTTGCTGCAGGTCCTTTGCAGTCACTCAAGGGTTTTTCACAACCTGCCTTCTCAGAAATCTGGTTGCAGCCATTGATAGCTTCCTTTTTCTGCCCCATCCAGGTTGTGTACACTCAACAAACCCCTAGCCAGTTCAGGTATTTCACATGTTCCAGCTCAAGCACAACTGATGCAACTAATGAAGCCCTTGATTAGTTGCATCAGGTGTGCTTGAGACAACACCTGTTTTGCATATCTGTGCTGTTGTGAGGGATTCTGTTCAAGGGGTTGAATAATTACGAAACTGGAGAAGTCATAATAAGTTGCATTTTCAGTTGAATTTGGGGAAACCACTTGAAGCCTACATTGTGTTGAACTATTTCAATTGCTTTTGTTTAATTTGTTCATTGCAAACAGCTGAAAGTTGATTTGCAATGGGGGTTGAATAATTTTGATTGCAAATGGACTAGTGAATGTGTTTCAAATTTATGAAAACAACTCCCACCAATTTCTCCTTTTGTTAGTGGGGCAGAATGTTATTGGGTAACTACATGTGTGTCTTAATTATGGCAGCTCACATTACAAACAAACATGGTGTTTAAAATGTTGGAAATGTGAGTTTCTTTGCAAATCTGTTATCTTGTATTTAACAAAACACTATCCAACACAACTAAAGGTCCATTCCAATAGCTTTTCTCAATGAGCTACCATGTTTCAGATCAGTGATGTCAGTGAAAAACTATTTTAGACTTAAACTTGAGAGGTAAGATGGATGCAGGTGCAGTAATGGCATTTTATTTAAAGAGCAGGAAGACAAATCCAAATGTGAATCAAACTCAGGAACAGTACACAGGCAGAGATCAGGCAACGAGCAAATGGGAATAGCAGGAGCTATCCAAAATACACAAACAAGGGACAGAACAAGATCAGGATCCAGAATATCACAACACAAAACTAATAGCTCAGTAAAGACAGGAGGGTTAACACTGAACACTGAAGCATGAGGGTTTATATATACAAACTAATCTGGAAACATGAGGGAGACAACCAGTGACAGGACATGAATGGAGACAAGATACAAGTCAAAACTAAAACATAAACAAAAATGACAGTTTGGAAAAGTACGACATAGCACTGTGGACTGCTTATGTTCTCTGAGCACCTCCACACGCTACACTCGGCACTTTAAATTTTTATTGAACTTTACCTATTTAACCATTAGAGACCTTGCATAATGCACATTTAACTCCTGTTTTCTAGTGCTGTCCTGTGGTTTAACCCAGGCAAACATACCACACATATGGACATCTGAAATGATTTATTGATGATTTTATGATGCAAAAGTATATGCAAAGTAAGTCAATAGTTCCAGCTGCAGGACATACAGTAGCTAATGAAAATAGTCATCCTCTGTGGCTAATGCACTTTATAATGATTTCCCCAGCAAAATTACTAATTGGTGTGTTTGTGATTAATTTAATGTTGTGAGTGTTTAGTTGTAAAAACAACTTTGGAATTTATTTATATACAGGGTGTCCCAAAAGTCTCTGTACATAGGAGAAAATAACATTACTTTGTTAAATGTCTTAATTTTTTTTTTTTTTCAGATAGCCTTTAAGATTGCCTTTGACAAAAGAAGGCTGTATTGAAATCATTCTAATGGCTGGATAGGGAAGCTGCCGCAAGGTTGCGATGGACTTTAATAGGAAACATTCCGAGTACATCACAAACGACACTGTTGCCAAACTTATAAACAAATTCAAAAAGCCTGGAAGTGGTGCTGGTCCCTATGTATAGAGACTTTTGGGACACCCTGTATTATGCACTTTCATGCCTGCCTTCCAACTTACTCTAGATGTATACTTTCTCTATAACACTGGCCTCTGCTTTATAATTCTATTTACTTGGATTGATTTTGACATTAGCCATAAGCTAACAGGACAAGTGGTCGTTCAGTGTAATCGCTGAACTGCCAAAGAGACATGGCTGAGCCTTTGAGCAAGGCCCTTAAACGTTAACTGCTCATCTCTGTGCTTGGACTGGATTCCACTTGGTTTGTATGTCACTTTAGATAAAAGCATCTTCCAAATTAACAAATAGAAATGGAAAGCTAATAGTGCATTATCTACATCAAAATGTCAGGGCCACAGGCTTAAATGTTTGATAATGACAGCTGTGTATCCTAGCATGGCTTTGTAACTGGATGAGTAAGAATTGCGGTTGGCAATTTATTGTTGCTGAGGCCACGCTGTATTCTGTGCATCTCAGTCAGTGGCTTCTCTCCCATCACTCACGGACAAAGCCTTACAGAAAAACAGGTGAATATATAAACAAAGGCAAACACACACACACACACACACACACACACACACACACACACACACACACACACACACACACACACAAACCGGAGTTCAACCAAGGACACCAGAAAGACCAAGTGAAGAAAAAAAGCAGCAGAAAAAGAATGCAGGTTTGTGCTCTCAACAGCCATAAAAGTGTGTTTTTATGGTGTCAAACTTTGAGAATAGGATTTTGTATGTGTGTGTGTGTGTGTGTGTGTGTGTGTGCGTGTGATTGTAGTATATCTGTTGGTCCTGAAAAAGGCTAAAGCTAGCATTCAGGGCTAAAATCTAACAAATTCCTCTCAGCAGGAGGTTGTTTCAAGGCAGAAATTTCTCGTCATTCTCCCTCTCTATCTATTTCTCTTTCTCACTCCTTTATGCTCTCCTTTGTCTTAATTTTGTTTTCTCTTCCCACCTTTTCACTCATAACTCTCTCTTCCAGTACCTCAATCTTATTCTCTCAGTCACTGCCTGACTTGCCATCTCTCACTCACTCTCTTATATCTCTCTTTCACACTTGCCTTTTTGTGTCCTCCCCCAATCCTGTTCAATTAGACAACAATTTCACAAATGTTGAAAAAATATAGTGGGTCATATAGAAGCCCGTATCTGCCATGAATTTTTTTATTTTTTATTTTAAATTACAGTTTTTCACGTTATTTCCCACAATGGTGAGTTTAAATCTCACTGACTTTTTTTTTTTGCTCACAAAGTACACTTGACATTTAGTGAGGTACAAGAATGCACCGACAAAGCATTAGTCATTCTCTATAAATCTGTTATACAAGAACAACATTCATCAGCTAGTCAAGATCAGGAAAACCAGACACTAGCATGTGTTCCTTACCTGGTTAGTCACATGTCAGGTACTGTGTCAAATGGATGTTTAAATTGTGAGGCAAAAAGTTAGAATTGTGAAATGTAAACTTTTAATTTTGAGAACAAAATATCAGAATTGAGACATGTAAACTCAAAATTGTGAGAATTCTGAGATATAAAGCCACAATTACCTTTTATTTTATTCTATTTATTTATTTATTTATTTATTTATTTATTGTAATCTGTGGTGGAAACGGGCTTCCATATGGTGGAATTGTCTTTCTGCCAGAGGAATACGTTTATGTTTAAATGTAAGTTCTGTTGTTTGTCTAATATGTAATTTGCCAGAAGTTACATGGCTAGACATTTTAAATAGCATTTATTAGCTATTTATTACAATATGTTAGCCAGCTTACTCATCATGGAGGAATACATTTACATACATCTGTAAGTTAGCTGTCTGTTTCATAGCTCACATTTTGACATTTGTTTTGCTTAACCAACACACCGTTTGACAGAAGTTGTTCCTTTGGTTAAATGTAACTAGCTGACAGGCAGCATTTAGCATTTTGTTTGTATGGCTAATAACAAGCTATGTGGGTTAATCAGACTCTTCAGTATGTCAGTAATGTCAAATGACTTGACAGACACCATATGGAAGATGTGCATTAATTAGCTAGCTATTTTAGTTGCCTCACTTTTCTCTCCTTGTATATATTTGTCTTGCTCTAAGCATTTCTTTTGCACTCTCCATTCTTCTTTTCCCTCTTCATTCTCACATTTTCATTCTTTCTTTCTATTTCTTTCTTTCTCTCCCTCTTTCTTGTATTCTTTATCTCTCAATCATTTTCCCCTCTCACTTGAGTCACCAGTTGCTACCTTCCTCTCTCTGTGTTTCTGTCAGACTAGTTTTCTTTCTTTATATTTCACACTCCCATTATATCTTCCTTTTTCTCTCACTCTATCTCTCTGTCTCTCAGAGAGTTATATGTCTCTGCCTTTCACACTATCCCCTCTTTCTCATTCTCTCACATCTCTTTCTGTCTCATTCTGTCCTGCCCAATTTCTTTTTTAACCTCTCTTTCAATGCTTTGTCCCTGTTCTTACCTTTCTTCTCTCTTTATCCATCTTGCTGTCTCTTACGCTGATTCTTTATCTCTCAATAAAAACTCCACTCCAATTCAGTTTTATTCAGTAGACTGTTCCAGGTCTACCAAAGCCTCACAGGGATAAGAAAAATTGTTATTAACACGTTATTAGATATAAATATCAAAGAATGTCCATTGGAGGGATAACAACAACAACAACAACAACAACAACAACAATAATAATAATAATAATAATAATAATAATAATAATAATAATAATCGTCATCATCGTCATGTTAAATAATAAATTATCTCTCTCTCTCTCTCTATCTATCTCTCTCTCTCTCTCTCTGCGCATGCGCGGCGGTGGAGTGAGCGTGGTGTGTAGAGCGCGTGAGAGTGGTTTGGCGGCTTGCCAAAGTTTTCGCGAGTTTGTCCTTTTTTCTTTTATTTAATCTATTGAAGGTCTAGTTAGTGGGATAGCGGTGGTTAGTGAAAGTTAAGAGTGGGCGAAGGTGAGCGGGACGCCATGGCCTCCGAGGCGTCAGGTGTGTACCGGTGAATGGAGAACAGGTGGAGGAGGTTCTGCTGGCGGTGGGAGAGCAGGTCGCGTGTGAGAACATCTACTCCGCCTCCCGAATGAACAAAGCTGTGGTGATCTTCCTAAAAAAGGAAATATTTGCCAACACACTGTGCGAAAGTGGAATATTGCTAAAAGGTGTCATGCTACACGTTACCCCTCTTTCTGCCCCTGCGACACGGGTCGTTATTTCCAATGTCCCCCCCTTTATTAAAGACGAGCTGATAATGAAGGAGCTGGCCCGCTTCGGAAAGTTTGCCGGCCCCATGATGGATATCCCGCTCGGCTGTAAGAACTCCGTGGTGAAACACGTCCTGTCTTTCCGGAGACAGGTTTATATGTTTATTAACAACGGAGAACAAACACTGGATATAAACTTCAAGTGTAAACACGGGGACAGCAGCTACACCGTCTTCGCCACCACCGAACGCCTGAGGTGTTTTGGGTGTGGGGAGATCGGGCATAAACGGCTGAGCTGCCCACGCAGAGCGGTGCAGCCAGGGAGCTCCGGGGGCGACACGGCCGGGGTACAGCAGCAGCAGCGCGGAGACAGCCAGCAGGGGGACACCGGAGAACAGGAGCCTGGGGCATAGAGGGGTAACGACACACCGAGGTCACAGCGAGAAGAGGTCAGTGAGGAACACACCACTGAAATAATCACAGCACCCAGTGCTAACACCAACACCTGCGTCCATACCTGCAGTAACACCAACACCCGCGCCCATATCAGCAATTACACCGACACCACAGACAGTCTTCACTCTAAGCCCTACACCGCTATCACCGGTGGAGACAGTGACCCCACACAACCGCAACAGAAGAACCTACAGGACAAGAACATCGAGAAGAATAAAACTAATTCGGAAATAATAAGGGAGAAGACGAATCGTCTAAACAAGCACAGCGTAAGGTTGAGATGTTGGAGGACTTGGGCCCAGAGTGCAGTGAAGGAGCGGCAGGAGAGGGACCCCCCACAGACATGGAGGAGAAAAGGGTCACCCCAGAGCAACCAGGTACTTTCAACCGTCCAGAGCAACCTGAAGAGCTTTACACCGAAGAGTAGATCAACCGATTTCTAGAACTGATGAAAGGAAAACGGAACATCTTACTGACTAAGTTCTTCCCGGACAGGAGGATCTTCATTAAATCTGTACAACACACCATGGGCGTAATGTCGCCAAGGAGACGCTACATATTGAGGAAATGGGCAGCAATCGCAAGAGAGGATTTGATGTGTTCTTGGAATGCATACGCATATACTGACGATCTACTGTTTTGACAAAGTGTTAATTTTTTGGTGGGGTTGTTTCTGGGGGGGGGGGGGGGGGGGTCTGTGGGGGTTGTTTTTTCTTTTTCTCTTCCCTTCTTCTCTTTCTTCTCCTTCTTTCTCTTTTTTTAAAATGGGAAAAATGATTTTCAGAAGTGTAGATATATAAATATACCAAAAATTGAACCTAATAAAGGTGTCTTAAAAGTCTCTCTCTCTCTCTCTCTCTCTCTCTCTCTCTCTCAGAATGATGAGGTGTTGTCCACTATCTGGGAAATGGACACTGACTCCCTTAAGGCCAGCAGTACGTTGGTGATGAAGGTGAAGCCAGAAGACAATAAAGCTGTGCTGCGCTGTGAGAGTGTTAATCGGGTGTCCCGATCTCCTATGACCATCACTCGCACCCTCTCTGTCCTCTGTGAGTCACCTGGCTTCATCTTCAGTTCATATGACCTTTATTTCATTCTGCCCTTTTTGTTCTCTGTGTCTAAAGAGCCAAAAAGTACAGCATTATTCCCGTCTTGATCTGATGACATTATTTACAAAACAAATAAACTGATTGGCATTATCAAGAAAATGTAATTAGGTTACAGACGATTCTTCATTTAACTTATTATCAGCTTTATTATTAAAAATGTCTGGGTTACCTAACCCTGTTCCCTGAGAAGGGAATGAAACGTTGTGTGAGCTTTTTTACGCTGTGTGAAGCGCCCTCGCACGTGACCGGTATCTGAAGCTTGTGTAACATCATGCCTATTTATAGGCCTGCCGTGATCAATTAAGCACGTTGCATGATATAAAAGCCATGCCCCCAGCCTCTATTTTCTCTGAAGCAAAGGCACAATTCATAGGCATGCTCAAAAGGTCCGGGACCGAGATTCACCGCAAGACACTCGAGCCCGGGGTGGAATGTATATCCAGGTTGTAATATTGGATGAGTGTGTGTGGCATAGACCACCTCACTGCAGCACATACATCCTGTGAGGGTACACCTTTTGACAAAGCCTTCGAGGAGGTGACCCCCCCTAGTGGAATGAGCCCTTATGTCCAGAGGTGTAGAGAGACGGCACGCCTCATAAGCGATAGATTGCTTTCACTATCCAAATAGAGATGCGCTGCTTCGACACAGCATCACCCCTACTGTCGCTGCCAAAGCAGACCAGCAGCTGCTCCGACGTACGCCACTGGCCGGAGTGGTGGACGTAAGTACAGAGAGCCCTTAGTGGACACAGTCGGTACAATTTCTCTTGGCAGGCAGGAAGGGGCAACAGAGAGAGCTCCTAGTCAGAGTAGATCTCCTATTCACTTGAGAGATGTCAGGGCCCACAGAAAAGCTAGCTTTAGAGTCAGAAGCTACTCTGAGGCTGACTCTAAGGGCTCAAATGGGGCACCTGACAGACCTTCGAGGACCACAGAAAGGTCCCAGGAAGGTTTGCATGGTCTGCAGATGGGCCTCAGCCACCGGACACCATGCATAAACCTCGAAGTTAGAGGATGTTTCCCCACAGAGGCTCCATCAATAGAAGCATGGCTGGACGAAATGGAAGCCCTGTAGACCCTGATTGTAAGAACAGCCAACCCTGCTGAGAAACATCCTTGTAAGAACTCCAGGACTGTAGCTATTGTGCAGCTCACTGGGTCTAGCTGATATTCCTCACACTACGATACACAAAGTCGCCACGTGAGCGCATACAATTTCTTCGTGGATGCGGCTTTAGTGTTCAACATGGTCTCTACAACCTCAGTTGTGAGACCAGAATCCATGAGCTGGTGTCCCTCAGGGGCCAGACCCACAGTTTCCATAGTTCCGGCCAAGGGTGATAAATCAGCCCTCCGGCCTGAGACAGCAGATCCCTGTGGACAGGAATCTCCCAAGCAGTGCTGTCTAGCAGGGATATTATCTCTGAGAACCATATTTGAGCTGGCCAATAAGGTGCTACTAGCAGCAGATGTAGATGGTCTTGGCAAACTCTTGCTAGAACTTGTGGGAGCAGAGTGATCGGGGGAAAGCATACAGATGTGACCTCGGCCACGTGTGCACCATGGTGTCCAGCCCCAGTGGTGCAGGAGGAGTGAGGGTGAACCACAGAGGGCAGTGTATTGTCTCCTCTGAGGCGAACACATCCACTTCCGCTTGGTCAAACCTCCGCCATACAGACTCCACCATTTGAGGATGGAGCCTCCACCCCCTGAGGTATTAGCCAAGCTCCTGCCTTGACAGGATGTCTGCCCCCACATTCCGGTTGCCCAGAATGTACATTGCACTCACTGAAAAGAACTTTCCCTTTGCCCAGAGAAGAATTACTTGTGCCTGCCTGAACAGGGGCCATGAACATAACCCTCCCTAATGGTTGATATATGAAGCCACCGCTGTGTTATCTGTCGCAAATAACACATGGTGACCTCTTAATTGAGGAAGAAAGAATTTCAGTGCTAGAAATATGGCCCAAATTCCTAGGTGATTTATATGCCACTCCAGATGAGGGCCGCTCCAAAGACTGCGAGATGAACAGCCATCTAAGACCGCGCCCTAGCCCGTGATGGAGGTGTCTGTCATTACTGTCTCGCAATAATGAGACGCCCCTAGAATGTGACCCAAGGTTAGAAACCGGGGACACTTCCAAATTTCAATGGTACGATGTTGACTGCTGCTGCAATAACGCCTCGGCAGCCAGCCGGTCCAGATCCGCGAGGCTCTGAAACCCAACTCCCTTCAGCCAAGAAGCGAGCGAGCTGCAAGCGGGGATGCCTAATTGTAAGGCGTTCACAATGCGCACAGTGAGACCTTTCACTAGACACTTCAAACAGAAAGTGTGTCCGTCCCCCGTGATGAAACGGGAGCAAGGGGTGACACGCTTCCTGAATTCTCTCTCACTTATACTTTTCTCTCTTTTTTAAAAGATAGAGAAGAAATGAAGTCATTTTGCGAGGATTACACAAACGACTGACATGCAGTCTCGCTGAAGATAATAGAGGCTGACGGCGCAGGTCATGGGTGCCATTTTTATATCACATGACGCACTTAATTGCAACATCACCTGATCACGGCATACCTCTAAATAGGCATGATGTTACACAAGCTTCAGATACCGGTCACATGTGAGAGCACTTCCCACAGGGTGAAGTTCATGCAACACTGAGTTCCATTTGAAAGGGAACACCTTTTATCACAGTGCTTTTGAATTCACAAATCTGACTGGTCAGAATTTTTTCATTCAATTTCTATAATAGCAGCTCTAAAAGTTTTGTTGACGGTAAAATTGCAGGTTTATGTAGAGTATATTAACACACTAGTTCTAATATGTTACAGTTTATATAGTAACACAGGAACTTCAATGGCAGATGCTCTACATAATCTAAAACTAATAGTAAATGGATTTAATAAATATGTGCTTTATTTATGAAATATAAACATATAATTGCTGATGTGGTGAAGATTTCTGTAAGGTCATTTGAGTAACATTTAGCATGTATCTATACAGTACATCTTACATACTCTATACATTACAGTGCATGTACCATCCACTTTATTAGGAACACCTGTACACCTGCACATTCATGTGGTTATCTAATCAGATAATCATTTGGCAGCAGCACAATGCAAAAAAAAAACAAAAAACATGCAGATACATGTCAAGAGCTTCAGTTAATGTTCTCACCAAACATCAGAATGGGAAAAAGTGTGACCCAAAATGGACAGTTGAGGATTAGAGGGGGGGGGGGTTGGGGGGGGGGGGGGCTTTTTCCAGTCTTCAACCATCCAATTTTGATGAGTTTGCACCCATGATAGCCTCAGATTCTTGTTCTTGGTTGACAAGAGTGGAACCTGATGGGATCTTCTGCTGTTGTAGATCATGCACCTTGATCTGTTGTGCTTTCTGAGATGCTCACCATGGTTGTAAAGAGTAAATATTTTAGTTACTATGGACTTCCTGTCAGCTCAGGCCAGTCTGGTCATTCTCCTCTGATAGCTCTCATTAACAAGGTGTTTAGCCTTCAGATCCTCCGCTCACAGGATGTTTTCTTTTTCACACCATTCTGTGTAAACTCTAGAGACTGTTTTGTATGTGAAATTCCCAGGAGATCAGAAGTTTCTGAAATGCTCAAACCAGCACATCTGTCACTAACAACCATGCCACGTTTAAAGTCACAGAGATCACATTTTTCCTCAAGAGCTCCTCTGGAGCTCTTCGACCTGTATCTGCATGATATGATGCACTGAGCTGCTGCCACATGATTGGCTGATTAGATAACTGCATAAATCTGTAAGTATACAGGTGTTCCTAATAAAGCGGATGGTGTGTGTATGCACTTCACCATAATTTCTCCATTTATGATGTAAAGTGGGTTGTCTAAATTAGGGATAAAGCTTGTGTACTTATACTCACTAATCACAATGCTGATGTCCGTTCAACACAAATTTTATTGCATTCACATTTTTAAATTTAAGCAGTTTATTTGCATCTGTGCAACCTGTTGAGTAAAAGCACACCAGTAGGCGAAGGCCAACCTTGCAATTATAGCTTACTATAATCATTCTGCAACTGAGCAAAGCAGATCTGTATACATTATGTATGCAATAGGGGGAACAATCCCAATTCTCCAAATTGCATCAGTGTATCAGGTTCTTCTTGAGTGAATAACAGGTTGGGAGTCTCGGACAGATGGATGTCAATCAGTTGTGCACATTAAAGTATCAAGGCAAGCTCACTCAATTCTCCTAGTTTCCCAAAAAGCCTCATAAAGCACAGAGAGTGTTTAATGTAATTCTTGATTCACCATTTAACAATGCACTTTGTGCTGTGATGCTTTTGGAAACTCATCCCTGATGTTTTATCAGATTTCTATCTCTTTATTTTTCCTTGAAAACTGTGCTGGATGTTTAACACTAAAGTTTGGTGTCATTAAACATTTTCTTAAGATTTTACATTCCCTGCCGTCTTAATGAATCTAGTGTTCTTTAATGCTCACGTTTTATCAAGTAATTGTCTCAATCCTGGGGTGAACATTAAATGCGAGTAATTGTTATTGTTTCCGCAGTGGCTTTTAAACTGCTTCATCAAATTTGTGAAAAGGAAAGAAAAAGGAAATCATGCCGATGCAGACATTTGGGTTGCCTCCAGAGACTGTTTTAATTAGTGCACCTTTTAATTGCAGCCGTCTGATTTGTAAACATCTATGAAGTTGTAAGTGATGCGTAGGGAGAAGAATCAATTAGTAGAGCAAAAGACTGTGGTTTACAACTAATTGAATGCTTGTTAAAAAGTTACAGTATGTTGTAGCCAATACTGGAGCTCATGAGCATCTAAATACTAGTTAAATGTCATGTGAAGTAACTTGTTCAGGAAGATTTTTGTAAAAATAATGGGGCAAAAGTTCTCCAAAATGATGTGAGACTGATATACTCCTACAAACAATGTTTACATCAAGTTATTGTTGCTAATGGTTCTAAATATTACTGAAGTGCAGGGTGCACTAATATTTTCCCACCTGGTTTCTGAATGTTGGTTTACTTTTTGGGAAAATAATGACTACATATTCAAATCTGTTGAGTTTATTTGTTTGTTTATAGAAATTGATGAGGACCACACAATTGTTGTCATTTTATGTTTACAAATGTAAACATTTCTTATGTAGAAATGTTTTTATTAACTAACATATAAACATGCAATATCATGTTAGGTAGATCAGGAGGCAATTTAATAAATTCAGTGTTTTATTTGCTAGCCTGCTAGTTAATTGTGATTTCATGCAGTGAATAATGTGTTTTGAACAAGTTGTTGGTTACCTTCCATAGCGAAATGGACATAAATAGATGCAGCATGTAAACAGTATTAAGGTGAGCAGCCGTTTACAGTGATGATCATGAACAGAGGTTAAATGCTAGTTTAGCCAACAGAACACAACTCACTGAATTGATCAGTGATTATTTCAGTACCACACTAATAGTGAACAATGATCAGTTGCATCACGAGCAATGACGAGGCTCCTGTATAAATTCTGTGACTTATACTGTATATTTACCTCAGATAAATTAG
This sequence comes from Ictalurus punctatus, assembly GCF_001660625.3. Taxonomy (NCBI): domain Eukaryota; kingdom Metazoa; phylum Chordata; class Actinopteri; order Siluriformes; family Ictaluridae; genus Ictalurus; species Ictalurus punctatus. The sequence goes on from NC_030432.2 coordinate 19,720,825, forward strand.
ATTAAAGAAAATGAAATGGATGATGCTTATCCCTCTACTGCATGAATTATTATGTTTACATGAACATTTGTTATGGATTTTTATTACGTGAAGTAGTTAGTAATAAAATATCTAGAAAACTGCTAATATTTTTAGGGGGAAGTTTGGTAAATTGTTCCTGTACGGCAACAATGTGCAATGGTGTGAAGTATTAAATAGTCAAAAATAACATAGAATGTAGCATCTGCAATCTGCATTTTCCAGACTATAAGAGGTTTTTTGCCGCTTAGTAAGCATTACATTTACATTTATTCATTTAGTAGATGCTTTTATCCAAAGCGACTTACAAATGAGAAAATACAAGCAAAGCGATATATCAAGCAGAGAACAATACAAGTAGTACTACCATACAAGATCCTTTAATTGAGTTCCAGAAGAAGCAAAGTGTTCAGAGTAGAGGTGTAAGTGCCAGAGTAATTTTTTATTTATTTATTTATTTATTTGTATGGGTTGGTTAGGTGTTCACGGAAGAGGTGGGTCTTTAGCTGTTTTTTGAAGATGGTGAGAGATTCTGTGGTCTGGATTGAGGTTGGAAGTTCATTCCACCACTGAGGAAAAGTTAGCTTGAATGTTCTTGAAACGGACCTTGAGCCATGCTGAGAAGGTCGGTGATAAGCGTCGGTCGTTGATTGACTGTATATTGCGTGAGGGAACGTAAGCCTTCAGGAGAGAGTTGAGGTAGGAGGGTATTGTTCCAGACAAGGTCTTGTAGGTGAGCATCAAGGCCTTGAATTTGATACGGGCGACTACAGGAAGCCAGTGGAGGGAAATGAAGAGGGGTGTGACATGGGTTCTCTTCGGCTGGTTGAAGCATGTATAAGTTATTCTAGAAAGGAATTACAGTTGTAAAAAGTATGTGGATGAATTTACTCACTCAAAATTCAAAGTACACTTGAGATCGTTTTCTTCTCAGAAGCAACACTGACTTGCATTATCTGTCTTTTTTTGCCTCTGTTGTTCTCAATCTACCAGTTGAGCCCTCTAATGTGAAACTAAGTGGCTCATCTGAAGCCATAGAGGGAACAGAGGTGAATGTGTGCTGCTCCACGTCCTCCAGTAATCCACCGGTTCATATCCGCTGGTGGCTCGGTTTCAAGGAGCTCAACACCACCGTCATCACTATCACTGAGGTAAAAGACACATTTTTATTCTGAGAATCTGAGTCACCTACCAAGAACTGTTTTTATTACAACACTTTTGGGGGGAGGGAAAACAAACAAACCCTGAACAAGGTTTTTTCTTTATTCATTCAATTAAAAAAAACAAAAACACACAGTCATTACACTGTATGACATGTGCATATACACATAATACTAATCGAGTCAATATCAGGTGTTAGACCAAAGAGGAATTTTTATAACATTATTTTCATTATTTATTAGATTAGAATAATACAGTAGTATTACTGTAGTGAGTACAAAATGGCAGTTTCTGTGAAACCTGCTGTCTTAAAATATATAACAAATATTAAACTACAAAAAGAAATGACCTCTCAGGGATCAGTCTGTGAGTTCATGTGCTGGCAAGAAGGACTACAAGAATTTGATGTATTAAATATTTAATATTTCATATTTAATTTTAAAAAATGATGTATTAAATATTAAATACAACCTGAAATTAATTATTTTATTTTTTTACATTGTTCATTCATGTCAAGGTCATACTGTGCATAATGAATCACCGTTAATCACTGAAAAGACAAAAAAATCACTGAAAAGAGAAAACAAAATCATTAATGATGATGACTTAAACAAATACTAACCAATATCATCAAATTGAGTAGTCCATCAAATATGCACAAACTAATTCCACTTTTATGTTCCACTTATATAGTCCAGTAGTGTCCAAGTTCCAATCCTTAAAGCTGGTCATTACGAGTGTTATACAGAGTTGAGTTATGAGTTCATAGAGAAATTGCACACTTCATATTCAGACCTTAGACATAACCACAGACTTAAGCATTACTTGGACAATATAAGTTGCTCAAAATAGCATTATAAAATAGCTATATAGTAAAAGTGCGATAAACTAGCCTACATGCTGTGCACACATTATGATTTCATGACCTCAATTTAGTACAATATATGGCCAAAGGCAGAGGTGGGTAGTAACATGCTATATTTACTTCATTACATTTACTCGAGTAGCTTTTTGAAATAAAAAGTACTTTTTAACTCTCAAGTTAATTTTTAATCACAGAAATGTACTTTAACTTTACTACATTTAGTGGCGTTCCTCCATTACTGTTAAATGTTAATGAATATATATAGTTTTAATAATTAGTGCATATCACTGTAAGACAAATCTTATGGTAAGCTGCAGTGGTCTGAATGTGGATGCAACAACCACTTACTTTTTTAGTGGTTTTAATCCTAGAAGATAATGGGCGAAGGGGGGAAGAAGCGAGCGTGTTGACGGAGGCAGGACACCCACACGTGCGCACACACGCACACACACAAACATGCTAACACACAAACACCCACTCTCTTCATACTAGGGCTGTGTGATTAATCAAATTTTCGATTTCAATTACAATTATGGCCTCTGATGATTATGAAAACAAAATAATCAATATAAAACTATGATTGTGCCACATTCCATTTCACAATGTTCTCGTTTTGTCTTTTTAATAATCGTGCACCATTTTTCTTAATTAATGCCCCTCCCTAAAAGGCCAAACTCACTCCCCACCAGGCTGTGGCATTTTTAGTTCAGCTCGAGCCAAGATGACAGATAGAGAGCCTGTAGTCAACAAGAAAAATAAAACCATTACAGCCGTTTGGAAACAATTTGGTTTCAAGTCTGATGTGGAACAAAAATAATGTTTTTTATCATTGGGCTCATTTGGGGTCATTTCCTCTAGCATCATGACAGTTGGTCTAAATACGGCCATTTCCTTTATAGAGCTCACTAATAGTGAGAAACTAGAGACTGATCTAAACCAGGAGACAGAATTTCATTGGCTAAGGAAGTTTAAAGTTTATTTCTGGCAATGCGATTCGCCAAAATGAGTCACATGACATGCTCCGCTAACTTACAAGAGTGACATCATTACAGTAAAAAGAGATGTGGAAAACGCAGAAATTTTGTGCAAAAGCATAAAAAAAATCAATGTAAGCAGCGAATAAGTAAGGAAACTATGTAGAGGGAAAGTGACCTAATTAATTTTTATTTTGGTTTGCATTATTTTTTCAGTTGAATTATATTCAAGGAAATCCACTGTTAAAAATACAATAAAAAGATTTTTTTATTTTTTAATGCTCAATAAATGCATTGTTTCCAAAGTCAGTGAGTAATCGTGTTTAATAATCGTGATCTCTATATTGTCCAAAATAATTGTGATCATGTTTTTTGCCATAATTGAGCAGCCATACTTTATATACACTTTCTCTGCTGTTCTGTTCCATAGTCTGTTCTGTTTTCTGTTGTCTTGTTTAAATGCAGATGCTGACAAGTTTGTGTTGTTAAATTAAAGACAGTCAACCGAAGAATATGTTTGTTTTTTGGGGGTGTATGTGTGAGATTTTGTGTTGAAAATGACAGGTTCTATGTTATGGTTCCCATCACAGGACTGGGATATGCTGCTTCGTCTTGAACCCAGGTTTTATATCATATAAACAAAACAGACAGACTTTCAAGGAGAGGTGTGACTTACAGTTCTCTGTCTAGTCTGAGATTCAGGATTTTCTCTTCATTTTAATCATAATCAATTCAGTACTTTTACTGTTACTTGAGTAATTATTTTTTATAAATACTTTTACTTGTACTTGAGCAAAATATTTGCCTACTCTATCCACATCTGGCCAAAAGTATGTGGGCACATGACCATCACACACATGTGCTTGTTGAGCATCTCATTACAGGTTTAGTCCACCTTTTGCTGTTATAATAACCTCCACTAGATTTTGAAGTGTGGCTGTGGGGATTTGTGCTCATTTAGTTAAAAGAGCATTAGTGAAGTCAGGCAGTGATGTCATGTGAGAAGGCCTGGGGTGCAGTTGGCGTACCAGTTCATCCTACAGGTGTTCAGTAGGGTTGAGGTCAGGGCTCTGTGTAGGACACTCAAGTTCTTCCACTGCAACCTTGGCAAACCTTTCACTTTGTGCACAGGGGTATTGTCATGCTGGAACAGGTTTGAGCCCTTTAGTTTCAGTGAAGGGAAATATTAATTCAATAGCATACAACGACACCCTGTGCAATTCTGTGCATTATTAATTACAAATAACAACGAATAATGAGTGTGGAAGCCATAATGTTAAATTAAGCCAAATTTGCAGTGATTTATATGATAATTGCTAGGACTAGGACATCTAACTAGGACTATCCATGCAGCAGTAGCCTATATTGGTAATATAATAGACTCTTATTAGATATTGATTGTGATGCTTGTTGAAAATCCTTTATTATGTGTAACCCGATTTTGAATATGCATAACCTTCTTCAAATAAATATGTGCATAATCTTTGTATTGCTGACTCTAAATACAACCCTAGCTGATGAGTTGAATTACGTGTTAAATGAGGTAGAATTCTAAACTCTGCTAAACAGTAGTCCACAAGGCCCGATACTTCTGTTTTAGTCCCTTCTTAATGTGGAATATGTCTTAAGCCTGCTTTTTTTGTCTAAAGTAAAAGCAAGCATCACTTTAGAAGAACAATCAGCCATTCAGCACTACAGTTCCATGACTAAATGTTCAGAGAAAGCTATCATTTGCAGGCTTTGTGCCTTTATGCTCATTAGCTCTGAATAATATAGACACGTTATGAATCATTGTGCTCCTTTTAAAGTAAGACTTTGAGCGTTTCAGACCTTTGAGCACATGATGAGTTCAGTCTTGATGTCCGGGATGGTATGAAATGCTGTCAAATAAAAACCTTCTGGGGTTTGTGCATTGACACTCAACCACTTCCTAGAGTGAAGTATTTAATTAAACTCAAGTTCTTCTATTATACTACAAAACTAATCCTGCCGCCTTGACCATAGCAGAGCTTGAATGACTCATCCTTTAGTTTGGACCCTTTTTGCTGCCCCTTAATTTCCTTTGAGAAATGTGTTCTGTCTAATTTTTTCTCATTATTTTTTTCCCCAGTTCTTTTTGGTAGAGTTTCAGTTTAATGAAATGTAAGTGAATAAAAGCCAGTGCAAGGCTGTCATGCGCCTCTCTGGACCTCTTGTTCATTTTGATAAATTTTCCATTTGATTACATTTTTCATTTGCATGCAACCACTGCGATTTTATTATACTTTGATATATATTACGAGAGAATAAGAATGACCTTTATGTGCCTTGCTGTTTCAGTCCTTGTATTTTTGTCTCTACCTGTGCTTTTTGTGATGTGTTTTCTCTTCACTTGACAGTAATTAACATGCAGACTGAGGTTGCAAAGGTTAGGCCGAGGCCACCTCTCCGCACACGCAAATCAGACCACTTGCAAATGAGCTTGACATTAAAAGGGGGGGAAAAAAAAACAATGAGCTGCTTGTTCTGGAGGGAAAAAAAATAAAACACTGTCAGAGGCCTTTTGGGTCTTTTATCTATAAAATGTATCTTTCATACCTCGTAATTATTCTTTTTAAACCTTGTCACTGTAAAAGTCCATAGTGAAAAGCAAGTACATGAACAAATGCGTCACATTGGAACTTCTGAATAACTAAATTATTGACGGGACATTAGATCAGTCACCTTTGCCTATAATTTACTTTAATTACTGACCTATTGCAGTGGTGCTGCAAACATGAATAGACATGATGTTAAAAGCCATCTTTATATTGAAGCTTTACAAAAAAAAAATAAAAAAAATAAAAAAAATCAAAGTCAGAGTACTTGGAGGGACAGCAGTGCAGAGTACAGTAGACAGATTTCTTATTGTAATCAGTGATTGAGTTACAATTGAACATTGGTGCCAAGAATTATAGCACTACAAAAGTAAGCCTTGACGATGAAATTACTTCTTCAAGTAGCCTGCACATCAATCTTAAAAATAAAGGTTTCAATTAGAAAAAAAGAGGGGTTTTCACCCTGATGACATAATAGATCCCTTTTAAGTTGCACAAAGAACGTTTTTACTCTCAAGCTCTTTAGAGAACAGTCTATTTACTTTTGCTTTAAAGAATCCAGAAATGGTTCTTCACAGCAGCATCATGTGCCAAGGAACCATGTTATCATAAGTTCTCTAAAAAAACCCTTAGTTAGTGCTTCAAGGAACCAAAGCAAGGTTCTTAAGAATTATGTCACAAAGAACCTTACAGGCTTCACTTTAAGCTGTTAAGGGATGATACCTTCAATAGAAAATACACTGCTCTGAAGAGCCTATAATGAAACATAAAGCATTTATTTAATCTCCAGTGAACCATATAGCTCAACTCAAGAACCCTATACAATGAAAAATGGTTCTTGACAAGAAGAAGGTTCTTTACAGAACCTATGGTACTGTAAAGAACCATTGAAGAATCTTTATTTTATAAGAAATAGAAATTCATTCTTAATTTGACATGCTTTGAGTTTCTCTTTCTAAATATTAGCTGTTGGACAACAGCAGTTGCACATCATCTGTCACAGGACGGATGCTTTCAGAAGACAGTGTCGACAGGAGACATAATATGTTTAGCATAGTTAGAGTTTTAGCTGCCTAGACATGATGATGATCTCAGTGTGTATTTCTTTTATTAATTAAATCGCCCTCATGCTCTAGTGCAAGTGAGCTTTGAAAAGAGAATTAATTTAATGAGTAGGTCATTGGTGTCACTGTATCAAATAACTGTCAACTACAGTGTACTGAAAATATAAAAAAAATGAGCAAACAAGATAAGCTATTATGACATTTCAGTACAACGGCTGCAAAAATCAAAGTACAAATCAAATCCTTACACAGCCACTACATAATATGTATTTTATTTACCATAATAATTTATTTGCTTTGGGTCATTATCTTGTTGAAAGACATTAACCATATGGCAGAGGAGTCCAGGTTTGGGCTAAAATATTCAGGTACAAAATCCATCAATCTTCTCAAGACAACAAGGTGCAAAACAGCCCCAAAGGTGACCACTGCCATTTATGTTAAGAATTCTCATATGTTCCTGAAAGATTTTTTTTCAAAACAGAAAAAAATAAGAAAGTAAATCATAGGGTAGTGTGATGAGTAGTGGATTATTTTCCTATAACAGCAGGTCCCAAAGTGTTTTTTTCCTGTTTTATTCCAACAACAATTTGCCCATGATTACAGCTTAATCAAAGATAAACATGTTGTGCTTTTGATCGATTTACATTTATTGTTGTGGAATGTCAAGACAAGTTCCCTCACCAGCCTCTATTTTTTTTCTCTCTCAAGAAATTAATCATTTAAAAAAAATGGTCATGTGACCAACAAAACAGAAAGTGCAAACTCCTATGTCCTGAAGACTTTCTCAAAGCAGAAAACATATTGAGAGTTACAAAGTCCTGTCACTGTCTATATATATCTGTTATAGAAACAACAATGTATTACTATAAGGAGTACATAAATATAAAGTTGTCATAGATATACAGATACAGAACCACAGTGACGTCCCGTTACATCTGGGTTGAACCAAACACAGAAATCCACAAGAAGAACATCATACCTACGGTCAAGCATGGTGTTGGGAGTGTGATGGTGTGGGGATGCTTTGCTGCTTCAGGGCCTGGACAACTTGCAATAATTGAGGGAAACGTTAATTCTGCCAGAAAATCCTAAAGGAGAATGTCTGGTCTTCAGTCCGTAAGGTGAAACTCAAGTGCAACTCAAGTGCAACAAATTAGCAAGCAAGCAAGACAATGATCCAAAACATAGGAATAAGTCCTGGTCCTAGAAGTAAGTGAGACTGATCTCCAGTTATCGGAAGAGTTCGGTTGCAGTTATTGCTGCTTAAGGTAGCACAACCAGATTTTAAGTTCAAGGGGGCAATTCGTTTTTCACATTGGTGACAGGTGTTGGATAACATTTTTTGCTTCAATAAAAAAAATGTAAAAATGAAAACTGTATTTTGTGTTTACTCAGGTTGCCTTTGTTTTATGTTGTGTTTTATTTGAAGATCTAAAACTATTTAGAATGAGAGATGCACAAAAACAGAACAAATCAGAATGGGGCAAATACTTTAGACAGACAGACAGACAGACAGACAGACAGACAGACAGACAGACATACAGACAGACAGACAGACAGACAGACTATATGGTAAAAAGACTGTGGACACCTGACCATCACACCTGTATGTGTTTGTTGAACATCCTGTTCCAGATTTAGTCCCCCTATGTGGTTCCACTGTTCTAACTCATCCCAAAGGTGTTCAGGGTTCCACACCAACCTTGGCATGTGTTCATGGAGCTCACTTTGTGCGCAGGGTCATTGTCATGCTTGGGCCTCTTCGTTCCAGTGAAGGAAAATTGTAAAGCTACAGCACACTAAGACATTTTATACAATTGTACGCTTCAAACTTTGTGGCAACAATTTGAGGAAGGAGCATATACTTGGGTGTAATGGTCAGGTGTTCACACACTTTTGGCCATATAATGTAGGGAAATTTACATGTTAGCATACTTGTTGTAACTGTTGTTATTCTATTGTTAATATGAAATCCTGTGTTTTGAAGGGTGAGAATGGTGGGATGATGACAATGTCTAACCTGACTCACACCGTGTCCAGGGAGGAAAATGGACTGTTGCTCACCTGTGAGGCATTTAATAAAGGCACACGTTTCTCCCGCATCCAAACCAAAACCCTCACTGTGTACTGTGAGTGTGAACCATGCTTTTCTCCTCTGTCATTTCCACTTTTTATTGTGTCTGACCCAAAAATGCTCTTAATCAGACTAATTTCTTTCTTTCTTTCTTTCTCTCTCTCTCTCTCTCTCTCTCTCTCTCTCTCTCTCTCTCTCTCTGTCTCTCTCTTTTATTTCTCAGATCCTCCTCAGAAGGTTTGGTTAGATGCCCCACCAGAAGGAACTCTCCTGCGTTCGGGGATGACCCTTCGGCTGGTGTGTTTTTCCAGTGGAGGAAACCCCACAGGCCGCTTGACGTGGCTGAAGGTCTGTGTATACAGTACATATTTAAAAGTCCTACTATATCAAAAAGTAGTACCATTTTAAACTAATTTTCAGAACATTTCAGAACAATACCCAGGATGACTGATTTGTACCTTTTCACGTGATGCCAGATGGAACAGTTTCGAGACTGTAGGTGTGTGATATTGTATTTAGATTTCCAGACACGTATTGCTAGTGTGACTATCACATCACTTCTCATATCACATCTCATATCAATTGCTAAAACAGTGTTAGTGACTGCCAAATTAAATGTAAAAAATCCTTCTCAAACAGCACTACACTGTGTAGACCAAACTGGAAATATATTTTTTTAATTTATTTATTAAACACAGAACTATGTATATCTACATCCCAATTGGCAAAAGTATGTGTGCTTTCTATCAAAATAGATTAGATTCAAGTTCAAAAACAAATGGATGAGTGTTTAGATTGAGTTAATTGTCAAATAGCAGTTAGATAAGTAAAAATAGCTAATCAAATACCAAAAAAAGGCTATGGTGAATGTTCTGAGTCAGAGAGGTAGCAACAGAACTGTGTGCAGGAATATCACACCACAAATCCTGAATCCACCCATACAATAAGCCAACACTTCAAGATGGTGCCTCATTGACTCATTTCAAGATGGTGCCACAATGTTTTAATTCAAGATAGTGCCTCATTGGCTCATTTCAAGATGGTGCCTCATTTCAAGATGGTACCTCGTTGCCTTAATTCATGATGATGCCTCACTGCCTTATTTCAATTTGGTGCCTCATTGCCTCACTTCAAAATGGTGCCTCATAGCCCCATTTCAAGATGGTACCTCATTGTCTTAGTTCAAGATAGTGCCTCACTGCCTTATTTCAAGATGGTGCCTCTTTGCCTTAATTCAATATGGTGCCTCATTTCAGGACTGTGCCTCATTGTCTCATTTCAAGATGGTGCCTCATTGCCTTAAGTCAAGATGGTGCGTCTTAGTTTCTTAATCAGAGTATTGTCTTAATCGGGTTAATATCGAATTATTGTTGTCCTTGTAAACGTACTGAGTGACTCATTTCAAGATGGTAATTCATTGCTTCAATTCAAGATGGTGCATCATAGCCTCAATTCAAGATGCCATCTCCTTAATTACTTACTAACCCACCCAGAAGCTTATGATATATTTTTTTTCTGTTACAGTTAGAATATTTTTGTTTTTAACACTTCATTTAATTAATTACTTTCTTATGTGTATTTTCCTATTATACTGTATATGCTATGCTCTTTATTACAATTATTGTAAGATGTAACATATTGTTACAAGAACATTTTTTTTAATCACTCAAGTGACATCAATAATATAAAACAGAAAAAAAAAAAAATTCGGCATCATCAATATAGACATCTGTAGTTGTTTGTGTGTTTCTTTCTTCTTCTTTTTTTGCTGTTTTTGCTATTGTGCTATTTTTGACAAAAAGTACTTGCAAAAAGAGAATGCATGTCTTGTGGTGTTTTGACAGTTGTGCATTTGAGTCATGAAATAAACTTATGTGCCAATCTGGGTGTTTGTACAGAGAGAGGTGTGAAGAGTTTGGAAAAAATGAGCTGATGAAAGTGAAAATACATATTATGGTCTCTTTTGACAGCAAGATCTTTTTTTGTTTATAAATAATTTAAATACCTATTTTCACTTTCGTGCAAAGTGATTGCAAAAAAAAAAAAAAAAAAATTCCCTAGTTGTCAGTTTTTCCGATTTACATTGGCTATGCTTGGAAATCATGAACCTGGCTCAGACCAAAGTGTCCCACCTCCCATATGTTAAGCCTGGGTTATAGTACTACTGCACAAAATGGCTGACCCAAGTATCCTGCATCATACAGAAAATCAGGACAACCACCACGACAAAGGTTGGACATTTTGAAGAGATATAGAAACATTAAACAACAAAAATACCAAGAAGACCTGACCTTGTAATCCTCAAGATAATGAAATAATACACAGAGGAGTTTGTAAACATTGCTGTTTTAGTAATAGTAATGACCAGATGAATATATAGTTGAAATGAATATACTGTTAAATTCTTATTTTTTAAATTTTTTATTATTAAAGCTTTTCATCTATAGGATATCTAAAGTGCCATTAAATATATTGTGCCAGGTGGAAGTGTTTACAGACTGACAAATTGTTTGTATAGATTTTCACATACATGATAATGTTGCACTCACAACAACAACTGTAGATCATCTTTTAGACTTGTTTTTAAACCACAAATTTACAGTTTACACTACAATACAAAGACTTTTGTATATTTATGACATGTGTATCCTTGATCTGTAAGCCTCCTGTCTCCTCAAATTTCTGAGCACAATAAAACAATTGATAATATTTTCTGCCTTAGAAGCTAATGGACATTTTGTAAAGGAGTCAAGCAGGCATTAGTTATAGTATTGGGAAGCACTCATTATGTATTACAGAGTGATTTGATTTACAGAAATATTGCAGTCAGTGCAAATTTTTTATTTAATTTTTACAACATACACACTGTAGATGTGTGTTAAATTGAGATATAATTTTGTACAGGATCAACTGAAAATAGATATTTTCATAAAACATTTAGATTTCTGAATTGGAAACTTATGCAAAGAGAATGTGAAACAAGTTGCATTCTCAATGTAGCTCAAAAGGTCACAGTGTACCAGTTAAGGTGACCTACTGCAAAGCTAACAATATATTTATGAAATATTTATGAAATCATCTGTTTTCTCAATGAGTTCTTGGTTAAATTTTATTGTTCTAAAGGCTGTTGGATGTTGAAGAGTTTGAACCCAAACATGAAAAAGTGTCAGTTGGTTAATGAGTTAATAAGTAAAGATTCAAACACTTGGGGTGTGCTGTTAGGAAAGTAATCAATGACAGGGTGATGTGATGAGGCCCAGTGTGAAGCGGAGTTACTATTACCACACAGAAGTGGATTATTTTCCTATAGCACCTCCCAAAGTGTTTTATCTCTCTTACACCACAGCAATTTTACAATGCTAACAGCTTTTATATATATACATATATTGAAAGAATGACACTACATGCATTTTAGCCATTTGTGGTTATTCATAATGTTGTGGAACACGTTATAGAAGCTTTAAACAGTCATCCCATCACCAAGCTTTTTTCCTGACGAGCCACAACGCTCTCTGTACTGAAGACTATCTTAAAAAAAAAAAAAAAAAAAAAAAAAAAAAACAGTGGAGACTTCTTCCAAACATGTTAAATAAACATCATACAGAAAACTACAACATAATTTTTTTCAGTCCATTTATGTGGAGTGTTCATCGTACAAGTCATTAATATCTACAGTCAATACTGCTTTTCTGACCAATCAGAATTAAGAATTCAACAGCACTGTAGTCTTGGTTAAATTGAGTTTGGAATTTAGAATTTACGCTTTTTTTCTACCAGTTTTACACTATCAACAACAAACTATAATAATAATAATAATAATAATAATAATAATAATAATAATAATAATAATAATAATAATAATAATAATTATTATTATTATTATTATTATTATTATTATTATTATTATTATAAAATCACTATATCAAAGCTGAGTTCTGTGTGAATAATTGTGAGTATGTGTGTCTTTGTGTCTTTGTGTGTGTGTGTGTGTGTGTGTGATATTAGAATGGTAAAGTTGTGCAGGTTCCATCGAAACAACTCCAGTCTGAGCGTGGTGTGTCACGGGAGTTCCTTCTTACTCTCCAAGCCAGTGATAATTTAGCCAAGTATCGCTGCGATGCCACCAACGAAGCCAAGAAAGTACTATCAGCTGAGACTAAACTTTGGGTCCAGTGTGAGTCAATTATTTTAAATGTCTTTTTAAATATCCAGGGTTAGCCTTTTTAAATTTATTTATGACAAACTAATTTGCAACCTTAAACAAAGCTGGGGAAAATAACTGTTGAAACTAAAATTAGTTTACTGCACATTGAGATTTGTTATGGAATCTGATATATCAAATGACTCTTTCCTTGAACAATACGATTCTCAGAAAAAATGATGATGGTGCTTCTGGTTGTGGATTGAAGACAAAGCCAACCTCCAGAGATCACAAGCCTGGATAGATTACTTTAACCTCCCCTAACTTTTATCAAACCAGTTCCCTGTCTTATCAACCTGTCTGCTGCTTGATTTCCCAAAAGATCTGTAGCTATGTGATCATCATTATTAGCAAGAGTGTCATTGTGATCACTCACTCTAGCAGATCAGATCCTTTGGGACACAGATCCGAGTACAATCTTTGAGCTGTTTCTTTTGCACTCAGTGACAGTGTGTGCTCATGTGTTTTGGTGTTGTGTGTTGGATTCTTATTAAAGTTCCTGCAGTAAGTTTGAAGATCGTGGTGAAAGAGAAGGAGTTGCGCTCTGGAGAGACAATCACAATGGACTGTCTGGCTGGAAGCAGTAACCCAAAAGTTAACATCAGCTGGAGTCTGGGCACCACCAGGTGCCAAGTTCACACACAGCAGAGTACATTTTTATGACATTTTTATGATGGTTATTATGGCATCTCTTATGATAAAATTTATAATACACAGATTTATCTCACAATTGTGGTGGCACGCTGGCTTAGTGGTTAGCATGTTTGCCCACACCTCCAGGGTTGGGGCTACGATTCCTGCCTCTGCCCTGTGTGCATGGAGTTTGCCTGTTCTCCCTGTGCTTCAGGCATTTCCTCGGGTACTCCAGATTCCCCCTCCAGTCCCAAGACATGTGTTGTAGGCTGATTGGCATCTCTAAATTGTCCGTAGTGTGTGGTTGTGTGTGTCAGTGTGTGTGCGATTGTGCCTTGTGATGGGCTGGCACCCCTTTCCAACCCCAAGTCCCCTATGATAAGCCCCACAGTCCCCCTGACCCCGGGTAGGGTAAGCAGTACAGGAAATAGATGGTTGGATGGATGGATGGATGGATGTTTGGATGGATCTCATAATTGCAACTTTTTTATCTTCCAAATGTGAGTTAATATTGCATAGTTGTGACTTTTTATCCCACATCAACTAATTAGTAATTCTTAATTGTGACTTTTTATTTTGCAATTCTTTATAATATCATACAATTGTGATATAGTCAATCTGTTTCCATTAATTAAAGTGCAATGAAACTAAGCCTATGCAGCAGTGTGCAAAACGGAATATAACCTACCTGAAATATTTTTTTCAGCAGGATCTGGCCACTCTGGGACAATGTCTTGGGCTGAACAGGATAGTGTGCACTTGTGCTGGTGTTAATGAGTAGGAGCATGAAGTCTCACAAACTCGCAAGTTGAGAGATGAAAAGTCGCAACTGTGAGATATCAACTTGCAATTGCAGGATAAAAAATTGCAATCAACTCACAACTGTGAGATAAAAAGTTGTAATTGTAAGATAAATCCACATAGTACTTTTTTCTATGTAGTGGAAATAAACTTCCATGAAAGCTTTTAGAACTTTAGTGCTTGTTACACTACTCCTTTTGACTTTAGCTATTTTTAATAAGGTATTACAGGATCTCAATATATTTTCTGGACATGTTTCTGGATGGCCTCATTTTGTTAGAGAACATATCCAACCAAACAGCATCATGAAGGCAAAAGAGTTATCAAAACAAGTCTAGGACAAAGTTCTGGAAAAGTATCAGTCAGGATTTGGCTATAAACAAATATACAAAATTTTAAACTCCATGTGCACTAGTAACCCCATTATTAAAATAAGTAAGAAATATGGCAAAACCAATCTGCCTATAGGAGGATAAACATCAGTGACCAGGTAAGAAAGGCTTTAGTCAGATAAACAGCCAAGAGGCCAAGGGTACTTGTGAAGGTTGGAGGTGGAGAGATCCACAGCTCAGATAGGAGGTCAACCATAGCCTGGATACTCCACAAAGCTGAGATTTGTAGATGAGTGGTGAGTCATATAAAATCGTGGTTGGAGTTTACCAAAAACATGGTGAGGACTCAGCTAGCATGTGGAAAAAGGTTCTCTTGTCTGATGAGACCAAAATTGAACAACATTGCTCATCACCCTGAGAACAGCATCCCCACAGTGAAGCATGATGGTGGTTGCATCATGTTCAGTGTTACCCATGTCCTCTTGGTTGCTTCTCTGACTAATCTAATTTTTGCTTGGTCACTGACTTTTGGTGGACATCCTTATCAAGGCAGAGTGCTACATACATTCCATTTTCTAATAATTGTCTAATGGTGCTCTGCAGGAGCTTCAAACATTGGAATATTTTTTATAACCAAACCCTAACCCTTTCTGACCTTATTTGCCTACACCACTCTTTTCTCTTTTCCTATTCTGGTCCTGTTTCTCTCTGTCCTCCTTCATCTCCTCACTCCATCACTTCACTCAACCCTAAAGTCTTTTAGGACAGAAGAACGCTGCTAAGAAGTCGGTGTATGGTGGTATGTCAGTCAGCAGCTCTCTGTCTCTTCCTCTCTCTTCTCATCTCCACGGCAGCAGGATCACCTGTCAGGCTTATAGTGCTGCACTCACAGAGCGGGTCAACACCTTCTACACGCTCAATGTCCTCTGTGAGTATGTGTGCATATATGTGTGTGTGTGTGTGTGTGTGTGTGTGTGTGTGTGTGTGGGTGGGTGGGTGGGTGTAAAAGAAGGAAAGAGCATACTATAAATCTAAAAATAAGTTTTCAGATTTCTAAATCTAAGAATCAATTTTCACAGGTGGAGGAACAGTTTCCTGTTTAACTCTAACTATTTTTCTAATGTTCTTAATATTTGATAGTACATGTAATTTTATGGAAATAAATGTGTTTATTTGGGGATGAAGCAGCCTGATATGCTGATATCTCATGATGTACCTTGTAATGTGACATACAAGTTAAGATCTTCGCAACTATATGAAAATCAGGTATCACGCAGAAAAGCAGAAAATCCAAACAATTGGTTTGAAAGCTTCTTCAGACCAATCATATGGTGTGTGTTATGACATTTTTTCATTTCCCCTCTCACAGCTTTAGTTCCAACCTACAATTATTTCCTTAACTTAAAATGGCAGAAAATTATAAACGTGGTTCCAACTTATCCCCTTCTATACAGTATGACCTCTCATTAAATGCATATAGAGACATTACAAAGAAAAATAAAGCTTGGAAGGAAGTAGCAAAGATTATGTATCTCTAGCGAGTGTTTGTAGCTAATACAGTTAGCTTGTGCTGCTAATTTGCATATATGCTTGGCACATACTGTAACATATAAATTAAACAACCAATTTTCACACTGTATTATTATTATTATTATTATTATTATTATTATTATTATTATTAATTGGCACCCTGTCCAGGGTGTACCCCGCCTTGTGCCCAATGCTTCCTGGGATAGGCTCCAGGTTTCCCGGTGACCTTGAAAAGGATAAGCGTTATAGAAGATGGATGGATGGATGGATGGATTATCATTATTATTCCATTTGTGATTAAATAGTTAGAGGAAGGTGTTTTGAATAGGTATATATCCTAGGCATATAGTAGTGCCTTTGGTGAGTGTATGTAGCTACAGTTAGCTCCTGCTGCTAATCTGCTAACAAAGTTAACACAAACTTGTATGTAATGTAGATCAAGCAACAGATTTTCACACTTTGTTTCTTTTGTACATACCAGACAGACTAAAAGCAACACGAGGGACTTGTCACTCTCTAATATGAATGTAGGGTTAGTGTTGAAATAGTTTTCAAATACTTTTTTTTAGTCTAGTGAGCAAGTGAGCCAATTCAGACACAGCACACATCTGTCACATAATGTTACTTCATTTGTATATGAATTTAGGACTATTATGTTTATAAATTGTTTTTTTTTTTTTTTTTACAGAATCGTACATTAAATGTACACTTTATAAATGTATGTTATTGTTATTTATTATTGTGATTTTGCAGATTTCTACTATAATTTGTGATTAATTTTATTTGTTTATTATTAGAGCAATATATATATGTAAAGTTCCTTTCACACTGAGTGCGATTAAACATTGCAAATGTTTGAGACGCTCATGAATTGAAACAATAGATCCCTATGGAGCTGTTCACACTGGGCACGATCACTGACTGCACAACAAAGCGACACTTTTTTTTTCGTCCAGTGTGTCGATTTTTTCCCCTGTCGGTCGGTGACGAAACGGGCCGTCCAATTAGATTTGGAGATGCTGCAGTTGCACCAAAGGGAGAGATAGGTGGCGCTATAGCACAGAACGCTGTTTTGAAAACCAGTGTAAACGCTGAAGAAGAGTATTCCAGAAGACAGAAGAGAATTGATGTTGAGTTCTTGTTATCATTTGCCAAGTTTCCATCCACTTTTTGCGCATTTCTGTTATTGAGAAAGTGAAAGTGCATAAAGAAAGTTTGCGATATTTGCTGTCTCCTGCCTGTTTACATTCAATTGGCTCAATTCAATCAGTTCCTTATGCATTAAAAAGTGCCGTTTGCTCAGCACACGCACTCAGTCTCTCTCTCGCTCTCTCTCTCTCTCTCTCTCTCTCTCACACACACAAACAAAGTGCGCGTACCATGGAGATATAAAGAAACCGTTGTCACATGCCATAGTATAAAGTATATTTCTTACTGAAATACTTCATATTTGTTTGAATGAATTTTTTTTTTTTCATAATGTTCCAGTTGGACTTTTTGCATTGGAAAACAATACTTAGTATGTCATTTGTTATTTATCTTTATATTCCTGCTGAAACATGTCAGTAATAAAAAATAACGAGATAGTAAGATCTGAACTGTCACTTCATATATCAGAGTACTTCCACTATGAAAAAAGTATGCTGGTCTAGAGCCGTAAACTCGGGTTTGGTCCCACTGCTGTGTTACTGCATTATATTTTACATTACTTCATTCATACTGAAACAGCTTGATGGTGCTGTTAAAAAATACAAAAAACTTTCTGCCTTCCTTTCTGAGTAGAATACACATAAAATAAGAAAAGTTAGTTTCTGTGCTTCTTAACAGTTTGTGTTGTGGTGCTAAGCGTCAACATTTAAGTGATTCTTCTTCTCTGTGGTCAAAGACAATATGCTGATCAGCTGAAAAGTGGGTTGTGCCACCTAGTGTGCAGGAGTAAAATACATTCTCGGAAAGCACCACCTAGATCCAAGATATCCAAGATAGCGGCGCAGGAGTAGCATGCAGTGGCCTCTCCAGATCCAAAGTGGTGCTTATGTAGAATGTTTGTAGATCTTATTTAGGTCTGTGTCGTCTCATGTGTTGTTTTATGTAACACCATGGTCCTAAAGGAACGTTGTTTCGTTTCACTGTGTACTGTACCAACTGTATATGGTTGAAATGACAATAAAATCACTTGAACTGGAACTTGAACTATCGGGCAGGCGTGAATTGGCTGGCTGATGCTGATCCATTGTTTCACGTTCGGTGTGAAAGCATTGTTCATCTACAAATTGCTTGCTTTATAGCTTCGCGCTCAGTGTGAAAGGGCCTTAAACTGTCAAAACTCATGTCTGGCAGGTCTTATCTCTGTGTGTGTGTGTGTGTGTGTGTTTGTGGTACCCCTGAGAGACATTTGCCCAGGGCATGTTTGTGGGTGTTTTTGGAAATTTTTCTAGGCTTTGTAATGTGTTTGTAATAGTAAACATTGTGTTTCAGTGTGTATGTGCACGGGTGTGGGTGTATCTGCATGCGTATGTGTGTACGTGTGTGTGGATTATGTTTTTGTCCAGCTCGACAGACGCACTTCACTTTGCCTGATGTTTCCAGCCACCTTTTCAAAGCCTGCAGTGAATTAAAACCATAAGTGTGTGTGTGTGTGTGTGGGGGTGTGTGTGTGTGTGTGTGTGTGTGTGTGTGTTAACATGCTGAAGATTTTTTGTCCCGTTCTGGCCCTCGGCTTCTCATGAGTTGCTTTCATTCATTTAATCGAGATTGCAGTGTGAGTTTCATGCTTAACATAAACTATTGCTTTTGTCTGTGATTGTTTTCTTTAGATGAGTCTGTGTGTTTGTGTGTGTGTGTGTGTGTGTGTGTGTGTGTGTGTGTGTGTGTCTAAATTGTAAAGGTCTGTCTACTGTAGACTGCGCAATAACACTTTGCACAAACATGGCACCCAAATATGACAGCGCTCACCAGCACACATGAATAACTCGAGTGAACTTTATGGAATCCATAAGCTAGTAAAATCTATCATAGCTGAGTGAGTAAAGAAATCAATTATACATTAAACTCAAGTGGAGCTTTCATAAATAAAGAGCTATTGCTTGTCTCAAGGTATGCAGATGGAGAGAAAGAGAGAGAGAGAGACTTTATAGTGTATATAGTCTAATAAATATCGATGCATTCTTTTGACAGCGATGCCATGATAACACAAGTTACACAAGCAGCATTGTTTTAAAGCAAAATTCAGTGAAACATGAAATGCACATCTACCTCTGAGCTAGCTGTAACTGTAATAACAGTAATGTATTAGAACAAAACCTGTGATTTAAATGACAAGTGGGATGACTGTCCTACAACACCTTTTGACCAATAAGAATCAAGACTTCAGCAGCGTTGTGGAATAATAATATTATTAGGGGTTGCACAGATTCGTCTATTAATACATTCACCAGTCGCTGCTGCTGTGGAGGGACTGTTGATTAGTCAGGGTGGTGGAAAAAATCGAGAGGCAGATGGTAAAGAAAGTGGCTTTGTTAATGTGATAATACTTCAGACTAGATGAAACCAGTTCTATAGACAATTTCAAGACTACACTGGGAAATGTTTTTATTTCATTTATTGATTTTCTTTTGTTTTAATGATAATTAACACGCTGATATGTTTTACACTTTGAAATGTTTTTCAGTGAAGTGGAGAGGTGATGTGAGTGTTTTTATCTCACGCCTACCCGCCCCCTATGAATTTCGTGCTACAGTTATTTCCGTTGTCCTTTAAAGTTAAATAAAATGTAAATAAAATCCTTGCACTGTGGCAGACCGAATTCTGTTGTGACCTGGCAAATCACTCAATTCTGACATACACCGGTGACATATACAGTATGTCCTTAATCCATATAATACTGTATTGCCTTGTTTTTTTTTTGTTTTTTTTACACATTAAATATAAAAATAACAAGCTTTAACACTTTCATTTTAAAATGCTACTTTAAGGTCAGCGCTGTAAAAAAAAAATGCAGTGTCTCAGTTGCAGTTGTGACAAAGTGACATTAGTGTATAGCAACTTCTTTGTAATGAGAGAGAGAGAGAGAGAGAGAGAGAGAGAGAGAGATGAAAGGCCTGTCATTTCTGAAGTTCACGGATCAATGTGTGTTATATTTATATTTACATGGATTTCTCAGGCGGATGCTTTTATTCAAAGGGACTTAGAAGTGATGCCAAGAATAATCCAGCTGTTATACAAGCTGTGAGTGATACAAGCTCTACAAGACTGAGCTTTTCCCAATGTATCACAAACTAGTATAAGAATGGAACCAGAAACACACACACACACAGTGTATGAGTTAAAAAGGGAGTTTATGAGTGAATGAGAGTGTTTTTGAGTGTATGAGTTAGAGAAGGATTGAGTGAATGCATGAGTGTTTTGAATGTATCAGTGAGAGTGTGGATTAATGAGTGAGTGAAGTTATAAGTGAGTGAGTGATCGAGATAGTGAATGAATGTGTGTATTAATGAATGAATGAGTGAGTGGGTTAATGAATGAATGAGTGAGTGAGTGAATGAGTTCAGGTTAAATGAATGAGTGAGTATATGAGTGAGTGGCTGAGTGAGTGTAAGCAAGTGAATAGGTGAGTGAGTGAGTGAATGAGTGAGAGTGTTTTTGAATGTATGAATGAGTGAGATGGTGAATGAGCCTATGTGTAAATGAATGTGTGAGTGAGTGAGAGTGTTTTTGAATGCATGAGTGAGTGAGTGGGATAATGAGTGAGTGAGTCTATGTGTAAATGAATGAGTGAGTGAGTGTATGAGTGAGTGAGGTATTGACTAAGTGAGTGTAATCAAATGAATAGGTGAATGAATGAGTGAGTGAGATAGTGAATGAGTGTATGTGTAAATGAATGAGTGAGTGAGTGAGGTATTGACTAAGTGAGTGTAATCAAATGAATAAGTGAATGAATAAGTGAGTGAGGTAGTGAATGAGTGTGTGAATAAGTGAGTGGATATGAGTGAGTGTGTGAGTGATTAAGGAAGTTAATGTATTAGTGAATAAGTGTAAGTGTTATTCACTGATGATTCATTAATTGTTTCTGTAATGATTCACTGATGAACCAAATAAGTCACATTAATAATGAGCATAAATTAAAATTCATTTCTGAGAGTAAAAATAATTTTACAACAACCTTCATGAATAAATTAAGTCTTAAATAATGTGTTTGTGCTGTGGAAAGAAAATGGTGGGTTCTGCTATTCACACATTGAGTTGTGTGTCTGATCCTCGACATTCACTTATTGTACATGCTGTGATTTAATTTGTGCTAAATTATGTGGATATATTTATAAGTCAAGAGGGAAAGAAACCTGTAAATGCAGGTATATTTAATGAACACGTTAACATAATTTAACACCTGCTAACTTTGGTGCTCTGCTAACATTAGTGATCATGCACTAATGCTGATGGTTTATGAATAATAATAAAATAAATAGTGAAAATAAATCATTTTATAATGATAAAAATAACAAAATCATTTGTGTGTGTGTGTGTGTGTGTGTGTGTGTGTGTATGTGTGTGTGTGTGTCAGTCCTTCCCGAGTTTGCAGAAGATCAGCCAAGCCTGGTGGAGGTGATTGAGGATGACGTTGCCACACTTCCTGTTAAGGTCTCAGCCAATCCAGATGAAATCTCCTGTGAGTGGATCTTCCAGGGCGAGAAGGTGCACAGAGGTAATAGGCATTTTAATATCTCAGTACAATCTGCCTTGCATTTGGTCTGTCACAACTTGCCATATGTGCAGTGAATGTAACGCTGGCAGGTTCTGTGCCAGATGTGCTCCTGCCTGGAGTGTTAATGTGTGCAGGTTAAATGAAGATGACTGTCACTCTGAATGAGACACAGCATGTGCAGACTTAACGCTGACTATTTTTCATCACAATGTGCTCGTCTCTAAGCGTAGGTGTGTTACAAGCTGTGCTCATGATACGCTGTAAATCTGAACGCCCTTAATTATTTCTGTGCATGTATAGCAGATTCCTAAGGTTACTAATTAATTAGGAATGCATCGTTTAAATTTTACATAACTTCATTTAAAATTGTTGGCAAAATTCTTCTAGGAAACTGATATCTATTTAAATATTCTGTTCACACCTTTCACTCAAGAGGCAGCACATGCTCACTTTAAACACACAGTCAGTCATTTTCATCTCATATCTAATTTTGACTCAATTAACATGCTCATTATGTTGCTTTTAGTCCGCAAGAACAATAAACTCTTTTATTAGTGAAGAATGAAGGAATCTCTGGCAACTAAGAGTATTCATTTTTGTACCAGATGAAAGAAAATAAGCAAAGTAATCTAATGGAGTCAGACATCTAAACTTCACTGTATATATGTGCAGAACTGCTCTAATAAAGACTCTTAACTACAGCTTAGATAAAATAAGAATGTGCATGACCTTTTCAAATACAAATTTGTACTTGTGCTAATAGATTCAAATTATAGTTAAGTGCAAAAGTTTGAATCTCCCATGGTGTCTAAAAGGAAATTAAAAGAAAGGAAATTTTTAAAAATTATAATTACATTTAAAAAAATATAAGATGATGCGAAAAGCATTCAGGGGATATGTTGGCCTAAAAGTTTTGGACCACCACATTATTATTATTATTATTATTATTATCATCATTATTATTACTACCATCAACAACAGCAGCAGGAAAAACAACAACAACAATAACAATAATAAAAATGTGGTGGAATAATAATAATAATAATAATAATAATAATAATAATAATAATAATAGCATTAATATGTACACAAAGTACTTTGCAATTACTTCAATGCAAAATTGCATTCAATTCTTATTTTTAAGTAGTGGGCTCCTAAAACTGTACGTGTGTGTGTGTGTGTGTGTGTGTGTGAACAGATCGGGATCATCGTTACCACTTCCCTGAAGCCTGGGGTCTGGAGATTTGGAATGTGACCAGGCGTGATGCGGGTGTGTACACAGTGGAGTGCTCCAACACAGAAGGACAGAACAAAACCAGCATCAAACTGGACGTCCAATGTAAGAACCTTTCATAGAACCACTGCGTACATTAAACACTATATGTGTGACATCCTGGGAAAACCTTTCACATGGTGAAATGTTCACATTTTCTACTATATATATATATATATATATATATATATATATATATATATATATATATATATATATATATATATATATGAACTCTACAGATTGAAACATGTTTCTGTTTTGCATGTATCTCAACCACAAGTTATATCATATCGAGTCTCATTAAACAGGGAGAAAAGGCAGAAATCTGCATTTAGAAAATTCATTCATTCATTCAGGAACATAGCAGACAGTTTGTTTTGCCATTTTATATTTGATTACAGACTGAATTGATTAGGTTTATTTATTAATTGCTATGGAGTATAGCCGTCCAATAATCCACATTTTCTTAAATGATTGTAACATGGATTGTGGAGAAAATATATACAAGTGTATATCAATGCTGTGTCAATCAATGTTGAGTTCTGGACAGTATAACCAGTTTACTATTATTATTATTATTATTATTATTATTATTATTATTATTATTATTATTATTATTATTATTATTTAAAAACTACTACAAATGCCTTGTACACCATATTTGCACAAATATAACATTAGGTTAATGAGACATTTGCAACTTTAGCTAGTAGCCACAGATGCATGCATTATGTCAGACTTTATGCAAATATTAAATAACAAATTTTAAGTTTAGTGACTTTCATTGCTTGTAAACTGAGTCCTTTGAAAGCCAGACTTGTTAAATCTGTGAATTCTTTACAATGTTTACCATTAGCTGAAATATGTCATAGTTTTGTTAGAGTACTGTTAGGGAATAAAGTGCAAGGTTTTAGACATGTTTATGACTGCTTTACCACCATATGTGTTAAACTGGCTCCTTACACAGCATGATCATTGTATCATTGATCAAAAGTAAATCAACATATTTCCACATTAATTTGGTGAAATATATTTATGATTTCTTAAAGTTGATGGCAAAGTCAAGAGCAGAAAAATAAAAACTGTCTTTTTTTTGTCTGTTTGCCAGAATTCACCCAGTGTTACTGGTTTACCAGACGACCACACATATGCATTTACAGAACTTGAAACTCAGACCTTATAAAAGACAAGGATATTCCTACTGCTGTTTATCTTCGCATTTGGCATTATGTAAATGGAAGACAGTGTTATAAAAGGAGTTGCATCATTGTCACTCATGAAACAAGATTAGTGGTTCTGTAATGTTAGAGAGAAACACAACATAGGCGAGAGGACATGAAAGCCCCATTACAACGGAAGCTCACACATCAGCATCTCTTATGTCTACATTTATATTTATTCACTTGGCGGAAGCTTTTATCCAAAGGGACTCAGATGTGCAGCAGAATCAAATCTAACCACAGAGCTGTTAAACAAGTTCTGCAAGACATTGTCACAACAGTGTATGAATATGAGAAAATGATGAAAACAAGTCTTGCTTGGAAATAATCAATAGGCATTTTACAAACATTCACAGACACAAACTTAATGACATTAAGTGTTTGGATTAACATTGTTCCTTTGTTTAAATCAGCCCAATTTTAGTTTCACCTGGAGGTAATGATTTAGACGGTACTTTGCAGCAGATTCTTGTACATTTAAAAGATATACAAAATGGAAAAAAAAAATAGTTCAGTCAGATTTCTGTCACCATTGCTATGTAACTAAACAGACTATTTGCTAGTGAAAAGTGTAGGAATTTAGGGTCTTTTACATGGTCACTGGTTCTAGAAAGTAAACTAAATAATAATAATAATAAAAAAACATCTTCTAGAAGTAAATAACTTACTATATTACTATGCTAATTTAATTTCGACCAATAGCAGCTAATTAATTATATTATTTTTTAATTAAATAGTTCCCTACTGTAATTATGTGATATCTGATCATATAGGATTGCCTCACAATCAATATGTGAGATCACAAACGGTCATAATACAGTGCTGTGAAAAACTACTTCTTCTGTTTTTGTGTATATCTCATACTAAATAGTTTTAGATCTTCAAAAAAAAATACAACATAAAACAAAAGCAATCTGAGTTATCAAATAATACAGTTTTGGTTTATTTATTTATTTTTATTGAAGCATAAAAAAAAAATTAAAAAATGATCCAACATCTATCACCTATGTGGATGTCATTTTTGCCCAGTGTCTTTCTGATAGTAGAGTCATGAACATTGACCTTTATTGATGTAATAGAGGCCTGTATGTTCTTTGATGTTGTCCCTGTGTCTTCTGTGACATCCTGGATGAGTCGTTACTGTGCTCTTGGAGGTATTTTCCCATTTGGAGATAATGGCTCTCACTGTGGTTCTTTGGAGTCCCAGAGCTTTTAAATAGCTTTGTAACCCTTCCCAGACTGATGTATTTCAGTCACCTTCTTCCCCATCATTTCTGGAATTCCTTTCAAATTTGGCATAGTGTGTTACTGGGTAAGACCTTTTAACCAACTTCATGCTGTTGAAAAAGTTTTATTTAAGTGTTGATTTGATTGAACAGAGTTTGCAGTAATCAGGCCAGGCTGCATCTTGTCCAGCTGAACCCCGTTATGAATGCAGTTTCATAGATTTGGGGAATTAGTAACTACGGGGGCAAATACATTTTCACACAGGCCCAGTTCGTATTGGATAATATTTTGCTTCAATAAATAACATTATCATTTAAAAACTGTATTCTGTGTATACTCAGGTTGCTTTTGGTTTGTCTTAGATTTAGTTTTAATTTCTGAAACAATTTAGTATGGGATATACACAAAAACAGAAGAAATCAGGATGGGACAAATACTTTTTCACTTCACCGTACATATGCACAGAACATTGCTATTTAACGTACTTTGAGCATGGATTATTGCAGCTTGGTCTGTTCCATTTTCTTGTACATAGTCCAAAATGTAAAAAGCTGCACAGTAATCCAGAGGCATTCAAACAGGAAATGGTGTGGGAATTGCAGGTGGGGCTCAGGCTAGATGAAAAATACCACAAAAATAAATATTTAAATGACCATTTCAGAACTGTTGATCTTTACACATCAGAACATGAATGCACACACACATATTATATATATATATAGCATTTTTTTACCCTAATAAAATGGGTAGATGAACCAAACTTCACAAGGGATATTAGAGAAGTGATTTGTAAAAGCATTATTTAGAAAATGTACCGTTATGTTTCATACTGTTCCCTGTGTTTACCACCCCTTCTTCTGTATTAGAAGACTTGTTTTCATGTTGTTTTATTTTATTGAATTTTAATTTCTTGTTCATAATAGGTAAAAAAAATGGCTTCCACTAGGAAATGTGGCTCACTGGGAAAACATTTGAATACATCTGCTATAGTCCTATCATCTGGCCGGTAGAGTTGAATTTCTTGCTTGAATAGTGGTCAGGATGCACCTCCCTGCCAAATTTGCATCATAAGCCACACAATTTTGATCCCCATCTTGATTTAGTCCAGTAAAAAAATGTTTAAAAAAAATAATAAATAAATAATAATAATAATAATAATTGTTATTATTATTATTATTATTATTATTATTATTATTATTATTATTATTAATAATAATAATAATAATAATAATAATAATAATAATAATAATGATAATAATAATAATAATAATAATAATAATTTAATAATAATAATTATTATTATTAAATGATACATAATCATTTTTCCACTTCCCGCCAATGAAGTGTAAGCAAGATATTAAAATGTATTTCATTAAAAAAATAATCAGTTTTAAATTAAATCTGATTAAATTATATAAGGATTTCTCAAATAGCTAAAAATTATTTCTCAAATTCTTTTCAATAATACAAACACAATTCATCAGTTTCAGTGAACGAAGACTATTTCATTGTTTTCCATCTTTTCAAGTCATAAGCAAAGATACGAACTCTAATCCCAAACATTAACTGCTCTCAACCTTGACTTTCATATCATTTCATACAGTAAGTCATGTGACTTGTTATGAATTTGTACATGTGAGGCCATGTTGCAAATAAAATCGACTTAAATTAATGTATCAAATAGACAACAATCTATTAGGGTCTTTTGGACACTACTGTAGATGTAACCTTAATTATTACTTGTATTCAGAATTAATCTAAATTTATTCTGATGGTTTAAGCAAAGGGAAAGAAAAGAGAGAGAAAGAGAGAACGAGAGAGAGAGCGAGCATGATACTGACCTGCAATTACCTCCTTAATGATTTAATAACGGCTTTGTACCGAAACTAGGCCTACATGTCCTAGCAAATCCTCCGTCACTAATGGATCCCTGTGTCCTGCTACAATAGTGTCTGACAGTGCTACACATTCATTATGTATAGAGCGTTTTAATAGCTTGGCCCTGTTTTCCATGTAGGACTTCCTATTTTCTCCGTCTGAGACAATGGGAAGCGTCTTGAGTGTGTCAACATGTGAGAGCGTACACAAGTACTAATGGGTTGCTTTTCTCAAGGCTATGAACCCAGTGGGAGCTAAGAGGAGATGAGAGAGAGCAAGAGAGAGACAGAGTGCGCAACCAGCACACTCATTTTAACACATTTGAAGTGTAAGTGCTGTAGAACATCTACAGCTCCCTCTTTAACACTTTGGGAAAAAATAACATCTTGCACCTATAATCATGTGTTTTTCACATGATAGATAGATAGGTAGACAGACAGACAGACAGACAAATAGACAGATAGATAGATAGATAGATAGATAGATAGATAGATAGATAGATAGATAGATTGATCACTTTATACACCCCAGAGGGAAATTCAGCTATTACCGTGGCACAGACAGCCAGATGTATACTAAAAGTAATTTAACAATATAAATTCAAATAAGAATACATATGTAAAAAAAATATATATACAGTGTAAGAGTGTGATGTGGTAGTGCATTGGGGTGTAAACATTGTAGATATATGAAGCAGACTTCAGTGGAATAAAAGTGGCAGTGCAGCGCATTGTAACCATTGTAAACAGCGATAAAATGAATAGAGATACAGTATTGAACAGAGTGAATATGAGAAAAGGAAAGGAAAATAGAAAAATGACTAGAAGTAAAGTGGCAGTGCATGTGGATATGAATAATGGATAATGGTAAAGTTAAGATATTGTCCAATTGAGCTTATCTTAAGATGAGAGTAACATGTGAAAATAAATTTAATCATACATAAAAAATATCACAATATCAAATATTATTAACAATAGTTAATAATAGTTAAAAATGAATGAATCGTGAAACAATCACGTGGATAAAATGAGCACACACGCACTACGTGTGAAGAGTCTACATGTCAAAAAGGTAAAAAATAAATGTCTAAAACCCACGTGTAAACTTTACATTGTTTCACACAACTTTTTTTGTGAAGAGATTTTCGAAAAGAGTCTCCGGCATCAGTGCTTCATAGCAGTAAGAAATATAGCAGTGACATTAAGTTTTCAGGACTGAGGTTCCTTAGTAACATGACAAGCTGAAGTTTGTGTCTTATTTACGTCAAGAGAAAGAGAAAAAAATCATGATGGTGAGGGAACAATTTTTATAGCTGCTATAGCACAGGTGATCACGTACATTCCATAACATCAAAATGTAACTATAAATGTATTATAATACATAATAATGATAAAAAAACATTTAATTCTTTAAACAACAACAAAAAATAGCACTGGAAAACTGTGATATAAGAGGAATAAAACTCTTTAGTAACTCAGTTTCATGTGATGCGTGTGTGTGTATGTGTGTGTGTTTATTTTTACAGATTCCCCCAGCGTGAAGATGAAGATGGATCCTGTGCAGGTGAACATCGGAGAAACTGCAGATCTGTTTTGCATCGCTGACGCCAATCCTGTAACTGATGGCATGTTTTCCTGGAAGTGGATGGTGAGACACTACCACATACTTTAATAGTTACAGTATTTACTCCTAACATCTTTTCCTTTTATACTTTGTTTAAAAGTTCAAATGTTCTATTTGCCTGTTTTATTATTGCTTAATATGTATATACTTCATAATGCAGCACTGGTGTTTGTCAGACTATGACAGCATGCTGAAAACGAAATTGAAATCAATGATTGCTTTCCTTCTTTTTCCCCCACCCATACTCCATCTTTTTGAATAATCCCCTCCCTCTCTGTGTCTCTCCATCACTATCAGTGTCTCTCTCTCTATCTCCATATCTCCTCCTCCTCCTCTTTCACTTTGCATTCTCCTGCTCTCAGTGTAACGCTGGCACACTTTAGCGAGTGAACGTGCTATATTTCACTGCCGTAAGTGTGCTCTAAGTGTCTCACCCTTCTGCGCTCCGCCTTCTCCATCCCAAATGGAGAAAAATAGCTTTCATTAAAGTGGTTTTGCCACAGGCTACATTCGTCAGGGTTAGCTCAGGCTGTGCCATTTTAGTGGGCTTTTTTTTTTTTTCGTTTCCTGTCCAAAGTTCACAACCATTGTGCTTTCTGATATTATAAGAGACTATTCTTAATCAGGGAAAGTGTGCTTGTGAGAGAACGATGTGGCCGTGTGTTTGTGTGTGTGTGTGTGTGTGTGTGTGAAGAGGCATAGAATTTGCTACCTAGTCATCACTTTTGGGATGTCAACTATTTGTAGTAGCTGAAAAGCAGAGAGGCAGATGGTAAGGAAAAGCAGGCAGATGGTAAAGAAGGCAGGTAATGTACTTTGTTAATCTGAAAATATTTCAGACCAGATGAAGCAAATTCTCCAGTCAACTGAAAGGCGACGCTTGGAAAAGTCCATCCATCCATCTTCTATACCGCTTAATTCTTTTCAGGGTCATGGGGAAACCTGGAGCCTATCCCAGGGAGCATCAAGCACAAGGCACCCTGGACAGGGTGTCAATCCATCGCAGGGCACACACAAACATCCATTCATACACTACAGACACTACAGACACTTTTAGACATGCCAATCAGCCTACCATGCATGTCTTTGCACTTGGGGGGGGGGGGAAAGTACCCGGGGGGGGGAGTACGCGGGGGGGGGGCTGGAGTACCCGGAGGAAACCCCCGCCACACGGGGAGAACATGCAAACTCCACACACACATGGTCACGGTGGGAATCAAACCCCTGACCCTGGAGGTGTGAGGCGAACGTGCTAATCACTAAGCCACCGTGCGCCCACGCTTGGAAAAGTCTTATTTTTAATTTTCTTTTGCTTCTATAGACAATGAACACTTTGATTTGACTTTGCATGAAGTGGAAAGGTGTGTGTGGCTGTTCCAACAGTTATTTTTGATGTCCATTATATAAAATGTCAATAAAATCCTTGAACTGTGGCACAGTGAACTGTGTTGTGACCAGCACTTTTGGAGCCATGGGTTGCACGTCACTGTCCAATCCCACTCATTTAGTATAGAGTCAGATCAGTGGCACGTAACAGAGACCAATCAAGACTTATTTTCAGAAATGAACATGGTGGACAAAGCTCCAAAACACTGTTGTAGACATCACATTCTGTGCCATGCTACACGACCTTGATCTTTGTGGCACAAATAAAATAATTTGAGGCCCTGAATGAGTGTTTGCTGTAACTATGAAAAAAGATGATGAGTTGACTACTTTTAAAATGTACTGTTAGTAAAAATTACTAATCATTCAACCCATAGTACATACAAGTTTGTTTGTTTGTTTGTTTTAGCCTGGTATATGTGCCATACTCAGTTCTATCACCATATTCATGCATGTGTTAGTGTGAGCTCTTCACTGTAACCATTGTGGTGTTCTGTGTGTTTGTTTTCTTGTGTGTTATACAGGGAGAAGGTGAAGTTGGGGATTTGGGAGAGCAGACTCAGGATGAATCGACTGGACTTTTGACCATCTATGAGGTGACCCGAGCTCAAGCAGGTCCTTACCAGTGTACTGCAGACAACAGCATAGCGCCCCCTGCCAGTGTGGTGGGTCAGCTTATTGTACGCTGTGAGTTCTGCATTTACATTTCATCCCATTATTATCTCTGTTCAACATGAACTCTCTTAAAATCAACTCCCTGTTTTGTCCTTGGAGCAGTTCTTTAAGCATGTGAGAACACACAAGTCACATTCAGATGTGGACCAAAATAGTGATTTGGTCTTCAGTCTGCAGTCTCCAAGTGAAGTTTAGACTGTGAGAATGTGATGTGACTCTGAATCAACCCAACTACAGGAAGTAAATCAATCATGCAGTCACACAAATATGCACAATGTTAGTTAACTGACTGTTAAAAGATAGTTTCCCTACATCAAACCTAGGGACAATAATGTAATTCAAGCTACCACTTGGATGAGCTACTTTTAATTTATTTGGTTAAATGAGCCGAGTTCGACTCAGTAATAATCATGTGAGTTGAGATGTCTCCAAGACATGTTCAACTCTTTTCAAAATGCTGCTTCACAGGGCAGCCAGACACACTTGGAGGAAAGCGCCAAATGCAAATGTTCTGTATACATGAGCTCACAGACACACACAATTTGTTAATGTCGCTCTGATTTAAAAGGGGATAAAGTAATGCCATCCATCCCACACTGAGAGCACAGCCAATTATCCGCTCTTTCCTTGTGTTCAAAACATCCCCTACTCACTATTCGTAATGATTAATGATTTAAATGTAAATCGAGCGATTGAAGTATATGATTTTGTACCCTGCATTATACAAGTTTGCTCATCCCTCTGCAACATCAGACATGTTCTATCATACAAAAAATGCACAATGGTGGATAACTCGCTATACACACAAATATGCACAAGCCAAGAGACAATACTAATTGAGACAAGTATAAACTGAAAATCTGTGAATATACTGTAGAAATGACTTCAGAATGACTTCAGAAAATTACTTCACTCTGAACATTTGTAAGTGCCCTGAGGTGAATATGAAGGGGTGCTGCCACGGAACCTAACATTTGTCTTCAGACTATATGGAGAACACATTTCTGGGCCATTGTACTGCTATGGTGAATCTTATTAATTTATCATGAATCTCATATTCTCATATGTGTATGATGTTGTGGTGAAGTTGCTCCCGAGCTGCAGAAGGGGGCGCAGTGGACAAAAGTGGCGAGTCGCGGAGACGGTACTACTGACGCTGATGTGCTTTGTCAGGCTGAAGGAGTGCCACGTATTCAATTCAGCTGGGCAAAGAATGGCATACCACTGAACTATGGCAACCCACGGTACACACACACACACAGACAGACACGCACACACAGAAGATACACAAAACACAGATATGAAGATGGAAGTCCCTTTTATGGGTGGACAAATTTAACATGAAATATAAAACGAGATATGTACTACTACTACTACTACTACTACTACTACAAATGCAATATTACTACTACTGTTGCTGATATTACTATGACCACTACTACAACTACAAATTTTTCCATTACTACTACTACTACTGACATTACTACTACTACTACTACTACTACGACTACTACTACTACTACTACTACTACTACGACTACTACTACTATTACTACTGCTACTACTACTATTACTATTACCACTATCACTACTGCTGCTACTACTACTACTACTACTATTACCACTATCACTACTGCTGCTGCTACTACTACTACTACGACTACTACTACTATTACTACTGCTACTACTACTACTACTATTACCACTATCACTATTGCTGCTACTACTACTACTACTGACATTACTACTACTACTACTGCTATTACTACTATTACCAATATCACTACTGCTGCTACCACTACTACTACTGCGACTACTACTGCTACTACTACTACTACTAATAATAATAATAATATATAGCTGGAAGAGATAAGGTACAATGAACAAAATGCAAAAATACAACTTTTCTACAGCTAACTGACTTTAAGTCAGTGACTTATGATGCCGCCTAAACGATCACATCCTTCAGGGGCTGTTGAGCGAAAGGCTAAACAGACACACATAGAAAGTGCAGCTCGTAATGCAGGTATGTGAGTTGTCATCATCTATTGTGAAGTAATTGTAATGAATACTAAAAATAAACTGGGCCTTGTTCTGTCGATCAGCGTAATTTCAGGATAGATCATTTGCCAGTTTATTCTGAGTTCAAAAGAATGTGAGCGCCGTTGACGCTTCAAGACTGTCAGACACGTTGAATTTGCATGTACAATGACATTAAGTAGGGATCTGACTAGCAAAATACTAAAGTAAAAGTAAAGAAGTTTGTATTCAAAGTGAGAGAGAAAACACACTAGAGCATTTTTTAGTTTCAAAAAGGTACCTCAACTGTTTGTATACCTTCTAAATTCCACTGATGTTTACATTACTACTTTGACATAATACTTCATTTTAGTTTTCAAATTATAAATACTGTCGTTATATTTATTGAAAAATAAGTATTCGAATTTATGAAGAAATGAACTATTATTTTTGGTTAGTAGTTTGTCTCTTTCACTTCCACTAGCAGTTGATTTGTTTATATCAACTGCTTATATTGGCGGCTGTGACTCAGGTGGTAGAGCGGGTTGTCCACTAATCGTAGGGTTGGGGGTTTGATTCCCGGCTCACGTGAGTCCACATGCCGAAGTGTCCTTGGGCAAGACACTGAACCCCAAGTTCCTCCTGATGGCAAGTTAGTGCCTTTCATGGCAGCTCTGCTACCATTGGTATGAGAGTGTGTGTGTATGAATGGGTGAATGAGACAGTGTAAAGTGCTATATAAGTGCAGACCATGTACCATTTATATACTGCAAACTTAAGGTATTGCACTACAACGCACAATATGACTATATCTATAGTCTATATTGGTTTAATAGGAGGGGGAAATCCTGTCTAGAAGAGGTCTGTAGGTCGCCATGGCCATGATAGCATCCTTAACAAAGGAATAAGAGATGGTCCAGATGACCTTTCATTCTTTGATTTTTTTTTTAGTGTTTACCTTCGATAAAGTTGAATTAATATGGCCATATAAGTAAAAATATACAAAAATGAATACAGATGTTGTATAAATAAAAAGGTTTGGAATCATATGTTTCAACTGCTTTTTATTTATTCTGAAAGGTGGAGGGAGGGGTGTGAGGGGCCACCAACATAAATTCTGCCTAGGGCCTCCCAATGGCTGGAACTGGCCATGGCTTGGCCCCTAATAATAATTACATTCATACACAATTTAAGAATAATAAACAGACATACAAGAGGTAAACATCATAATTATACCGATGGTATAAGATTACATCTAATGTATGTTTGCAGTATACTTGTGATAATCCGTTTGAGTAATGCCAACAATCGTGTTTTGTACTTTTTTCTGTGTGATTCTCTAACTACATCACCCTCATCTCTATGATGGTATACATTTGGTATATTTGGATAACATAATTATCAATATTAATTTAATTATATTAATTATATAATGATCTGAATTGTATTTAGCTAGCTGTTGCGTGTAATATAAATCCACAAAACTGGGATGTAAGAAACAGGGCCACTCACACACTAAGTCATGGACATGCTGTTTTAGTTTTATGTCTGAACTAAAGTCTTGAGAGATCAGAGCAATTATACACTAAAGTGGGTTTGAAAATATCACTCCACACCTCCACTTCACCCACATCAGTATTGCAGCATTTATTTCTGAAAACTAGCAAAGTATGAAAATAGCAACTGGGTGAAAATCAGACAAATACTGGCTTATGCTCAGTTGAATAACACACCAACGTGATATGTTGGTGTGTGTGTGTGTGTGTGTGTGTGTGTGTGTGTGTGTGTGTGTGTGTGTGTGTGAAGGTATCTGGAGCGGACGGTGAAAGAGGGGGTCATACACACCAGCACTCTGACTGTAGTAAATGTGAGTGCAGCTCTGGACTATGCTGTGTTTACCTGCATTGCCCGAAACAGCCTTGGGGAAGACACACTGGACATCCAGCTGCTCAGTACCAGTATGCACATCGTGCACACAGCACACACACACATGGCAATATTGCTTTTTTCAGGTGACTGTCAGGTCAATTAAATACCTGATACCTTAGCCATCGACCTTTCACTGTATTTGCTGTGCAGGAGCCCAGAAGAAGTGAGAGCATCACAGTATCAGGAGGACGTGATATTACACAGTTTTTTGTGGTAGCCTGGAAAAAGCCATAAGAAACAACTAAGGCTGAGTTCTTTACAACTCTAAGAAACCTAAATACATTTGATCAAACAATATGGAAATGTTATTTACCTTTTACCCTTTCCATGACTATCTGTAAAGAACATGTTTGTTAACAAACACAGTCTGCTTAAAGATATAATTCCTTGCTAGTTAAGTGTGATTTCCTCAATGACATTATGAATGTCATGCTTTGATCAAGTTTTTGGATAGCTATGTGCTGTAGCAAAATGTACATAAACTTGATCAATTTGCTAATATAGCTCATCTGCTCCAAGGTTTAATGTGTTGTGCATTCTGAGATGCTTTTATGCTCAGCACGGTTGAAAGACTGGTTATTTAAGTTACCATAGCCTTCCTGTTAGTTCACACAAGCCTGGCCGAATGGCAATCCTTAACGTCTTCCATCAACAAGCCTTTCATGTGTGAAAATCCTACAAAGTCAGCAGTTTCTGAAATATTCAGCCCAGCCCATTTGGCACCAACAGCCATGCCATTGTGAACATCACTAAGAACACATTTTTCCCCATTCTGATGTTTGATGTGAACATTAACTGAAGCTCTTCACCTGTATCTGCATGATTTTATGCATTGTGCTGCTGCCACATGACTGGCTGGTTGGATAATTGCATGAATGAGCAGATGCCCAGTTGTTCCTATTAAGACACAGGTTACTTAAGCGAAGTCTTATCTGGTAAAATAAATGTGGGGTTTGCACTGGGGATATCCAGTAATTGCTGATATAAAATGGAAGATGGGACTTGATTGACCTAAAGAGTCAACTGGCAGGATTTACACTCAAATCCTATCTAAGATGACTCTCAGCTTAACCATGATCAACAATCATGTATTGTTTTTTGTTAAATAACACATTGTTTCATTTGTTTATTATTAGCCTTACAATATGTGGAGCATCCAATGGGAAGATCACTATGCTAAGAAGATATAATGAGTGATTGTCAGAGGTACTGAACAGTTAACATGGCTTGCAAAGCTAACAGCTAATGCAGCTAGCTAGGGTTATTTGTGGTTGGGACTGAAATTTTAGAGAAAGGATTGTCTGTGTGTTTATATGCATTTCTATTTGGGCTTTTAGGGAACTTGAACTATCCAAAAAAGCCATTTTTTACTTATGAAAATACATATTCTATAAAAATTGCGTTGAAAGTTGATAGGGGTTCCAACTATATTTACTAAGTCAGTGCATTAGGGGCATTTTAAAAGTCAAAGTTTCTCAATATTGCCTAAGCAAAAGCAAAGCAATCACTCTCTGTCTACCTTCCTCATTTCTTTTTCTTTTGAATCACTTTTAGTGCTCTCATTTCTCCTCTAACTGTATCAGCCTCTCTCTTTATTTTCCATACTCTCATCTCTCTTCCCTCTCTCTCCCTCTCTGTCTGTCTTCCGGCCAGTTCACTATACTCCGGCAGCATGTTTAATGTTTACCATAAAAACCATGAAATACAATCCAATATCCACTTTGCTCCTTCCCTTTTATATTTTTACAACTGTGAATATTCATAATTAATCTGATAATAAATACTATATGCTTCTTCTCATCAGATGCCGGAGGAGAAATAAGCATGGATTTTTCTTTTTCGCTCATTTTTACATGACATTCAATTTTGTTTCTGAGTTTTCTGAAAGTTAAAAAAAGCAGGACTGACCCTTCTGCCCTTCTGTGCTCAAAGTGGTAGCACATAATTACTATTTACTCACCAGGGGAAATTAATGGGAACATACTTTATATCCCTCTCTCTTTCTTTCTCACCCATGCAGTGTTTCTATTATTCAGTGGCTCTGAAGTACACTCTTCTAGTACATTCTGTCACTTCTTGTCATCAGGATAGCAGTGAAGGGAAATTTATTTATGTATGTAAACTCAAAGGTCATCACCTGACTTCTACACTGAGAAACTTCTTACAGTTACAATCATTCTGGCTCCTACCACCACCTTAATAATCATCATCATATCAGTCAGAAACTAGCATTATTATCATCATGACTATCACTACCACCACAACCTTCATCAACATCAGCAATGCATTTACGGCATTTGGCAGACACACTTACAATTATCTCATTTTTTTAATACAACTGAGTAGTTCAGGGTTAAGGGCCTTGCTCAAGGGCCCAATAATTATAATCCCATTGACCATCGATCATCTCCACTGTCAACCAAGATCATTGTCATCATCAGCACCACTGTCAGGGGCCATTCCCATCATCATCAACATCATCATCATCATCATGAGAATGATCACTACCACCACATTCTTCATAATAAACATCATCATCATGATAATCATCACGATCAACCATCAATATCATCACTGCCATCAACCAACATCATCTTTGCCTTCAACATCTTCAGTGTCAGGAGATATTATCATCATCATCATCATCATCATCATCATCATGTTCAGAATGAACACTACCAAGAAATTCTTCATCATCATTAGTGGCATCATCATCATCAGTTCTTTAGTTCTTCCACACAGGATGTCCACACACATTTGGACACAAAAAGCATAAAAGCCTACACTATTACACCTGTCTTAGTAGTGCAGGGGAAACTGGGGAAAAGCAGACAATTATCTCACATTATCTTCTCCAGTCTTCTCCAGACTGCATGGCTTCTTATTACAGTAAAGTATTAGAGTACTTTGGGAACCTTTTGTTATATATTTTAAACTTCTGCAGCCCCTGGACCAGAGAGTCAAAAGTGCCGCTGTAGACTACCAATTTATTCTCACTGTAATAGGAACAGTGAGTATAAACATTCATTCATTCAATTATCAACTCAGCCAATGATGTGGCAGCAGCGCAATGCATAAAATCATGCAGATACAGTTAAAGAGCTTCGGTTAATGTTCACATCAAACATCAGAATGCAGTAAAATGTGATCTCAGTGACATTGACAGTGCCAAATGGGCTGGTTTGAAAATTTCAAAAACTGTTGATTCTGTTGGATTTTCACACACAAAACGCCTGTTGATGAGAGAAGTTTAGGAGAACGGCTTGTTTGAACTAACAAGGCTAAGGCAAATCAAATAATCACTCTTTTCAACTGAGGTGAGCAGAAAAGCATCTCAGAATGCACAACATGTCAGTCATAAGCAAAAACAGCAGAAGGTTACTGTCCTGTCAAATTATAAATGTATTCGGATCCAAAGGGCTATATTACAATCATTATTTTATTTTCCTCTCTTCCTGTACTCTACTCTGATTTGTAAACAAATTCCTTTCATTCTAAGTTTAGCTATTAATCTAATTATGAGGCTGGCTGTAAATGTCGCTCCTGCACTCTCTCTCTGCACACACAAAAAAACGTGCCTACCAAGGCTACAGTACATAAACCAGAGCATTAAAAAGCTAAGTGAATGTACAGCTTGAATTATATTTGAGTCACAGGAGAATTTTGTTTAAGAAAACCAGGCAAATGTCCTTTATAGACTCTGTTCCCATTCACAATATGAGCAAGTAATTCTTTTTCACAATTACCAGGACTATACAACAAGCAATAAAAATGTTTAATGTTTTGTTTTTTTTTTTTTTAAAGTGCATAACAGTGGAAGGTTGTATGTCGTGAGCAGACTCTGAAGTTGAGCGTTAATAATTAAATCCCAGTGTTGTTGCCAGCTTTGGACTGGCAAACTGTATGATCAGCAAAGGCTCATCTTGCCAGGGTTGCTGCAGTGTCAGACTCTAGGATTGTAATTGCTGTGTGTGTTTTGCTTTTATAATAGTAGCTCTGCATTACTGCATGACTGTGCTTTTAGTCCGTGTTGTCAGAATGTCGCTTGTGCAGAAACAGCTGCGTCTGAATAGACTGCATCATTCAGCTCTGTGCTTTCAGTGCTGATATTTACACATGAATGAATGATGAATGATAGGAAAAGATTGGGCTGTTGTTTCTTGTTTTTTTTTTTTAAAGCTCAATTTTATTTCCAGTTATTAATATAATCTCAATAGACGTTTTTCACCATTAGTAGACGAGACAATATTGAATGCATCTCTCTATCTATTTTTCTTTGTTTGTCTGACAGATTACCCAGACCCCCCCTCAGACTTGAAGCTTCTTAGCGTCTCCTCAAACTCCATCACTCTGGAGTGGATGCCCGGCTTCGATGGAGGTCTAACTCAGAATTTCCGAGTCAGGTCAGACACACAGACTAATTATAAATTATAGCTTGTAAATAATGTCAGGTGAGTGGAGTCAGTGGAGTCAAATCTCTGGGTTCACGCCACAGAGGACAGTTCTGTCACACCATGCCATGCTTTCCTACTTTTTAATGTCATGACATCACTTAAGCTGTCTTATCAATAACCTTTAGAAATGACAAAGCGAAATATACAAGATCTATTGACTGTTAAGGTAGAAGAGAGTGACTGAGTATGTACAGTAAGTGGGTGGAGATAGAGGGTTACAGTCCTCTTGATTAGTTAGTTAATTCATTTCTACAGTGTTAAATATACACTTGT
Source organism: Ictalurus punctatus (assembly GCF_001660625.3). Lineage (NCBI taxonomy): Eukaryota > Metazoa > Chordata > Actinopteri > Siluriformes > Ictaluridae > Ictalurus > Ictalurus punctatus. Next base: position 19,760,718 of record NC_030432.2, read on the forward strand.
ATTACAAAATTATCATCTACAATGTTGATTATACATCTGTATTATTAAATTATCACCTGCAATGTAATTAATACATTTTATACCACAACTCTAACAGTAGTTCCAGCTGTAACATGACTATTTAGGTTTATATTTGCTCATTCGAATCCATGTTTCTATATAAAACTAATTCCCAGGGACTTATATGGCAGGCGCTCCACATAATCAAAGCCTAATAATAAAGGCTGAAGAAAATTTGTTGTTATTTAACAACAAAAAAGTATAATGTGTGATATACTGAAGTTTTCTGTTAGGAGATGTTTATTTAATATTTACTGATGCATGTCCACAGGGGTCAGAGATTTGTGACGGTCAGTAAGTTTTCCGACAGAGGCGCTTACTCAGTGGTTAATCTATAACATGACAAGCTGTGGGGTTTATTTTGTTTTTTGGCCTTTTAACTTCAAGAGACAAAGAAATGAGGGTTGTGAGGAAACAGTTGTTTGTAACTAACCATAAATCGTTAAAATAGCATGATGTTTTGTTTATTAATAAATTAAAAATTGTAACTGTTGACAAATTGATACATTATAAGAGCAGGAATACACTCTGGGATATGCTGTTATAAGAAAACAATCCACTCCACTTCATCTCAGACCACATCACACCAACCTGGCATGAATTATTTTCTTATAACAGCATGGCTGTCATGGGTTATACTTGACAACCCATGGTATGGTGTCATTACTTGATGAATGAGCTCTAATACTGATTATTTAACTCATGTGGTGTTGAATGCACACCTACTGTACTACGTTGAATTTAAAATCAGTGTTGAATTCAACACCAACATTTCAAACAAACTAAGAGTGTTAAATTGACACCTACAGTACAGTGTTGAATTAACATCTACAGTGTTTTCTCAGATCCAGCTTGACTATATGTTTCTCTTTTGCTATATCTGATGTTCAGGTACCGGTGGGCAGGGTCTGCTAGTTACATGTACGTTGATGTTTTTCCCCCGAGATCCACGGTGTACACAGTGAGCGGCCTGAAGCATTCCACCACCTACAACTTCTCAGTTAATGCCATTAACTCGATGGGAGAGAGCAACTACGCTGATAATGGTGCAGTACTCACCGTCACCACTATGGGTCAGTATAGAGCTCTCACATGGGTTGATCCTGCACTTTCCTATTGAGTCTGGATGAAACTCTCTGCAACAGTCCTGATTTTCCTAGAAATGTCATGTGATTAAAATTGTGAAATTATATCAAAAAGGCATTTGTAAGGTGTTATCGATAATTGCCATGTCCACCAAATATGGTGGCAAAAATCTAAAACATTTGCAATAAAGAATCCCTCATACGGAGGCCTTAATTTGTGTTATAGTTAAATCTATATTAATGTAAGCTTCTAAAACAAGATTTTTTTGTGGTTACATCCTTACATGATACAACATATACAATATGGCCAAAGGTATGTGGACACCTGACCATCACACCCATATGTGCTTGTTGAAAATTCTTTTTCAGATTTAGCACTCCTTTGCTGTTATAAAAACCTCCATTCTTCTGGGAAGGCTTTCCACTAGATTTTGAAGCGTGGCTGTGGGAATTTGTGCTCACTCATCCACAAGAGCATTAGTGAGGTCAGGCACTGATGTTGGGTGAGGCCTGTGTTGCAGTCAGCATTCTAGTTCATCCCAAAGGTGCTCAGTGGGGTTGAGGTCAGGGCTTTGTGTAGGACATTCAGTTTCTTCCACTCCAGTCTTGGTAAACCATGTCTTCATGGACCTCATTTTGTGCACAGGGTCATTGTCATGCTGAAACAGGTTTGGGCTCCTTAGTTCCAGTGAAGGGAAATATTAATTCTATATCATACAAAGACATTCTAGAAAATTGTGTGCTTTCAGCTTCGTGGCAACAGTTTGGGGAAGGTCTACATATGGGTGTGATGGTCAGGTGTCCACAAACTTTTGGTTATACTATATAGTGTTGTGATGGACATAAAACAACAGATTCGTTGAAATAAGAAGGTGAAGTTCAAATAAGAAGGTAATGTGATATCGTCCAATCACAGTACACAAGTGGCCTCCAAAAAAGGCCTAGTCCTGCAAGAGCAAGGATGAGTCGAGGCTCGCCAATCTGTCAACAGATGCATCAGTAAATAATCCAACACTTTGAGAACAACATTCCCCAAAGAGAAATCAGTAGGATTTTGGACATTTCACCTTCTACAGTGCACAATATAATTAAAAGATTCAAGGAATCCGGTCAAATCTCAGTGCGTAAAGGGCAAGGCCGAAAACCACTTCTGAATGCGCGTGATCGCTGAAAGGTTTTGGTAAACCTTTGTCAGTCAACACCATTTACCGCTCCATCCACAGATGCAGGTTAAGGCTTTACTATGCAAAGCAGAAGCCATACATTAACACTGTCCAGAAGCACTGCTGACTTCTCTGGGCTCTGTTTCATCTGAGATGGACAGTAGCACAGTAGAATCGTGTTTTGTGGTCCAACGAGTCAACATTTCAAATAGTATTTAGACTAAACAGCCATCGTGTTCTCCGGGCCAAAGAGGAAAAGGACCATCCAAGCTGTTATCAGCGTCAGGTCCAAAAGCCAGCATTTGTCATGGTATAGATAACTTGCACATCTGTGAGGGCACCATTAATGCAGAAAGATATGTACACATTTTGGAGCAACATATGGTGCCATCTAGAGCAGGTTACGCATGGTTGCGTAAGCAAAGAGTGCGGGTGCTAGTGGGGCCTGCATGCAGTCCTGACCTATCTCTGAATGTGTGGATGAGCGCAAAATAAGGCAATGATGAACCACAAAATAAGGCAACGAAAGTCCTGTACAGTTGCACAGCTGAAGAAATGCATAATGCATGAATAGGGAAAAATTCCGCTAGCTAAACTTAACCAACTGGTGTCTTCACTCAGTGCCCAAACTCTTAATAAATGTTAATAAAAGAAAAGGTGATGTTACACAGTGGTAAACTGTCGACTGTCCCAACTTTTTTGGAGTGTGTTGCAGTAATCAGATTTGAAATTAATGTATGTTCAAAAAGTAAAACATCAAATAATGTGTTAATAATGTGCTTACAATATAGTTTGTATTATGTATATATACAATTTTCAAAATTTCTGCATAAATACGACCTAAAATGTCATAAATTAGAGATGGTTTTGTAACCTTTTCCAGCCTGATGAGCCTCAACAACTCTTTTTCTGCGGTCCTCAAAAATCTCCTTTGTTCGTGCCATGATACACTTGTGCACAACATGCATTGTGAAGTTCAGACTCAGATATATCCCTGTTCTATAAATAAAACAGGGTGCTCAATCACACCTGATTGTCCTCCGATTGACTGAAAACATCTGACTCTAATTTCACCTTCAAATTAACTGCCAATCCTAGAGGTTCACATACTTTTGCCACTCACAGATATGTAATATTGGATCATTTTCCTCAATAAATAAATGACCAAGTGTAATTTTTTTGTCTCATTTGTTTAAGATAAACTTTATTGATCCCACACGGGAAATTCCTTCAAAGGGATAGAATGTCAGAATTGGGTTCTCTTTGTTTGATTTTAGGACTTGTGTGAAAATCTGATGATGTTTAAGGTCATATTTATGCAGAAAAATAAAAAAATAGCTTTGAAGTACCACTGTCTATGTGTGTGTGTGTGTGTGTGTGTGTATAACCAACAATCAGATGTTAAACTGAAAGTAAGTGTTTATTTATATGTAATTGAAGCCTTTAATTAATGCCAGTAGATGTAAATATTGATAGAGTAAACCAACAATGATTACATAAGAAATAAACCTGACTATAAGATGCTATTATTGGAAAAAAATCACATGAGGGGGTTGTATGATGTAGCCTGACGCAAAGTGGAGTTAATGTTCCGATCAAGAAGTTGAATATTTTCCAATAACAGCTCATCCTGATGTGCTTCATTTGTCTAATACCACAGCATTTTCAAATGATTACATTTATTTATTAATGAATGCTTTTTATCCATTATCATTACATTTAATGTTGTGAAAAGTCTATGGAATAAGTTAGCTACAGTTATTAAATGTTAAAAAAAAACAATATAAATGAAAGCCTTAATGTAAACCTTGCATCTGGGACTACTGTAAGAGCTGCTGCTAAGCATTCAACAAAGCTGTGGTGTGAAAACAAATACTGTTTGTTTTAAGAAATATGTATTGCAGCCATTAAGCCAACCTCCTGGATGTCTCTCAACAAAATATATATATAATATAAATAAACAGGTAATGCTTTGACAGCTCCAAAGTTTGTTTTAAAAGAGTAACCGATATAGCAAAATCAGCACAAGCAAAGCGAGTTATTACTCTGTGTATGCCACTAAAAGTAATTAAGTGTTTGAATGTTAGGCTGAGGTTTTCTCACAAAATAGACTATGTGAGCCATAAACCAGCACATTCAGATCGCCGTAATCATGTTGTGTTGTGTCGGATCGGTCCAGATAAAGCACGTAGTTAGCAACTCAGCCCTGTCTCAAATTACTGTGGTGGGAAAAATGCATTTCCGCAGTGCAGTGCAAAATTTTTACGGAAAATTATAACTATACAGGGCTGGATCATTTGTTTTACTCATAAAAGTGTTTACAGGAAAAGAAAAATTATGAAGGGAGAAAAAAAAATAACTAACATAGCATTCACCTTGAAATGTCAGTAGCACTTTTGAATAAGTGTACCTTAATAAACTTAGGGTTAGGGTTAGCTATAAGCATCAATAAATGGCTATGTAGTCATTCTATTAACTACTTCCTAATATGATAATGACAGACAGCTTTATGATGCATTATTTATGTTATAGTTGCTGAACTGGAAAGTTGGTAAATTGTGACAAAAACCTGATTTGCAATTGGGTTGAATAATTTTGATTGCAACTGTATTATCCTTATATGTTTAATAGATATATCATCCTTAAGGTTTAATAGATTTTTTAACATGTTAATGTTGACCTCCATATTAAGGAAGGAATAACACACTGAGTGGCATGCTGTTATAGCAGAGTGATTGTTACCCCTACATAGCTGATTATTTTCCAAGTGTTTTATTCTTCTTATACAACAGCAATTTGTTAGCACCAACACAGTTTTGTTTATTACAGAATGACACAATTATATTTTATCCATTTATAGTAACATTTAATGTTGCAGAAGATCCATAAAACAAGTTTGCAAGATAACGTTATCACTTATATAAACACATTGCACATTATAACAGATATAAACAGTCGTTCTCTCACCATTCTCTTCTTCTTCAACATGGTAAAATTATGTCGGAAAATGTAAAGCAGCAACTTTAGCCCTGACTGTAACAAAGCGCTGACACTGAAGACTCCTTCAAAAAATGCTAAATGAAAATCGCTTCACAGAAAACTCAACAATTACATACTTTTAATCCCTTTGTAGTTTGCTACTATAGTAATGATAATGTCTTGCAGATCAAAGCAAACCTTGCGGATAGAACTATTGTCAGAGCTGCTGTCATGGAAAACAAATCAACATTCTGACCAATCAGAATTGAGAATTCAACAGCGCTATAAAAGAATGTGTATTTAGAAATTAATAATGAAATCAACATTTAAAAAATCTAGATAATAAACTTTACTTAACTGTTTAATAATACTCAATACTGTATTAACTAATGTTTATTAATATAGTCTTACTGTTAAGTGAAATCTCAATGCACATTTCCATGCTGATTTACAAATTAAAATGGTAAAATCAGTTCAAATGAAATGTATGAGTGTCTGTGTGAATAAACAAGTGTGTACTCAAACCTAACATCTTGTACATATTTTTTTTCCTGTAATATGTGTATATGGTGTGTATTTGGTGCTGACTCTCCCCTCCCCCATTATTCATCAGATTCTGATCCTGCGCCAGGCGAGCCCCATCCTGAAGCCCCGGAGCGTGAAAAAGGTGCTGCGCTTGCATTTCTGATCAGCTTTTTCACTGCGGCTATCCATCAAGTATAGAGCCAAACTGTCATTTTACATTCAGGATCAATATCTATACACACATGGCTAATTAGCCAGGGCTTTTCTTTTAATGCAGCTACGCCGCAGGACCATGATGTTGTACCTGATGTAATCACACGCAATCCTGAGCAGGCTGGAGTTTTACCTGTCATGTTCTGTTCACTATTTAGCATTTGGCTCAGGGCATCTCTTTAAATATATTAATACAGTCATAAAATACTACTTAAATACACAATATATCTATTTTATTCTCAAACAAATGTAATATATAAATATCAAATATCTTTTACAATGTCCACAAATTTTCATTTAGTAAAATACATTTTTTTTTAATATTGTTCCATTTATATGTGTGACGGTACAGAGACATGATGAAACACTGTAATAAGGAAAAGTGTAACATATTGCTAATACCTCAGAGAGCCTAAATCTTTCTAATTAGGTTAATGTCGTTCTTGTAGCACAGAATTTCTGACTTTTATATCGACTTCTGCAGAATTTCTTCTCTTTCAGTGTAAAGTGGGTGCAACTGACAGGAACTACTTATTATGACCTGATGCAATATAAAAAATAAACATTTTACAATAGTAAGTAGGGCAAAGATGCCAAAGATACCATTGTCCACAGAGTATTCAGTAAAACTGCAAACTGACTAACACCAAAAATCAAGAACGAATTCAGACACAGCTTCTGCATCCTTTCTTGAATGGCCTCTATGAGTTGGAGCAACCTAAAGAACAAAAGCAAACTAGCAAGAAAAACTAGGAAATGAAAAAACTAACTAGTGAGCAAAAGTAAACTAGCAAAGGGAAGCAACCTAGAGAGGGAACGCAAACTAGTAAGTGAAATACTAGCAAAGGGTTCCAAATGACTGAGCTAAAGCAAACTAGTGAGTGAAAGCCAACTAGCTACTGAAAGCTAATCAGCATGTATAAGCAAACTAGCAAGAGAAATGCAATCTAGTGAAGGAAAGCAACCAAGAGAGCAAAAACAAACTAGTAATCAAAAGTAAACTAGTGATCAAAAGCAAACACGCTAGTGAAAGTGAACTAGCAAGTGAAGGTAAACCATTGAGCAAATGCAAACTACGGAAGTAAAAGCAAACTAATGAGCTAAAGCAAACAAACAAAAGCAAATTAGCAAGTGACAAACTAGGGGTGCATCTCAACCAGCTCCGTAGTGAATCCGTATATTGAGTACATGAGTTCAGGCACAGGTAAGGACCGTGGCTCACTACACACTGGGACGCTGATAACTGAATTTCTGGTGACATGACTATGTAACGTTGTAAAATGTCACCAAAAATGAAAAATATGTAAGTTTTATATGTCATATAAATTTGTTAGCTTAATCACATGCATTTCTGTCATAATGTCAAGCAAGATCACAGGCAAGATAGTGGATTTTTTTTTTTTTTTTAAATCATTAAACACTTAAAAATCATTAGACTCAAACAAACTGTACATCAAATAAATTTTAAAAATCGCTACTGTAGGTAATAATTTGAGAGCTACAACAACAAACTGCTTACATTTGCAGCCGAAAGTTGGCTGAGACTTCGTCCCGCATTTTTTTCAAGCTGAGATGCTTCAGAAAATATAACGTCATTTCCAGTAAGGGAACATAATGAGCATCGGCGCTCCCTGGGTTTTGCAGTGCATTGTGGAGTTGTTTTTTTTTTGGGAGCGAACATTCCAGTGCACTGGAAGGATTTTGTGATTGTGACAGCCCTTAAAACGGCCGACTCCCTGATCAGTACCCTGACTACTGAACTAGGACGCTGGGTGAGACATACCCTAGTAAAGGAAAGCAAACAAGTAAGCAAAATGAAAACTAGCAATGCATAGCAAAGAAGCTAGTTAAAACAAGCTACCAAAGCAAAAAATAACATAAAAAATATAGCCTACTGTAATAATTCTATAAGTGAGGTAGGCTGAAGAATTCCACATTTACTGAACCTGACTTACTGTGTTTGGTTCTGTTTGAGTCGGGAAGCAGACTGGGCTGTAGAAATAAGCGTGCTCATCAGAACATTACACCACATCAGGATAGTTCTAAGATTCATCTGGTCAGTGAGGTCTGTGTTTAACTTGGATGGACACGCAGTATAAAACTAAACCGGTACAAAAATCTTTCATACTATATCTACTAGGACTTGGTGTCATACTGTAGTAGAATAAATAATGCTGCCGTAAGCATGAGTGGCCACTTTTGAAGATATAAAATCAGACAACCAAAAAATTATCATCATAAAACCTAAAGGTTTCATATCATTACAGATTATTAAAATGTGTTATTTTGACCCGAATAGAACATAAAATGTAGGCACCCATTACAGATTTCTCTTCATCTCTGAGTTTATGTGAGGCTTGAACAGGTTTAGGAAATGCTCTGTGCATCTTTGAGGGTCTTGTATTTTACATAAACATTTTATATTTTGTATTTTACATAAATATAGCTTATGGGTGTCTGTTTTTAGCAATTCTACAATGCTGTTAAGTGTCACTCAAGTGATACACTCTGTTTGAGCTGCATCTGCGAGAGCACTCGCAATCTGCACTTTAATGTGTGACAGTGAAGATCCATTGACAAGTCGGATAAAAGAATGCCACTGCAGCTGTCATGAAACCATCACAAATGTCAGCGTAAACCAACAACTGTTTTTATTTTAGTTACCAAACATTAATAGTGATATCTGTTAGACAAAATAACATCATTTTTGGCATTGATGAAAGTGTCTTTTTGATTATAGACATAACTTTTGAGAAGTATTGGGGACAAGAATGATAAGGTGCAAAAAAAATGTCAAACAAATCTGCACCACAGCATTTAAATCCAAAACAGCTTTAAACCGTTCACAAAATGAGAGAATTATGGATGCTTTGGAGGTCTTTTTAAAATTTAGATAACATGGCCACACTAACACTGCAAATATGGCTTAAGTGATATTTATAGAATGTGCTTGGATCATTCTGTTCGACAAGCTAGTACATTTAAAATAAATAAAATAATTAATTAATGAAATGTCCAAAGCATCCTCAGAATAAGTTACGCCTTACATCGGAATTCATGCAAACACTGGTGCTAGGCAACTAAAATGGGGAAAATGGAGTGTAGGCATCATGGATGTTAGGTAGTTACCATGACAAAATATTTGCTAGTTGTCAGTTAAACCAAGCCAAAATTGCAGAGAATGTCAACATTTTCCTAATACATGTTGGTTACTTAACTGAAAATATTCACAACCATGAGTACCAAGTTTTTTGTACCCATCTCAGTTTTATAATAGATTCTAATTGCATGTCCTGTTTCTGGACTGTCACAATCACCACAAACTAAAATAAATCTGCTAAAATATTATTAGATGGCGAATGTTGTCTACTGTAATTAACAGTTTCTTGATTTGGGAAGGACATACAGTATTTACTTTCAAACATAGTTTGCTTGCTTTGTCATATAGAAGATACAAAACTTGCTAGATATTTCCACAAGGTGTCTGGTTCATGGGCTAAATAAAGTACATGTAATGGCATTAAATGTTACACCCCTATTAAGTACAAAACTACCATATGAAGGAGGATGTTCAGGTTGGTGCGGTTTATTTGCACTTCTTATCCTTATACAAATGCAATCGAGGGAGTATTGTGCAAAACGTGAGAAGTTGGCATGGAAAAAACAGTGGTGCGATAATAAGTGTGCCCGATTATGCACTTGCTGTTCCGATTTTGTCCGCCTCCTTGAAGCAGGTGTAAATTAGTGCCATGCATGTTGCTTGGAGCTATATAACTTTTGAACTAGCAGTGTGCGTTATTATTTTTGTTATTCTCACAGATTTTAGAATCTTAGTGAAAGCATTGTTTAGGAGCATTGTGTACATTAATAGTGTCACAAGCGTACACATCAGACTTTTTTTTTTACATTGCAGATTTTCTAAATGTTATAGGAGCCACAGTTAGGTTAAATCTGGAATGGAATTTTCAATAAGCACATATAGGTGTGATTGGTCAGGTTCTACCTCATATTTATACCCCTGTGAAACCGTAAGTCATATTTGAACAATTTCCTGTTCCTAGTCACCCAGGTGTACTTAAAAAAAAAAAAAAAAAAAAAAATCAGTGGGAATATATTTCAAAGATATATTTATTTTAAGCATCTATAGGGGTGCCAATATTTGTGGCACACATATTTATTTATTCATTTATTTATTTATTTATTTGATAATCCTGTGTAGTGTTTGTATTTATTTGATATCCAAGAGAGCAGAGTATTTTTGTGAATTATTTGAACAAAGTATACAAAGGTTAAACAATAAAGACAATTTTTCACAGCCCTCTTTTTGCTCATGTATCAAATATTAGTGGAGGGCACTGTACATACATTACTAAAAGAATCATAAATGCCCATTGTGTGTTAGGAATTACATGTATAAATTAAATACATGTTATAATGGTAATTCTGATCAATGAATGGTGTATGGACAGGATATTCAAATATCATTTCAGACAAGGACTTGTCAAACACTTAAAAGATGGACAGTTGTGAATAATGTATGCAGTGTGAAATAAGTCAAATTTAGCATTAATATTTAAATAAAATCAGTTCTTGCTGCTAGACTCAGACTTCATTAGATCTGTATTAAATGTTCAGATGTAATTATCTACTGTGTCAAACAGTTCTGCATTTCTTTGTTCAGTCCCGGCTATACCAATGTACGTGATCCCCATCCTCGTGGGAGTCTTCCTGCTGGGCAATGCCTTAGGCTTCTTTCTATTGGTCAGGTGGAAGAAGGGACGGAGTCTGAAAGGTAAAGAATGGAGGAGTTGACTTGTCATTTCTTCACTGCAGTGTGTTTAGACAGCATGTACTTTTTCTGCCAGCAAGTGTATAGCACTCAAAAGGAACAGCCTGTCTGCATCCTAATACGCATTTCCTCAGCAGCTGTCATTTCCGTTCTGTCTTCTTGCCTTTATCTTGCCCTATTGCTTTCGATCGACCTTCTCTATTCTGTCTCTCTCTTTCAGTTTCACTCTGTCTTTACTCAACTCTCCATTTCCCTGAAATCATCATGCATTTCATTCCGTTTATTTTGTTTCTCTTTACTTATGCCCTCACCATTCTTGAATAAGTATTTTGTTTGAAAAAGTTTGCTAAATGTGATGTGATTTGTAGATATGAGTTGATAAATAGAAATTAAACATGTCAATGTGACCCGTTTTCATATAACAGCACAACATCCATGCATCTTATCCTCCCCTATTTTTATTCATCTCTTTTTTCCTCCTCCAGAGGGAGCATGCAGCTTTTCAGAGGGCAAGAGGAGTGATGAGGGGTGAGGCATGCTAGTCTTGTGATCATAGTTAAATACAGCTACTGTACAGCAGCAGTTACTAAATCCCAGTTTAGTAATGCTATAGCACTGTACAACATAACCATACACATGCATTAGTTGCAAATGTTTTATTTCCACCAACAAGGCTTAAGAATTTCACCGCATTTCTACTGAGAAAAGAACAGAAAATTAAATATAAAGGACGTTTTTGAATTCTGTCAACATTTACATTTAAATATGCCACTACTGGTATTGATCTGTAAAAAAAAAAAAATTCTTATAGGTAGTGTACAGAAATTGTTGGTGCTGAAGACAACACAGTATAATATGATTGGCATGTATTTATGTGAAATTCAGGCTTTAAATGTCTGTCACATTAAATATAAGCTTACAAAGATGGGATGTGGGAAGGATCCTTTATGGTTTATGGCCAAGGGATATAAAATATACATATTTTTCCTGTCACTGCAATCATTTGCATCATTTGCTTAGTTTACACTTTTATTTTTGACTACTGTTAAACTGCACTTCCCATCAACCCCAGCACATCACATGGCACTAATCACACACTCCTGTTTCACTATGATTTGCACCACTGTTTAAGTTATGTGCACCTACTTGTCATGCTTCTGTTCTGTTGATGTTGTGTCTGTTGCTTTGTCTGCCAAAGTCTTGCCCTTAGTCTGTATGGCTCATTGTTTTGTGTTAACATTTTAGTCGTAATTTGTACACCCTGCACAATAAGTCTGCACTTGCATCTGTTGCCTCTGAGAATTTGTGACAACTGTTTTTTTCTCTCTCTCTTTTTTTTAACTTCACACTAAAGCATTTGAGCACCATTTTAATGAAAATTGCAATAGAAAGAAAATAATTTTATTATTATTACAGTAAAAGTCCTAGTATGAGAAACAAGAGCTAAAACTATTATGCTCATTTATCTAACTTTTTTAGTATCTAAGTGCCATTATGCATTGCTATCCTAATAGATAACCAAGTGTTCTCAAAAAAAAAAAAAAAAAAACATCCACATGAATTATACATTTCCAAGTTCTTGATGATTGGCCAGAAAGTGTTACCTTTCAAAGGGAACTCAACGTTGTGTGAGATTCATTCTGTGGGAAGTGCCCTCACGTGTGACCGGTCTCTGAAGTCTGTGTAAAATCAAGCCTGTAAACCACATCAGCTTTTTTGTCTTCAGTGCAACCGTATGTCGGCTGTCTGTGTGAGCATGCCTAAAATTCTTCATTGCTCTCTATTTTCAAAAGAATATTTTATATATATATATATATATATATATATATATATATATATATATATATATATATATATATATATATATATCTTTTCTCTTCTGTCACAAAACAGAATGAGCTTTAGAAAGACATTTTTGTAAAGGCTGTGGGAGTTGAAAAAAATAAAAGAGGCACAATGAAGCAGCTCGGCTCTCGGCTCTCTCACTTCTTAGCTGAAGGGTGATGTGCTCTGGTATGGAGAGTCAATCCACCCTCTCTGAATCCAAGGAGCCAGAGGGGGGAGTCAGTGAGAAGGAGAGCACTCCCTCACACCACACAAAACTCCTTTTTTCCCCCCGGAAGTGTACCAAGTCTCACTCTGGGGAGAGCTGTTTTTATAACCCCATGATGTTGGATTATTCGGCCATTGTAAGGGATAGACAGTATGGCTATTTTGCTATACAGAAAGAGGAGGAGATGCTTGCGGGCCACCTCTCTACGCTGATGGCAGTAAAATCAGGGGGCTCGCTTTGCCTTCCAGGCTGTGTAAGACCACCTCGGCGTTGGATGGCGAAGCCTATGTGGCAGCGGGTCTTGCTTGTGGGTCATGGCATACAATAGCACTGTTGTCCACCTGCTGAATTGTGAGGGAGGCACAAAAGGTGAGTCTGGTGGCCGCCTCCCCGCACAGAAGGCCACAGTGGCCACAGTTGCAGCCTGCTATCAGGCCTAATTTAAAAATGATATTCAGTGCGAAAAAGGCAAAAAGAAGCAGTTCTAAGGGGCTGCAAAGGGAGGTATCAGGGGACGAAAGGTTGTTAGGGCAGTTAGTCCCCAGTACTGCTGTAGGGCTCCCCTAGTCAATGTCTTCCCAAGATTTCAGGGCAATGAAATCTGATGCTTCCCCTCCAACATTAGTGGAATGGAATGGAACATTAATGTCACTAAAGACCATCTGGCAGCATGGAAACTACTGCCAAATTCAGACTTTCAGAGGCATGCTCACCACAGTAGTCAGCACAATGCAGAGCCCGACATTAGCCCAGGAAATCTCTCTTGGACACAGGGGCCATAGAACATGTTCCTCTTTCTCTGAGTGATGGAGGATTACAGCCGTTATTTCTTGGTCCACATATGTTTCCAATTTTAGATCTGCATCTTCTGCCTGTAGTCTTCGGACATACAGGTTCAGGATGTTGATTCTCAAACTTATCGTTCCACAGACACAGTTTGAGCATTGGTTTGTGATGATAGATGTAAATCAGATGCATATTCCATTGCCTAGTCACAGGAAGTTCCTGAAGTTCGCGTTTGGAGGCAACTGTATCAATATCAGATCTTCCTTTTGCTTATCCCCTCGCACCTTCATGAAGTGCATGGATGCTGCGCTGGTTCCTTTGCAGGGCATCCGTGTGCTAAACCACCTGGACATGGTCTAGGAAGTTAGACTAATTCTACCATGGTCTAGGAAGTTGGCAATTCTTGCCGACGTGAAGAGCTTGGGGCTCAGGTTGAACCTCAAGAAACAGTATGCTTTCTCCAGTGCAGAAGACAAATTTTCTAGGGGTTATATGAGATTCTAATACAATGAGGGTGTGTCTATCCCCAACATGTGTAGGGAAATCCTATCAACATTGAGCAAGCTAAAGTTAGGTCTGGGCATCCCCTCCAGTCTCTACATTCAAATCGCAAGATGTCACACGCCTCCCTCATGGTCAGCCCTTATCTACTGTGGCATATAAATCGCCTAGAGGTGTAGGCCATACTCCTAGCACTGACATTCTTCTCCTCAGTTGATAGGTCACCATGTGTTAGACAATACAGCAGTGGTCTTATATATCAACCACCAGGGTTGGCTCCTTCTACAATTAGGGTCTATGTGGCCACCATTTAGGCCAGCCACGCCCCTATTGATGAAGCCTCTGCGGGGCAACATCCTCTAACATCGAGGTTTATACGTGGTGTCACTGGAAGATCTGTCAGGTTCCTCATTTGAGCCCTTAGAGTCAGCTTCAGAGATGCTTCTGACCCTAAAGGCTCCTTTGGCTGGCCCTGGCATCTATGTTGCCCCTTCCTGCCTTACCTTTGCCCCAGGATTTGCCAAGGCCTTCCTATATACTAGGCCAGATTATACCTAAGTGCCTATGTCTGCTGTCCAGCCAGTAGTGTTGCAGGCTTTCTTCCCTCCTCCATTCCTTACACTGGAATGAGGAAGATTGCACCTACTGTGTCCAGTGAGGGCTGCTTTTACTTACCCTCAACCAAGGTTGTAAAGACCATTTTAAATTTTAGGAACATCAGTGAGACCCAGTAAATTGCACAATGGCTACAGTCCTGGAGTTCTTACACTAACAGTAACTGCAAGGTTGGCTCCTTCTACAATTAGGGTCTACGTGGCCGCAATTTCATCCAACTATGCCCCTATTGATGGACCCTCTGTGACAGACCATACCCTCAGTATGACAGTGTGGTTATACTTGTTCCCACAGCATGAAGCTCACGCAACGTTGAGTTCCTTTTGAAAGGGAACGTCTGGGTTATGCATGTAACCCTGTTCCCTGAGAAGGGAACGGGATGTTGCATAGCTTTGTCATACTAGGGTA